>NW_021938789.1:56493246-56869985 GCF_001715985.3 Manacus vitellinus
TGGGCCGCCCCGCGTCCCACCCGGGCCGGGGGAGCCGCGATTGCCCTTCCCCGCCCCCGTGACCCGCACTCCGGGCTCCCTGAAGTCCCCCCTCGGCCTCTTCATTCATCGCCCGCCGCTGCAGCCGCCGCCCTGCCTGGGCTTGGTTTTCCTTTCTTTTTGTTTGCTTTTTTTTTTTTTTTTTGGCTCTCTCTTATAACTCAGATTTTGGTCGGTGGGGAAGATGGCTTTCGGAGGAGGAGAAGGAAGTGGAGGAAGGATGAAGGTTTTTTTGAAGTCTTGCCGAAGTTTTAACTTAACAGCCAGCTCCTGTTTGGAAAGTTTGACAGTCGATTTTTCTGGCGTGTGGGTGAAAGGAAGTTCAGTGGGATTTAGGGAATAAATCTGATTTTTTAGAATGGGTTTAAGACAGCGTCCAGTCCAAACACTATCAAAGTGTGCTCAGTTCAGTTGCATCTTATGGAACTTGTTGCAGATTTGATGCGTTGCTGCAGGAACATTGCATTTCTAAGGACTTGGGGTGAACTGGAAATGTCAGAATTTTGATAGTGAGCAACTTCAGTAAATTTGTTTAGAAGATTCTGTTATTTGGGTCAGGCACTACATTGTTTTCTCTCAAAAAAGTCAGTTGTGTCTAAAAATTTCATGTTCTCTTTCAAAGAGTCTTATACTATTATTTTAAGTATGTTCCCTTTCAAAGAGAGTTACACTATTTTGAGTCCTTCCACAGATCAGAAGTAAGATGAGTACTGTTGTCCTGTTGGACAATAACAGCGCTCTTAAGGCTCTGTAAATTTGTGCTCCTTAAGTGGGAGGGATGTGTACAATCTTTTGTCACTTCTTTTTCCAAAATATTTTGTGAAAATGAAATGGGTAGCACTAGAAATTCCTATGCACAGGCCCCTCATCTTGAGACACACAGCTTCAGTTAGGCTTAAAAAGTAAACACAGTGAGCTACACAGTTTATTTCTGTTTTGAAAGATTCAGCCCTGCTTGGGAGTTGGTATGACCTTGTACTAAGAGTGTAGTTTTTGATGTGTTATGAGCTGGAGAAGTAGTAGCCTTGTTGCTCGCTGATCCATCTTCCTTTGCATTGAGGATGGCTTGTGTGATTACAGGACAGACTGAATCAAGAAGCTTGTCTGTGTCTGACTGCTTTTTGGTGCCCTTTTTTTTTTTTCTTTCCATTTTCCTTAGGCTTGGGACATGGCTGGGTATTTGTGTGGAGGAACAAGCAGAGAGTAAGAGTGTCTTTGGAAAAAGTGCTGGCTCAGCAGCTGTGAGTTAGATGAAGCTTCCTAATTTGGTTCAGATTAGAAAAGGGAAAGGTGTGCCCCAGCAGAAGCAGGTTTCTTCATACTCTCCTTTTTTTTTTTTTTAACTGAAAATCTTTAATGAAAATACAAGAGTTTGAGGTACTAGGTAGGCTAAAAGCTGTTCTGTCATTCTGATATTTTCCTGTATCTCTCAGGGATGAGCCTGTGGTGTGTAGTCTGGTATTTAAGACTGCCCTGTGATGAGGTGGCTTTGTAACATGTGGTGAATAAAAAAAGGCTTGAAGCTGATTTTTGGTCACACTGGAATTTTGGCTAATGAACTGCTCGTCTGCCTTGTTATGGATAATGACTCTACTTTGTGAACTTTTGGTTACATGTTTGCCTTGAATTAGTAGGGCGTCTTTTAGGAAGTCCCATTTATCAGTGCAGGCCCTAGGAAAAATCACTTCCCTGCTTCTGTGCCTTCTCTCCACCTCTCTCTTCCTGCAGCCTCTCCTTGTTCTACGCCTTGTTTTCTGGAGACTGTAACACTTAATCCTCTGCCCCCTCTTCCCGTGGTCCATGGCTGGTGGAACAGCAGCAGGAGGAGCTGGATTCTAGCTGGGCACCTCTGAGCCCCCTGCCACCTCCCAAGGTGGCCTGACTGCCTGGCCCTGGCTCAGCACATGCTGCCTCCTGTCCCAGGCTGACACATGTTCTGTTGAACACATCTGGATGAGATCTTTTTTCACCAGATGCTTTGAGAACCAGCCCAGGTGCTACTGAAAGGATACATTACCCTTCAGATAGATGATTACTGGTACACAGGCTGTTAACCAGAAGCATAAAACCATTCATATTCTCATTTTCATGGAGGTAATAAACACAGGAATTAAATAGATAGCTGCCTTGTATTTTTGCAGGTGAAGCATAAAATTGAAAAAAGCAACCTGACTCTGTGTGTGTTTTCAGTTCCTGAGGCCTCATTTCTTTGCCATTTTTAAGAAATATACCTGTAACACAAACACTTAAGGTCTGCAGCAAGCTGCTCAGCTTTCCATGGCAAAGGGCAATAATTAGCTCTCAGAGTTTGGTTTTCTCGTTTGTTTAGTAGTAAACATCCTGCATGATCAGGACATTTCTTATGCATATGGATTTGCTCACAAGCCAGCATTTCCACTCAACTGACAAATGCTGAGTTCAGAAGCGTGTGCACTTTGCCTTTGCATGTTCCAACACACTATAACTAGACTAACCTCTTCCAGTCACTTTACAGGTATGTGGAGGTTCTAACAGAAACATTTTTCCATTTGAAAGGCATTTTACAATGTAGAGCTCCTGTAGTACAACGGGAAAGGGATCTGCAAGATTTCTTTGAATAAAAAAGCCACCCACAGGATTAGCAATCACTGTTCTACTTAAACTTGCACTTCCATTGAAAGAAAGTGTCTAGCTTACACTGGTTTTCTAGTTTTAACTGTTTGCTGTTAAGTCTACAGGCAGATGTTCCAGTTCTTCTGCTCAGAGGTTCTGAGGAACTTAGAAGAAAAGTGGATCTCAACATTTGAACATTTAAAATGATTCTTTTGAACACACATAACTTCTAGGTGGTCCAGAAATTACTGGAGAAGAATTCAGGTGAAGACAGAGGAAAGGGTAGAATAGTAAACACAGCAAAGAAATGAAGAAGTTGGCTTTTTGGTACACAGAAGGCTGGATGCACTATGAAGTAATGGAGTTTACTCCATTTCAACCCTCCCTTACTATCAAGTGTAGACCTAGTAGTTGTAGGAAGTAAGATAGACTGATTTTTAATTTTTTTTTAAATTCAGTATAACTGATGAACATTCCTGGCATTTTGCCAAATTGCTCAGCCACTGTATCTGGTCAGGTGCAGTTCATCAATGATGTTCAGTTTTATTTCACAAATCCCGAAGATAATATTTAATTAACTTTTGTTTGGATGTGGAAGTTAAATATATTGAAAATGCATTGAAGAAATATTAAATACAAAGCTATTAGAGGTGCCATATATTGTGTGGAAGAGTTTTTTTTCTTTTAGTCCCTTTAAGAAGTAGAGGATAAAGTCTTTGGAGTCATGATGTTCTGGCAGAGTAAGGTTATGCAAACACCTCACCATAGCTAGTGGCTATAGCCTCTAAATAAATATGGTTGAAGCAAAGAGAAAAGAAGTCCCAGGTATTTAAGAAGTGAAACATCTTTGTGTTTTATGTTGGAAACAAGCAGTTTAAGTGTGGAACTAACTGTGTTCAGGCCTTGTTTAAGCAATTTTGCTGATTTATAACTCAGGTACATGCTGTAGAAGTGGCCTGCTGAGGAAGCAAGATGCCTTGCTGGTCTGAGCTGTGTATATTGCATTGTATGGAGATCATGGTTTCTCTGGTCAGGGCTGGGGGTTATCAGTGGTCCTCACGATGCATGGAGAGCTGTGCATCTTTCATCTCTGTATTGGTCACCTTAAGTGCTTGGCAGGCTTGACTGGGCATGGCCAGAACCTGAGTGGGCTTTAGAGTATCCAGTGTGTCTCCTGCAGGAAAGGGGTGTTTGAATTTCACCTTTAGATGGTAATTTTTACTTTTGCACTGCTGTGCTTGGGGGTGTTATCTTTGAGCTGGTGGTCTTCCTTTCCATGCTGGCTTTGACAAGTGTCCTACTAAAAGATACAGGAACTTCCTAATGATAAAAAAGCCTGTTGAACAGCGTCTCTTCCATGTCTCTGCTGTAAATATGCCAAGTCCCTCCTGCTGGGCCATCTTCCTGTTTCTTCATTCCAGAATCTGCTCCCTGTCCCTCCACTTTAAAACTAGACAGACCAGTGCTTCTCCTTTGCTAATACTTTCACCAGCACCAGTCCTTTAAAAGCTATATTCTGTATGTAGAAGTTCAGGTGCTGAGTGTAAGATCACTGAGGTGGCAGACTTGGAAATCTCCTCTTAAGTGATCTTGATTCAAGATTAAAGACTTCATTTCCAGAATTTCACTTCCCAGTAGCCAAATAAATTAGCTCATTTTGCTTGCAATCATTGTTGCATTTGCATGACTGTACAGTGATGAAGTATGTTCACTGGAATTTCGCCATGTACTGTCTCAGTTGAAATATGGAATTGCTAACAAGGCTTTTCCAATATCCTGGCTGCTGAGATGTCAATCACTTGGTTTTTCTTTGCCAAAAGAAATACCCTGCTTGGCCAATGGTAGTAGTAGTAAAAACCGTGTCTTGGTTGAAACATTTTAATGGAGGTAAAGAACAGACCTGCTGCTTTAAGCAGAATCACTGATCCTGTTTTTCAGAACTGTTTCTCAAACTTGCTGAAGTAATTAATTACTGTTTGAGACTTTAGGATGCCATTAAGGATTCACTTGAGCAATACTGCTGTTAATAGAGCCTGTTCACCAAATTAGGCCATTTGTTGTCATCAGAACTGCCAGAAATCGTAGAAACTTGCCTGATTCCCTGCTGTAAATTTCTGAGGAGTGGCATAATTTTACCTGTTTCAGTGGTGAAAATAAAAGACTTATTAACAGAAATACATCCTAATTTCTTCACACTGGATTATAGCCAGTCTTATGTTATGACTGTAGATACTCTATACTGAACCCAAAATGTTTTTTGTAAGATTTGAAACTAATCATAGGGCAATGGAGTTAGTCCTGTTTGTATGGTGCTACCCTTTATTTTGGTTAGAATTTGATCAAGGTGTGTTTATTCCTGAGTTTTTGCTGATGGCACTTTCTGGGCATCTCAGGTTTAAATCCTGTCTGCAACAGCCCTTTGTCAATGCAGCAGGAGTGGGGATAAAATAAGGAATTGCATATCTTCTGCTTTTGCTGATGGGGAATTTAGAGAAAATCAACAATTATTCATTGCCACCCTTAGAACTGAGGTCAGTGGGACTCGTTAACAAGGATTTCTGTTTGCTTCTGTGATACTACACAATCAAGTTAGTGAACCTCAATGTTGAAGAACCACCTTTCTTATCTTAACAGACACATGTAACTATTTCGCAATGGTGCTACCAGACTGCATCTCATACCTCAGTGCTAAGGGTGAAGAGAGCTCTGGACATAATACATGAGTAGAAAATGTAACCTCACTCTGTACCTTGGACTATTTTGTGAGATACATCCACGTTTCAACTCAGCTGTAACTCCAGAACAACCTGTGCTCCTTTAGTCCCTTTCATGCCACGTCTTGGAATTTGAATTGGTATACTTAATTGTTTCAGGTGATAATTAAAAACCAAACATACTCTGTGCATACTGGATCTCTTGTGGGGTTCAGTCAGTTTCTTGATGAATTCAGGTGGAGCCTGAACATCAGGGTTCCAGGGTCATGGGCAGAAATCAGCTGAGCTTAGTTGATATGGCCAAATTCATGGTAATTCTCCCCAAGAAGAAGAGATTAAAGTAAGCCAAGTATTGGCCAACAGAGCTGATGTTGAATAATGGGGGTTTCAGCAAGTCTGTCTTCAGTAAGTGAAGATTTCTAGTCTTCTAGAAGAGCTGCAACTGTCAGCCCCCATTTCCAGCTGGATTTGTTGAATAAAGAAATGAGACCAGTTCAAAAGCATAGATTATTTTTTTTTTTGCTACCTTGGTATTGGATGAAAAGGTGCACGTATTTCTTACCTTCTCTTAACTAACTTCAGTTTGAACTTGCTCCGTTCCTCTGGTTGTACTATACCAAGCACTGCTAGTTATGAAGGTATCAGTCACTCCAGAAAGTCAGGCATGCTGTGCAGAGGAGGATTTCTTAGTCCCTAGAACCAGACAATTGCTGAAGCTGTCTCTTACACAGAAGAGTTTGGTCAGTCAACACCACAGAGCAATGAAAGAGGATAGTTGGTTTCAGTTTGACAGCAAGAATTATGCGAGTTTGCTCCAGAGTTTTTCATCATTAAATGTCTCTAAGGTTTGTGTGGGTTTTTCCAGTCTTTGGGTTTATATGTCTTATATTTGTCACAAAACTGAATCAGTGTGGTGGAAGCTTTTGCCTAGAGCTGCTGAGCTCTTTGATATGGTTAGTGCTCAAAAGACCCACTAATTCATGGTGAGTAGTAGCTCCTAATGCCCCCAGCTATCAGAATCTTCTTCACTACATTTAGGTTGAATTAGTGCACCTTAGTGACTTAACCTGATCTAGTCCAGCTGAAGAGAGAGTAACTGTGCTGGAAAACAGCCCTGAGCTGCACAGCACCTGGACTTACTGTCTTTCAAGTGCTGCATCTGAACTGTGCTGGAAGAGAGAGATTGGATCTGAGTGGCAGATGTGCACGTCATGCACTGTAAGTGCAAACCTTAGCTCATGTGAAGGCCAAGGATGATGACATTTTCTGCTTCCAAAGGTCTTGCAGCATTGTATTTGCCAACATTACTGTGTGATGCCACAAGTGTACGTGTGCATGACTGCCACTGGGAGAAACTAGAGAGTCCTCTGAGGAGCACACTGCTAGAGTTGAAAGAGTCTGTCATGGAATCATAGAACAGTTTGGGATGGAAGGGACTTTAAAGGTCATCTAGTCCAGCTCCTCCTCCTAAGTCGAGGAGCCTCAGAAACCCTTAGGGAAGAGAATAGCAGAGTGTCAAATCCATGAATTGTTCTGAATGAGCAGCCCATTCTCCCTTGTACTTCCTCCTGGGGACTTTCAGATGCAAGTAAAATGTTCATCTGTGCCCATATGTGGATCAGCTGTTCTGGTAACTCTTGTATATGGTGCAGAGCATCTGCAATATGTTGCTTTTTACAGTGTCACTGCTGAGAGAGAGAGTACAGTGGACTAGTAATGAGAAAAGTTTGCAGCTCTGCTGTCTTTTGGGGCTGAATCCAATTTTGGCACTCATTCAGTGAAGAAAATCATATTCTTTAGCTAGTCTATCACAACACTGACTAAATTAGGATGCTTGCTTTTACTGCATTACTGTGAGCAAGAAGTGATTTCCTCTGGGGGTTTTGGTGGGGTTTTTTTTTGGTTGGTTGGTTTGGGTTGGTTGTTTTTTAAGTATTAGGGCATTGGGTGGTATGCATTCATTTTATACTTCAGTTAATTTGCAGATATGGGAATTTTAAAAATAATGGTGTTAAGTTGGAGTTAAAAGTCTGACCTGGGAAAATACAGAGTTACAGAAGAGAATACAGTTAAAAGTTCTTCATACTGTTTTTTTGCAAAATTTTGCCTTCTTAATAGAAATTACACACTATTAGTTTGTTCCTGTTCACTTTCAAAAGGGCATAACAGTTGGGAATGTGATCCCATCCCACCCACCTGGGTCTGCCATATCCTTTTGACTTTCACCCCATTCTTGCTTACAACCATGGTCCAAGTAACAATGCTGGTCCAAGTAAGAATAAGTCATAACACCCCAGTGCTCCCACTTGTGAGTTTAGAGAGCGAATGGTAGCTTCTTTTCTTTGGTACTTATTCTTGAGAAAAAAACTCTAGTTTTGTGTGCTTCCAAGTGAGAAGACAAAAGGCAGCTTCTCATTTATTTTGTTCTTCTGTGACTTACCATCAGCTTGCTCATGAAACACTTCTGGGTCTACTTCTCATCTGTTTAATCAGCTGCAAAATCCAGCCTGGATGGACTCTTTTGAGATTTTTTAATTTTGTTTTACTGCTGCAAATTGATTTTAAAACCCCCTTGAATCAGCTAGATTTTACATGTTTTTTTCTCAAATGTCCCTGCTGGAAAGGCAGTTCTCTACTTTCTGTGTTGTGATCCTGGTGATTCTTTGCATAGGTTGAGTTATACTTGGTGGCAGTGTGGATTCACTGTGAAGCTTCTGGTAAGACCCCTGGTAACTCCTGGTGTTGTGCTGAGTTAGAGCTCCTGTTAACTATCAATGTTACTGAATGTACAAGGCACTTTCATCTGCAGTGTAGTTATTATAAAATGTCTTACCAATAAGACATTGGTTTAAGTTGGGATGGCTATTAAGTTATTTAGTTTAATTATTAAATACTTGCATTGCCTGAAGACTGCTTTGTGATGAAGAGGCTTTGCACCCCTGGATGTGAATATGTGCAGAATATTTCATGTGTAGTGGCAGGGTCTGGTCTGCTGTGTGCTGTGTGTTTGATGCTGAGGTACATCCCTGCATGTCAAAATGATGCACCTGACTATTATCCTTGGGTTTTAGTTGGAAACATATGTATCTGTCCATTGAAATGTCTGTTTTGAGAGGTAGAATGTGCTGACTGCTTACAGGCAGCAAATAAGTAAAGAGCCCACTTGTGTACATTTCAAAAATGTAAAATTTCTCAAATGCACTTGTGACAATGTATTTGTTTATACAGTGTATTAAAAAAACAGTGTTGAATTAAGTTTGGATGTGCTATTGTCAGCAGCTCTGAGTGCTGCTATAATCAGTAGCATGGCCCTTGTTTATAACCTTGTGGGTACCTGGAGTAGTTGTTCAAGAATCCACATCAGTTTTATTCTCTAGCTGTGGGTTTGGTAGCAAGATATGGAGAGTGGATGGGGGGAAGATTCACAACTGGAAAACTGGGGCAAGGGGAGAACAAACTCCATCCAGCAGTCAGCTGTCTAGATGTAGGTAAGCTGTAAATAGGGGAGCCTTTTCACCTTTCTTCATGGCAGCCATCAAGGAAGAAATGTGGAGGAATTCATTCACGCTTGGCACGATGAGCTGGGGTGTGTGTGTGTGTTTAAGGCCTCTGCTGGCCAGAATCTGAGTCTGCACAGATGCCTTGATACAATTTAGAGATCTGAATGCCTCCTTCCATCTCAGACTTGGGATTCTGGAGAATATTGTGTATCTCTGTTCCTTATAATTTCCCTGTCAGTCTGTCTGGTAATTGCCATGCGTTCAAATCCATCAAATAAATACTTTATGTTGGGGGGAGCAGCACAAATGCAAATTCTTTCCTACCTCCTATGGTCTTGCATGATTTTGAAGGAGTCATACTTTGCCTGCCTCATCAATTCTTTGTAGAATTGTATTAAAGCAAATGTTATTTCCTTGCTGTGAATAGGGAAAATTAGTTCAAGGGTTATAAAAAGAATCGTGGTGTGTTTGGAATACGTTGTAATTCTGGCCACAGCATGTATAGAAAAGCTTGGTAGATATCTTAAAAGATCTGTTAACTTATTAAAGGAAAAGCTTTGAAGGACAGCAAATGTGTAATAGGTTCAGTACTGAGGGAGGATCAGATTCTGATTTCTAACACATTAGCCCTAACCTCACTCTTTAGAAGTTTAGCTTTCATGTTTCCTCATTGCATGATGTCACAAGCTGTAGCTGCAACACTTGTCTGTTAAGCATCATAAGCAGGCTCTGACTGATGGCTTTGGCAGTTTATATGTGCAGGAATTCAACTTAGAGGAGGCAACTGTGCTCTTTTAGATGTCTCTGGAACAGAGAAATATGTTACTTCTGCAGAACAGCTGTCCCAAAGTAAGAGTTGGAGGTAGGGAATGACTTCTACAAGCTATTCATCTGTGAGGAAACAAGCTACCCAGATGAATATTTGTTTCCTGAATCCCTGTATCCTTTTATGTCCCAAGAATACTTAAGATGTCACCATTCCCGCTTCTCTGATTATTTTTTTAAATTTAAATTGCTCATTCTTTTTTCTCCTCTTTCTTAGAAACTACTGACTCCCCTTAAAGATTTTTCTCTTCCAGGCTGTGT
Source organism: Manacus vitellinus (assembly GCF_001715985.3). Taxonomy (NCBI): domain Eukaryota; kingdom Metazoa; phylum Chordata; class Aves; order Passeriformes; family Pipridae; genus Manacus; species Manacus vitellinus. The sequence goes on from NW_021938789.1 coordinate 56,503,178, forward strand.
ATTACTCACACACGTTTCCTTGTGTTGTTCTTTTTGTCCTTCCTTTCACTTTTTCAGTATTTTCTGTCTCCTTTTTCTTAAAAAATTTTTATTTCACGTTTCTGTTCCTTGAAACCACAGGCTCAGTGATGTTTGTACTAGCCATGGTTGCATATGCTGCATTCCTGGCTTCCTTCTCCCTTCATTTAAGCTTGTTAGTCCATAATCTCTTTGGATAATGAGTTAAGTATGATCATGGCTTCAAGTAGTGGAATCTCAGTGATGCTGTTGGGCCCACTTTGAGGAAACAGTCTCTTCTTTTCTGAAGAGGAATGAAACATGACCTCAATTTCGTTTGTTCCCTTCCTTCCTTTGTCAGAACGTAACAGTGTATACACAGAATAAGGAAAGTCATAAAATGACACAATTTGAAATGTTTCCATTAGCAGAATGAAATAGGCTTGAAGTATGAACCTGAAAGGTTAGAGAAGTTGTATACAGGAAATCACTCCAACTTGTCTTGATCTAGAAATACCTGAAAATGGAGACCTAGGATGCCTCACTGGGGAATATACACAACTATGGCTAGTTTTCCATTTGCTACTGCAAGAGGAGCAGGTATGTGGTTGGTTCCTGGTAACTTCTTGGTCCTATCCAAGTGTTCTCTGGATTGATGGGAACCTTTCTGTTGATGTAATGAATATAAACTTGCAAATTTTTCCTTTGTGAAGCCTAAAGGAAGACTTTGTTAGAATTCTCAGTGAGTTTACTCTGTTACAAGCTACCTTTCATTGTGAGTTCTGTATCACCCTGAGAAAAATTTATGTTCAAATATTTCCTGTCTCTAGCTTATATACCAACTTGGGTGACTTTGCTTCAAGGTGAAAGATTGGTAGAGTTTGTTAAATGGAACCACTTAGAGATAAGATTTTGTGTTCATAACCGACATCTGAGCAGCTGTACTTAAAACCAAACTGCAAACCACCCCCAAAGTGCCCCTTCTGCTGCTGACAGTGCCTTAGTTACACTGGAGACACATTCTGCAGTTCCTGTGGCTGCACCACTTCTGTGACAGGTTTTGCTGCTTTCACAACTACCTGGGTGGGGGCAAATGGCGGCTCTACTTTTCGGGGAGGAGGCCTGGGTGTAACTTCTATGACTGATGGTTTCAATTAAAATAAAAAAAAAGCTAGATCCTGTTGTGTTGTCACCTGTAAGCTCTCTGTCAGCTCTGACCTGTGGCTGATTACAGTGACTCAGCCAGCTACTTGAAAGCAGGTAATGACTGAAAGGTATAACTAATACCCAGCCAAGTTTAATAATAATAAGAAAAAAAAATAGCTGCCTATACAGATTTTCTCATACCTTAATGTTCCTTTGCTGCGTGGTTGCACTGCTAACTTCTCCTGTCCTTGGTGATTTTGCAGTTGTCTTTTGAAAGTGTTCAAAGTAATAGTTGGATGAGGCATCGAAGAAAATGATGTAGTGAAAGATGTCCCTGCCTGTGGTGGGAAGGGTTAGAACTAGATCTTTGAAGGTCCTTTCCAATCCAAGCCATTCTATCATTCTTTTCTTGATACGTCCCCCTTTGAGTACATCTTGCCTGCTCTGTCTGAGTATGTTCCTTCTCCTCTTCCATTTCCATGATTGCCTTTCTCTGAAGGGTGGTGGCAGTGTAGGGGAATCAAGATCCTTGGTTTATGATACATCTTGGTCTTCAGCCATATTATTTCAGCTATATGACTTCAGTACCTAGAAAATAATACATCTATTTAGTGTTTTATCAGTTTTTTACCCCTTTGAAGTTTATTGTTGGTGTTTCCATCTGCGCTTTGAAAGACAAAACTGGACACTAAACAGCACCTTTGATTATGAAAAGCAACATAAAACAGAGAAGTTGTAAATATGCCATTTTCTTTTTTAAGCATTTCCCTAACATTCATGTAAAGTTTTATTTTTAGAACTTTTTGCTGTTGGGTCTGCCTCTGGAGTGCTTAGATGACAAATGGTGTCCATATGTGCTTATGAACGCTCTTGGATAATTACTTTGGAGCAATGTGAGGAAATGTGGAATCCTGAGCAACGAGTTATTTAGGAGGACTTGAAAGCTGTCAGCTGTACCAAATTTTTACACCCCTGTCAGCCATCCTGCCACCAGGACAGATCAACCAGAGTCAGTGAGGTCCTGTTATGATTGACTTTGTAATTACCATCGGATTTGGGTTGGTGCTCAAGCAAAGTGTGTTCCTTTACTCCTGCGCTCATAGATGTTTATTTTGTTAGAATAAAATGAAATGCAAGAAACCTCTACCACTTGCTGAAGTGAACTCAGTGTTTATAACATTATTTCTTCCTCCTTTGGCTTATATTTTTAAAGATGAACACAGGAAGTGAATTGACAGAAGCAAAATACTAAAACTGGTTGTGAAAGTTCATGTTGTGTGCCATTGTGCATTGCAGTCACTTTGCATGACAGGCATGACTCACACAAAAGCAAATCATTAGAATTGGATTAATAAAACTGTAGAGGAATGTTTAAATTTTCCAGTATGGCAGGATAATGTTGGTATACACTAGTTTTGAAAGTTTGGGTGTACTGGAGATATATGTGGTGTTCAAATTAATGGTGTTGCTTTCAGAGGTAGTTAAGCCAAGTTGCAGTGGGGGAAATTCTTTCCTGCTTGTGTGGTTGTTGGAAGTTGTCTTGTGGGATTTTCTGTGCAAGATGACTGAGTCAAAGTGACTTGAATGCTTAGAAATATATGTTACAACATAAGATTTGCTTTTATGTTAAAGGAAAGTTGAATCTCTGTAGGCACTTATGCTTCCTGTGGGGTCTCTGGAGAATTTGCTGTATGATGTGTCTTTCGTTATGCATTCAAACTCATGGTGTTACTAACATACACTCTTTTTTTTTTTCTGGCAATGGAAAGACTTTTTAAACACAGGAAGCTCACTAAACGGGGTTCATTAAAATATTAATACATTTTCTGAAATCCCTAGCTGCGCTGATGCTTAATCTCAGGGGTACAGAAATACTTTCACTCAGTTTTTTGAATAAATGTATTCTGTTCTTCTTCAACAGAGGTGTTATGAACATAAGCAGTATAGAAATGGGCTGAAGTTCTGTAAACAGATCCTTTCCAACCCAAAGTTTGCAGAACATGGAGGTAAGTTTTCAAATGGTATGTGCTCTCTTTTTTTCCCCCTGTACTTTACAGTAGAGTAATAATTTTAAACTTCGATAGCATGTTGCTGCTAACCTTCTACCCATGAAGCACTGAGAGTGTCCAGAAACTTGCATATTAAGCACTTACTGTTGGTAAGATTTGTCACTTTTAAGACTGATCTTACCAGTAGTCATAGCTTGCCATTCTTGAGCCTCCAAGTCTAAAACTCCTTATAGCATGGTGCAGGTTCCTCAATACAAGTATGTATGGCTTAGATCACTTTTCAGGGGAAGTTGGTGTTCACTCACATGAAAGTGAAAGATGAAAGGAAGAGGCTGAATATTGTTCAGTATGTCTGTCATCTCTGTGGTCTGCCACTTCTCTGAAGGAGTAGTCTTATTCTGAAAGAAGAAAAAGGTGTTTGTCCTCTGCTGTACTTTCAGTTAGTTCTTAATACTGAGTTGAAAGTTTCTTTCCACTGTTCAGAAATGTTTTGTGGGTTTTTTGCAACTAGTTTGGCATGGTTGGGTGTGTGGAAGTCTCAGGGTTGTGAATAAATACTTGAGTAGTTATAACGTGCCTTTACATTAAAAAATCTCCAAGTGTTTGTAGAGCAGACAGTTTTTAGTGCCTTTAAACTAAAATGTTACTTTGTTTTGGTGGAAGTAATATATGAGGTTTGTTGTCATGTATGATACACTTAAATGAATAATCTGACAGTATAGTTTTCACGAGAAAAAAAGAATGGGAAATATTGATGCTGATGACTGACTCTAAATTTGCATTTATACTATATTTAGTTTTGCTATACTAAGCTTAAAACCTATGAAAATGAGTGATACTTATTTAATATTTTTTTTTCTATTTTAGAAACCTTGGCAATGAAAGGACTAACATTAAACTGTCTAGGGAAGAAAGAGGAAGCTTATGAACTTGTGCGTAGAGGCCTAAGGAATGACTTGAAGAGTCATGTCTGTATCCTTTTTGAAACAAGGCTTTTGCTTATGAATTGAAAAGGTTTATTTCTACAACTACTTGATTTACAGCATAGCCAGTACCACTGACCTTCACACTGGAAGTTCAGAATTTTCAGTTTGGTTTCCAGTACATAAGAATATTTTGTCTGAGCTGTCCAAAGGGCTTTGCATCTCTCCTTGCAGTCACAGTAAGCTCAAATATTACTCTGGCTTGCATTGTGTGTTATTTTGATCATTGAGCTGCAACTCTAAACTTGTGATGGGCATTTAAGCATGTGATTTGCTCTAAAAACATTAGTAGTTGCCATTACATTGTTAAAGACTTGTCATAGAGTGCAGGAAGTGCAAGCACTTCAGTTATCTAAAAATGTGTTCAAGTAAGCCTAGTAGTGTTTTCAGAGATCCTCTTACTTTATTTCCTCCCCCAGTATGTGAAAAGGAAAACTTACAGCACATTATATGAACCTTATACATATAACTGGCAAAGTTCTCTGATGAAAAGAATTGTAATGTTACTGTCCTTTTATAAAACAGCTCGAGGGCTTGTTGCCTACTGTTCTATCACTGTTAGATCTGTTTTCTCCCTGCTCCAATTCAGTGGAAGCCTTAACAGTTTTCTAGGTTGGCATGTCTATGGCCTTCTTCAGAGGTCAGACAAGAAGTATGATGAAGCTATCAAATGCTATAGAAATGCACTGAAATGGGACAAAGACAATCTTCAAATCTTGAGAGATCTTTCTCTGCTACAGATTCAAATGAGGGATCTTGAAGGTTACAGGGTAAGTATACAGACTGCCTTTAATCATCATCTAGGAAACTGCAGCAAAGGTGTCAGATTGTTTAATCACACTTTGAAAAAAATATACATTAGATCCAGTGTCAAAACTATGTGCCACTCAATGCAATTTCTGTAAAGTATGCAGATTTAATGGCATATTAAATTATGTGTTTCCAGCTTAGTGCAGAATTGCTTGCGTTTCTTATTTTTTTGGTGCTGTATAATCCAGCTGTAGACATTCTCCAGTCTTATTATTTTCTTGAAATAATAATAATACTAGGCAAATTTCATCATATAATTTCATGCAGTATGCTGCATGAACTATCATACTTTGCTTTCCGACTCCTTTGGGTCCAAATATTTCCCGTGAGCTGTAAGATTGTGGGTCAGACCTCTTCTTTCTTGATTTAATTCTCAGAGTGCTTAGATTACTGTCTTGTTTTCTGCTGTTTGCTTTCTAGTAAAGCTGACTGCAGTTTGTTAACTTAGACCACAGCCCTTTTCCTGCCTGTTACTGCAGCACCCAGTTATTTGCTGCCTTGCGTCAGTTGTTTATTTGCCACGTGAGATGTTGTTTTATGCTACCCAACATTTACAAGATGGTAGTGCCATGGCAATGATACTCCTGTAAAGAACACAAACTTTCTGTTGTCTCCTCTACAAATGCTGCTCCTAATGTAGTTAGAGTGTTCTTTTTCTGTCACCTCGAATTGTGAACTGATGTGTGCCAATACCTTTATTTTCTTAAAAACTAGCAGCTGCTGTTTAGTATGTGTATTGCAGAGATGTTGATGTGGTTCTAGTTGCAACCTGTGATCAATGGATGGCTCACATAGGATTAGAAAGCGATTACTGTAGAAGGTTTGTTTTTTTATTACTGTGCCATCCAAGGAGAGATGGCAATGGTCACTTGAACATTAATGAATTGGAAAAAAACCCTTAGTTCCTCCATTTTTTTGTGCCTGGAAACTTGTCTGATTTTCATCTAATGTAGACTGGTATAATAAAGTATTCCTTTCCTCTGGGAAAAAAAAAAGAGAGATTTTTACCTGAGAGACCTTGAATAATTTTTTGGGGGTACATTTTCATCTTTTCAGGTGTTCTTTGCACCACTAAAGTCGTGGTTGTTAAAACAAATTAGTTGGTCTCTTAATAGATTATTTCCTTTTCAAATTAGGATAATGCTCATGTTTACATTACAGGTATGCCAAGAGCAAATTCTGTCCCCAGAGCTGTGTGGAACCATCAGCTAGTACAGGTCCTCAGTGGACTTATTCCTGAGTCAGGACAATTTTTAATCACTACTTTTTTTCATATTAATAATTCAGAAATGTGATTCCTCTCTTGCTGAGACAAGATAGCTAACACTTAGCATAGGTGCCAAATACATTTGCAAATGTATGTTCTCTTGGCCTCTGGATAAACACATGTTTAGCAATTACAAACTTTGTATTCACAAGTAACATGTGGTTATAGAATGCATTAAGAATTAAATGTTAAGATGCTTAGAACCCAGTAATGCATGACTTGTTCATATGCTGGTTTCTGAAGAATGTGAAATTACTTTCAAAACTGGGAATAACCTTGTGTTTTGGGTTGGGTTTTTTTATTTTGCTTTAACTTCCACCCTCTCCTACTTTGTAATGTTTTGACTGATCATCATTCTAGTCAAAGTGCTGTAACTAGTTTTAGTTCTTTGTTAATCCCTACTTCTGAAAGTTTGGGCTATTTCAGTAGGTAGTAACTTTTCCCCTTTATTTTAAATTACTTGAAGATGCCTTTCAGGAGTCTGTAACAAAACAAGTAATAACTTTTTTGTCAGATTAAAACTGTGTGATACCAAGCAAATCTGATTCATTTTCCAACTGTAATTTTCTTCTTACCAAAGGACAGGGCCGTGTTTGCGTGACCTATGTTGCCTAACAACACTTTTAAGGATTTAATACATACATATTTTCAAGGTGAATTTGAAACACCAGTAAATGTTCCTGCAACTCAACCCAAAGTATCCTTAATTACCTTCTGTTCATAAGCAGTAAGACAGGAAAAGCATGTGTGTCATACATTAACAAAGTTAGTCTGACTCATCTGGATTCAGCTGGACATGATGTGTTATTTTGTGTGCTGTTTTGTTTTTTTATTTGGTGAAGACCATCGTAGTTTAAAGATTATTCTTTCTTTTGGTTAAAAAAAATGCATGTGGAAAACTAACTTTTAGTGACCTCCTTAAATACTAGAATACTGAAGACAGATTACTGCCTAATGGATTCTACAGAGTATCAAAATAAAGTCAGAAAAATTAGTAGCTACTTTTTTGCAGGAAACGAGATACCAGTTGCTCCAGCTCCGACCTGCACAGCGAGCATCATGGATTGGTTATGCCATCGCTTACCATCTGCTGGAAGACTATGAAATGGCAGCAAAAATTTTAGAGGAATTCAGGAAGACACAGCAGGTAAGAGGAGAACATGAAATTCCTGTGTGGATTGCTGCTTAACCCAAAAATAAAACACTGCTTCCTTTCATGATGGGAAAACTTTGTGCAGTTTCTTCAGTCAAAATGAATCTGACCCCAAATTCTGGAATCAGAAGGCTGAACTGTCTCCTGTGTTTTGCTTTCCTGTGTAGACATCACCTGATAAAGTGGACTATGAGTACAGTGAGCTGCTGCTCTATCAAAATCAAGTCCTCCGGGAGGCAGGACTATATAAAGAAGCCTTGGAGCATCTTTGTACCTATGAAAAGCAGATTTGTGATAAACTGGCTGTCGAGGAAACTAAAGGTAATTACTTTGTGAAGATACGTTTAAATACATAGCACACAGCGGGCTGGCTGTACTGTCAGCTTTCCCCATCTTTTGTAACTTCAGCTTTGATTTGGTTTTAGATTTAACTTATTTAATTTTGCTGGTGTAAAGGACTGCTTGTCTTGCAGCTGTTGAGTCCCGGTCATGCTCTTCTCCCAGGTCATGATGTAAGACATCAACAGAGCATCAACAGACCAAAACTTGTAATCTAACAGGTGTTTCAGACATCTGATCCTGAACTGGTGTCCTGAAGTTCTTTTAGAATAGTGTACCCAGACCCATTCTGTTACAGCTTTCCTAGTGGTCCTGACAGGGATGCCACTTGCTGAAGGGGAAGAATCATCTTTGGCACAGTAGGCTTTTAGTTTTACTCAGTCACCCTTGCAGAATACAGAGATAGTCTCGTTGTTGGGTTGCCATCTATAGGCTTCTGCTGTTCTATTATTATAAACTTAGTGTGTAATACTATAGCAGATCAATGTAATAGTGTATCCTATATTGCATAGCTGGAATTACAGAGTGATAGTTCATTCTCACAGCTCTGTTAACAGGTGCACTTTCTTAAAGCATGTTTTCCTCCTTTACTGCTTGTACAGTCTTTCTGTGAAACTTCTGTTTGGATGATTGCTTGAAGCAAAGAGAAGAAATTTTTTATTCCCTCATATTATTCGTATAGATGTTGTAGCTAATTCCCTGTTTCTGCTAATGGTAATCTCACTGTCCTGCAAAATGAACCTAGGAATTTAGTAGTGGTAGTATTATGGGAGATGTGTGGCACTTCCTCAAGGAACATGTTTGCAGATGACTCTCCGTGGGTGCAAATATATTATTTGATTTGCATATTAAAGGATATGGATGTAGAAATTACACTATCACAGACCAGTTTTGAAACATAGTAGCAGGACTTTTGGGGGTGGGAGTGTGTTCTTATCACTTACCTGAAAGATCTTTTGGCATACTTGGTGTTTTTAAGTGTTTAAAGGTCCAGGGCTGGTAGTGAAATAGAATTTTCAAGTAGGACTGCATAAAAAAGAAAAGTAAACCCCACACCAAAAACCACACCAAAACACACAACCTCCAAGTAAGTTACCAGAAAAAAAAAGAATGGAAATACTCTTTGCAATCTGTGTGTTTTCAACAGAGTCAACAAATTAATTTTTTGGGGCACAGCTCCCGTTGTATTGTTTGGTCTGGCTTAGCTGCTGCATATGCTACTGCTAATAAATAAGTGCTGTGTACAAATTTTAAATGCATGTGTAAAAGCCACTGTGAATGAAATACAACTGACAAACACTGAATATTGTATTGACATTTGCCACTGTTAGAAAAAAATTAGCTTGCACCTTGAAGAAAGAATTCAGGTTTATTTTCCCAATTCCTTCTCAGTGGGTGGACTACTGATGTTTTCCTGGGCATTAGATTCTGTGTGTATTCCTTGAGTTATCCAAACTATGGGAAGCAGCATCTCGTGGCTAAATTGCATGTCAGTTGTGTGATGCAGGGAAGAAGAGAGACAATGCTGAATTGTGTTTTCCTCTTGAAACCAGATGAGGAAATCTTACCTTAATGTAGAATGACACTGTTCACCTGTGGCGTGTGACCTGTTTGTGCCTAACATCTGCCAGTAGCAAAACTTCATAAAATATGTTTTTTTCCATTTTTTTTTTTGTAAAATATGTAAAACACAAAATGGGAAATTGATTCCTGCAATTCCAGCATTAGCAAAGACGCTTTACACAGTTGTTAGACCTAGATTTTATTTTTAACAATTGTATCTTCTGTTGAAGTATCATTAAAAGGAAACTTGTTTGCAGAATCTTGAGAATCCATTCATCAAATCAGTGGCTTGATTAAAAACACTGAAGTTAGTTTTATGAAATACCAGACTGAAGAACCATTCTTTTATTTGCAACTCTGCAGTTTCAGTTTGGTTTTCAAGATGCTAAATAGTGTACTGCTTTTAGTTGCCTTCTGTGGTAAAAACTGCATTTAAAGTAACCAGTCACTTCAGTAAGTGAGAAAAAACCCATGTGCATCTTGCTTTTAACAGTAAATTTTCAAGTAAATTTCAGGAGTTATGGGCTGAGTTGTAAAATCTTACTGTAATCACAGCTGTTGTCAAAGTAAAAGCGTATCTGTCAGCTAGTTTGTAATGCCATTGTGGTCATTTTTTCAAAGAATTTAGACTCTACAGAGAGTTAAGATTATCTGGTGTCTTCCTGTAGAGTGATTAATGTTGGACTGCTTCAGTATCTTGTTACCTTAATTTAAAACTTCTTGAATTTCACACAGGAGAACTCCTGCTTCAGCTTGGCAGACTTGAAGAAGCAGTTGAAGTCTACAAAGGACTGCAAGAAAGAAATCCTGAAAACTGGGCTTACTACAAAGGCCTAGAAAAGGCACTTAAGCCAGGTAATTATTTGATATCTTGTAGTAAATAAGCTTTTTCTGCATGTTTGAAATTTATATATGTATGAAAAACTTGTATTGCTTTAAATATTAGAACTATTATTTTAAAAGTCCTCATTTAAGTTTTCCCTTTTAGTCATAGTGTGTACATGTTGTCATAATGCTGGGGTTTTTTTAAGAAAGACTGGAAATATTTCTGGTATTGTTGTTACCCTTGTCTTATCTAAAATCATAGAATCAAAAAAATGCAGTAGTCTTTGTGTGTGGTTGAAAGAATAGAATTATTTCCTAGAAGACAGTTTTAATTTAGAGTTTTACTTTACTGTCTGTTATGTTATGTTGTAGCTAATACAACTGAAGGGCTTTCTTCAAAGATTTTAGCACAGTGATAAGGCAGGAACTCAAAAGATGAGAGATTAAGCAGTTAGTCTTGGGAAGAGGAATTAACAGATACTGAGTACATTGGAATCATTTAGTGCATCAATTTTAAAAACAGTAAAGAGGAAATTGATGTTCTTTAGGAAGCATGGAGCTTTTAGTTGGTATATGTATCCTGATCCTGTTTTTAGCCAGATACAAATCACTTTCTTTGCCCCCCTTTCCCTTCTTGCCAAAAAGGAAGGGAAAAGTAAACTGGAAAATTCTCTTGCAGCTAATATGATGGAGAGGCTAAAGATCTATGAAGAGGCCTGGACTAAATACCCGAGGGGACTAGTTCCAAGAAGATTACCATTAAACTTTTTGTCTGGTAAGTGCATTTTTGCTGAGCAGGTAGTGATCAACACTTGTGTTTCTGAGATGCTGTTTTAACAGCATAAACAGTCTGCAATTGATGAGTAATGTCTGGTAAAACAAAATCAACAGGTCTTTTTCCTCTCAAGGTGAAAAGTTTAAGGAATGTCTGGACAAGTTTCTAAGAATGAATTTCAGCAAAGGTTGCCCACCAGTCTTCAATACTTTGAGGTCATTATATAAAGACAAGGAGAAGGTGAGTGTTTTTAACCACTTTTTACCTGTTCTACATGGTAACTGTGGTGCATTGAAGACATAAAGGAGACTTTTCTTCAGTGTTCACTCCATCAGCACTGCTGCATGTTACAGCCTGGTATAGCTAAAAAAAAAAATGAAGTACATGCATACATCAAGCAAGCATAGTCTTGTGCCAACTTGGTAAATGTAGAAAACTCAGATTTATGTATTCTACGCTGTGTAAATGTTCACCAAAGGAGGCTTGGTCTTAATTTGTTGAAAATAGATGTGAGTTTGAGTATACATATTGTTCCCATATGTAATGTAATTCAGGATATTGCAGAATTTTCTTACCAAAAATAGCTAATTTGGGTAACACCAAGTAGCTGAGGTTGAAATAAAATACCATCTGGCCCACAGATTATTTTTTGTGTGTCTTGTCTTGCATGTGTAGGTGGCAATCATAGAAGAGCTCGTGATAGGTTATGAAACCTCTCTAAGAAGCTGCAGGTTATTTAACCCAAATGGTGAGTGCCAAGACTGTTGTACTCCATGGAAGTAATGCCTGGTGTAAGCATTGTGTCCATTCAGAGGTGGGGAACTAGTGGGGAGTGAAGAAATAGAGATGATTTTTTTCCTTTTTCCCCCTAACATGGAACTCTACCATAGCTGTCAAATGTAAAATCTGTGTTCAAAATGTAGTCACTTGTTCTGAACTTTTTTCCCCGGATCCATGAATTTGGTCATCTCTTTGCAGTTTTGACTTCAGATATTCTCTTTTAAAGACTTGAGTTTATCACTGTTGAGGGAAGTGAAATTTGAAAGCTACGTCAAATCTTTAATTACAGAACGTCAAACAAAAAAGAATATGTGCTGATAGCACAACCTTCATGGAGAGGTAGTTTTTGAGCTTTTGTTGGAGGCTGGGTTTTCTGTTCTTGGAGGTTCTGCACATCGATTGCCCCGACTAAGGCAATACTTGGAACAAAATGCAGCTCCCTTCTGACCCACTAACTCCCTTTCCCTTAAAACCACAGAATGACAAGGGAACAGGATATGGTCAAGTCTTGCATAGACTTAGAAGCTAATGTACTTACCTGGACCCAGTTGGTTGGAAGCACTCCCAGGTCTGGTGTGACAGCCTGATATAGTGGCAGAATTAACTTCAGTGTGTGTATTTATAGCACTCTGCTTCTGGCATGTTGTTTTAATAAACTGAACAAAAGAACCTCTCTCTGTCCTGCTCCCTCCAGATGATGGCAAAGAAGAACCTCCAACCACTTTACTCTGGGTCCAGTATTATTTGGCTCAACATTATGATAAAATTGGGCAGCCGTCCCTGGCTCTAGAATATATAAATGCTGCTATAGAAAGTACTCCCACTTTGATAGAACTCTTCCTTGTGAAGGCAAAAATCTATAAGGTAAGTGTGGCTTATCCTTAGTGACCAGAGGTTATTCATTTGTTATGAATGTGAGTTTTAGCGAGTTTCTAGATAAGGATATTGTTCAGCTACCTGGGGGCTTTTTTTTGCTCCATATCAGTAAGCCCCTGTGAAGGTTTTTAAGTAAGTAAAGGACAAATGTACAGCAAAATGTAAATTCTCAGTTTAAAAATCACACTGATAAATTTGAGTCTATTCTTACCCTGGATTGTTTAACTACTTAGAAACAGTTTCCCAACTACACTATGATATTGTATCAGAATGGGATTATCCAGAGCAGTCCTTTAAGCATTTTCAGGAAAAGCATCTAGTGCTAAAAGACCAATAATTCCATAATGAGGGAAGGTGATTTTACTGCTTTTTTTAAATTTAAAGATCTGTTGCTTTTGAAGAAAGCTATTTATTAAAAATGTCTAGAAAGTTAACCAATTTATGTTAAACAGCAAGTAGATAAAATGTGCATGTTTTATAATTACTGAATCTGACTCAAATTTCTATCTCTTTAGCATGCTGGAAATATTAAAGAAGCTGCAAGGTGGATGGATGAGGCTCAGGCTTTGGACACAGCAGACAGATTTATCAACTCCAAATGTGCAAAATACATGTTGAAAGCAAACTCCATTAAAGAAGCAGAAGAAATGTGTTCTAAGTTTACACGGGTTTGTTGCTTTTAGCTACGGCTCTTTTGGATAACCTGGGCCTAATCCCTTGTGGAATAACTTTGTGTTTTAACTTTGCACTGACCTTTACTGTAATGTTTAAGTTCTGTTTCAGAGCAACTGTGTTTTCTTGCTTCACTTGTGGTAGTCCATAGCAGGGTTTGAATTATTCTAGGATAGGCATGATCCATAGCATTAATTGAAGGGTCTCTAAAACTTGGATTTGATTATTTTTGCTAGGTAGGAAAAATACAGCATTTTTGTTTTAGAGAGAACTTCTCAGTAAATAATTTTTTCACAGTAATCTTTGGGTTTAATGTTGATTCTGTAGGATACTTGAAAGATCTGGTAAAACTGTCCATGTCTCTGTTAAGCTTTTTTTTTTCTAATGATGGTAAGTTAGAGAATTCAAACTTCTCTTGGAACATAATTTTGTGTGACTACCAGGTGAAAGGCTTTCTGAGATACCTTTCTTGCATGAACAAACTTTCATCCCTAAGGCCATGTTTAACTGTGATGGAGGAAAGCTGCATGTTATGTCTTTTTTTATTTTTCCATCTGCTTACACATGACCAGTTATCTGGTAGAAAAAGTTTTACCTTGTGCAGATTGCATAATGTCATACATCGTTTTGTCCCTGCAGTAACCCATTTTGATAGGTTTGATGGTCACACAGGTTAGTTACTTCGTTTAAATTTACTTCACTTGATGTTATTCTTTCATAACTGAAAGTCAGAGCAGCTCAGTGAAGTCTTCCCAGACTATTTATCAAGTGATAGTTTTAGGATATCATTTATGTTGTCTGTGGGAGACAGGCAACAAGCTCTTGGGATCTACCTTCAAAGGTAAAGCCTTTTCTGTTTGTTGTCCCATTTTTCTCCTCTCTTGAAGAGCAAGAGAAACCTGGAATAAGTTGGGTTGAATGGAGAGGAGGGGGAGCAGTTTTTGTAAGGGGAAATCTGGAGGGTCTTTGTGAAATGTGTGCAGGCAAACATGAGGGCAGGGGAAGTTCTGTTTTATATAAACTCAGTAACTTAATGTGGGGTTTTTGTTGCAAATCTGATATGAATTTAGTTGATTTGACCTCCCTCAATGCCTTAAGCAGCTTTAAGATGATGTCAAAAAAGCAAGCATACCAGTTACCCAAAACTGAACTTGAAAAGTATAATTTGATGATATTGCTCTATGAAATCTTTTTATCTCTTTGATCTTATGCCTAGTGCTCAAATACAAGCTTCTTAATTAAAAAACAGTTAAAGGAGACCTAAAGTAACCATAATGCAAATGGAACTGACATTTTTTTCTCACTTCTAGCTGCCTAAATCAGGCTGTTTTGAACGCTGCCTTTCTCTTTCATTGCTAAGTTCTCCAGATCTGTGCAAGTATATATAAATACCAGATTTGAAAGACAACTGTAACCTCCTTTTTTGAACCAGAAGGTGTCTTGAGTTGACAGTATTCCTTTTGCCTTGCCACTGCTCCCTAGTACTGATGGTATAAGAAATCATCTACTACTGCTGTCAGTTAGTACACTTAGCTGAATCAGCAGTTCTCTGGAAGGTACAGATGGCAGCTTTAGTTAAGAGAAAAAAAAAAAATTCCTGCAGGATTTCCTGCAGCTGTCAGTGTCTTGCCATGTGCTAGAACTTTCCTGCCATTTTTTTTCATGCCACAGTGTGTTACTTGTGTGCACACAGTGTTAAAAATACTGAATGAAGGTCTCAGCTATCCTGAAGCTGAGGAACCATCACAGTTAAGTGGTCACTACCTGGCTCTTCATTGTTTCTTTCTGACTCTTCCAGTAAATGTAACAAAGGTTTTTATATTTTTCTTAAGTTGATGAACAAAGCAAGTCCATCTTAACTGTGGCATTTCCGACTTTCAGGACTCCAGTTCTGAGATCAAGCATTTCTTTGGATAGCATCCTTATTTATACTTTTAATTAGGACAAGATAAAAAGGAAAAAGCAGTCAACAAATGGAATGAGAGATTTATTTTTCATGCAATGCTGTTTTTGCTTTTAGGAAGGAACCTCGGCGGTAGAGAACTTGAATGAAATGCAGTGCATGTGGTTTCAGACAGAGTGTGCACAAGCTTACAAGGCGATGAACAAATTCGGAGAAGCACTTAAAAAATGCCATGAAATTGAGAGAGTATGTATCCAGTTAAACTGCCTGGGTTTTAAAACACTGGCTTAAGTTCACTGTGCTGATATGTTTCTTTTCTGAGCAGTAAAAGTATACTTCATGGAGCTCCAGGAGAGATTTTGTTTCATGTTGGTTACTGGCAAGTTGATAAGTTTACACTTCCTCCTAAAAGTGCCATTGTAAACTGTGTGTTATGAAGAGATTTTTTTGAAGTTATTTGAAGATCCAGAAGAGAGAGGAAAGCTCTGAGAAATATTGGCAGTGTGCATAAAAAAATACTTATTTGGGTAAAAATAAAAACTAAGTGTACTTTAAGTCCAGAAATAACATGACTGAGCTGACAAGCCCATTCGTGAAGTAAAGGAAAAAAACATCATTTTAGTTACTGTTTAAGCACTGTTTTAGTGGTAGACGTTAACTTTAAAAAAACTATCAAAAATATTGAGTATCTTCTCCTTAAAAAAAAAAATAAAACTAAGCTACAGTTTAAAAGAAGCTATTGGAAATATAACAATTTCTTAAAGTAGAAATTGTGTTTAAAAAAGGGGGAATACTCGCATATTAAATGCGGATCCATAGTAAGGCAAACAACACAATTTGGATCCACAACTTCAAAAAAAAAAAAAAAGTATGGGTTTGGGTTTTTTAAAGCACATTAGGGTCTAGCAAAAGACCAGACAGCTGAGGATGTAAATGAAGTGCTGAAAGAGCAGAACTTAGTAGAAGCTGTGCCTCTTTGCAAATAGAGAGGCTTTAGGAGGTTTCAGCACGGCTGCTTTTCTGCAGAGAAATATTCTCTGTGGAATATTGCCTGTGGAATATTCTCAGAGCAAATTATCAAAGTAACCTGGCCTAGTGAAAGGTGTCCCTGCCTGTGGCAGAGGGTTGGAAATAGCTGATCTTTAGGTCCCTTCCAACCCAAACCATTCTGTGATTTGCCAGGACCATGTTTTGTTCACAGAAATCCTTTAAATAAGTTAGATTCTTGTAAAAGAATATGTCTATTGTAAATTGTCTTGGTTACCAGAAGAGCTTAGGAAAGCTGAAATAAAGTGTTCATTTAGGCCATCCTAAAAAACAAACAAAAAACCCCAAAATTTCTAAGGAATTAAGTCACTATGTTTACTTTTTTATTGGATTAATTGATTGAAGGTGTTGTAAAGTTCAAAAATAAAATAGACAAATATGTTGAATTCAGAAACCATCAACAAAACTTTGGTGTTCTGTAAGAAAAAAACAGTGCCTCTTAAATCCTTTAGTGGTGCCAGTCATGTTTAGGGCATTCTAGTTGTTAAAATATGTTCTGGATTTTAGAAACACTTTTGATGTCATCCTTCACACCATAAAGGATCTAAACTGTCTCAGAAAAAGTAGGAAGTTGATCTCACGGATTTGATAGTTAATTCATGGCTTGGAAAACAGAGTAGGAATAAATAATCAATTTTTGCAAGAGAAGGGATATACCATGGAGATCATTAAGGTATCTCTGCAGAGTCTCCATTGCTTCATATGTCGATAAATGATCACAGAAAAGGACTGAATAGTGCAAGGACAACACCTGTGCTGTCTCAATACTAAAAGTGGCCCATGAAACATAATGTTCAGTGGTGAAGTCAGTGAATGAGGGGCAAGAAAAGTGCCTATGCATAAGTAGTAAAAGCTCTTGCATTAATTATTGCTGCTCAGGAAAGAAATCCTAACACCATTATAGACAAAACTGCAACAACTTCTGTGTTTGTGTGGAGCAGCAGTCAAAAAGACAAGTGGGGAATTAAGTGACTATAGAAATGCTTTTATTCAATCATGTGACTGTCATACTGTTTATGTCTCAGTATCACACCTCCTTAAAAACGTGCTGGTAAAATATGCATGGAGTAACTTCAAAACAAAGAGACTGTACTTAGCTTGTCATGCTCACTGTTTTAGCCTCAGCTTTGACAAACAACAGCTGAGTTTAGGTTGAAGTCATATGAGATCATAAATACGTGTAGAAGTTCAAGAGGGGCACGGCTTTTCACTGCTTCTCAAACAAGAAGGGATATCAGGTGATGATGAGGAAAGCAGAGCTTGAACAAAAGGAAATACTTTGTCACACTACGTATTGTTTAAGTGTGGAATTCATTGCCATCGTATTTAGTGGAAGTCAAAATTATACTTTTCATTGAAAAAGAATTAGTGAAGTTTATATACAATGAAAGTAGGACCTTTTCCCCTTAAACTGCAAATTGTCAGAGGGTAGTTGCTGTTAAGAGGCTGTGAAATGGGTGAATTTTGTTTTTGACCTAAGGTGCCTTCTGTTCTTTTCGCCATGGCTTTATTTTTGGAGGGTTTTGTTAACCTTTCTGACAGTTAGGTTGTATTTGTCAAACAGCAGAGTTTTACTGAACGATTCCTTTGGGGAGGGCGTATTTTAAAAGCCCAGGTTAGTACCTGATTGTTACTACTGACTAAATAATGCTATGTTACGCTGTGTTAGCATTTTGTAGAAATCACGGACGACCAGTTTGACTTCCACACTTACTGTATGAGGAAGATCACCCTTAGGTCTTATGTGGACTTGTTAAAACTAGAAGATGTGCTTCGACAGCATCCGTTCTACTTCAAAGCAGCACGAATTGCCATAGAGATATATTTGAAACTTCACGATAATCCCTTAACAGATGAAAATAAAGAACACGAGGCTGATACAGGTATGCAACCCTCAGGATTTATTAATTGTGCAGTTTCACTAATTAGTGGATGTTTTATGAAGATCTAGCGTTCTTGGAGTTGTTAACTGCAGTAGCCAAAAATAAAAGTTTTACACAACTCAAAGCAGGTAAATTGTAACTTTGGCTGCATGTAAAAGTAGATGTTCTGCTGAAAGTTAAACTAATACATGTTTTTATCTTGGTTATTGTAAAACAATGATGGGTTTGTAGTGAGAGTTGTAATTCTTAAGTACAAATGTGCTTGTGTTATGGAGTGGCTGTGAAAACATGGAATTCTCATGGTGGTTGGTCTGAAATAACAGATGGAAGCCAATGTGCCTGGTGGTATCATTCTGAGCATTTTAAGAATATGCAAAAATTTCACTAGGTAGCAACTTAAATTTTATCATCTGGCTCGTGATGTAACAATTACTTTAAAATCTATTGATATATTTTTTTCCCCTCATCTCTGATTTGAGAGCAACTTAAGTGGCTTGGGGTACCTCAGATGGTATGAATAGAGACTCATCAGTCCTTCAAGAGGAATTTGTCAACTTTTTAGTATTTTTTTATCTCAGTTCATTTGTGTGGCTTTCAGTTCAAATTAAGACAGGTGGAAGTGTAATAGAATTTGTTGCAGCCACTTCTGCTGTGTTTTAAATTAACTCTCCCTATTCTAATTGGAGGGAAGAGAGGATCTGAATATGAATCAAATATGTCTGTAGGGCATCAGAAGCAAAGCTGAAATTGTCTATGCCGAAGTGGAACTATTTCACCTTATTTTTGTTAGGCCATTTAATTACCACATTAAACATGTGTAATGCCTCAGGGAGAAATCAATGAGTATTGCTGTGCACTTTTACTCCTGGTGCTGGATTTGTGGAGTTGTGCAGTAATTACTCTGTCCCACCTTCAGCATGTGGTTCTAATTCCAACTCCCTGATTCCACTAAGGAATTTATGAGTTGTGGAGCAGAAGCACAGACTGTAAAGTAATTATTGATAGTTATAAGCTTCTACAGAGGTAATGTAGATATGGTTTAAAGAAGGTGGTGGTGTCTTGACAACTGATGGAGACTGTTAATATTGGACATCAATGTTGTCTGGTTTTGCCCTTTGTGTGTGTACAGCGAATATGTCTGACAAGGAGCTAAAGAAGCTACGAAATAAGCAGAGAAGAGCACAGAAGAAAGCCCAGCTGGAGGAGGAAAAGAAGAATGCTGAGAAGGAGAAGCAACAGAGGAATCAGAAAAAGAAGAAAGATGATGATGATGAAGAAATTGGAGGACCTAAAGAAGAACTTATCCCTGAGAAACTGGCAAAGGTGCTTACTAATGTAATAATGAAGTCATAGAAATTGCTACAGAAGTTGCAGTGAGCACAGATAAAAATGGAAAGCCATTCAGATAACTTGTCTATTTTTTTTGGCGTGGCTTCTCTTCACAGGCAGCATGTTTAAGAGAATTCTTTTCTAGGGGTAGTTTGTTACGTATACTTTTAGTATGGTGGAAATCACAGCTTTTGTGCCTAGTTCTGGCAGGCACCAATTGAAGTCCTAAACATTAGCTACAGGTGGAACTATTTTCATGTGTGTATTGCACTAACTTGTTGATTATACCCTACTTCTGGTTGGTCAGATGGAAGTCTTTCTGTTCTATATGTAAGGTGATTATCATTTGCTCTTTTATGTCCCCTAATATTTTTTTTTTTTTATTAAGCATAGTCAACCTGTGGAAGAGGAGCCATTGAATGCTTTAACAGGATTTGTTTGCATTTGTTTTGATTGGGGAAAAAAAAAGGGATAAAGCAGCTGTAGTAGTACATAGTAGTACACTAGACTGAGAAAGATTTTGAGATCTGGATTAAGAGCTGTAGAGATATATGAAGGGGAGGTGACCCAGAAGGCTGTTGTTTTTGCTAAAACTTATACCTGTAAGGAGCAGGAAAACACTCAAAAAATGTGGGGGAAGATAAGGAAAATACAGAGATTGGAAAAATTAATTTATAGCAATAGTAGAATAGTATCCAAGTTCTGATAGATACAGTATTCATGATGTTCACTTTACACATACAATGAGTATTATTTGCACTTGAGGTGGTCTTTGAAGGTTGAGACAGTGAAATTCACTCTGTAGCCAGGAAGCAAGTGACTTAAACTGCACTAGTTATTTAAGAATATTTTTGATATTCCTAATGTTTAGCTCAGTGGCTGCAAGAAGCAGAACTAATTGCACTGCTGGTTAAGATTGAAATGGTCTCAGTGGTGTGTATTGAAATTGAGTTCTGGAGTAGAGGGATGTCATGGGATAGCCCAGAAAAAACTAAGCAGTCCCCAAGATTACAGGGAATAGTTGCAGCTGTATAATGCATTCCTTTGGCAAAACTAGTTATGTATTTAAGATGTAGATGTCTGTATAATATAATTATATTCCTAAGTTAATGTCGGAATCATGACACTTCCAAGCACAGTTGGTTCCTAGTGCCAGAGGACCATTTCTGACAGAGTTGATCACTTGCAAACAGTCTTCCTGAAACAGTTGCCCCGGACTTGTTTAGGTGTATAGCTTTGGCATTAGAGGCATAGCTTTGAAATCTGGTTTATTTTGGGTTCCAAATAGTTGATGTGCACAGTGACATATGTAAAATCAACAGCACACAGAAATAATGCAGTTGTTTTTATGGAAGGTGCTGTAGTATATGTTTAGCAGGGAGGTGTTTGTCCTTGTCTTCAACTCGGTTATTTGCCATCAAGTGTATCACTTCCACATTACTAAGTTGTTACTGACACACAACAAATTTATCTGCTTCTTAGAGAGTGGCTTATGTTCATAAAAACAAAAATAGGAAGGGCAATAGACAGTTCTTGTTTGACTAATCCTGAATGTCTAGATGGAAGAGCCTATTAAGAATCCTTGCCTAGAATTAATTTGTGTTCAGTCTGCCTGTTTACTGGATTACACTGGGTAAGACCAGGAGACCTTGGTCAATACCTAGTTGCTTCAAGCTTGCTGTTTGTGTCTTGGCTGGGAATGTTGCCATGACCTAGCAGCTCTTAGGAACCTGTCTGGAGTTCATGTCAGCAGAATGCCATGGTCATTTATTAGTCATTTACCATCACCTCAGGCCTATGTGTGTAGGTTGTCGTGGACAGCCCTACTGCCCATTTCAGAGCAGGTTCAGCTCCAGCTGTGTTCACCACTGGTGTGTGATACAAGGCAAAGACTTTTATCTCTATAGGAAAATGGGATTTGTAACCATCACAAAGCAAATTTTTAGACTTTTTATTCTATGTTTAGACACTAATATTGAGTGAAATATGCAGAATTTGTAACAGAAGAGGTTCTAAGCATCTTATGCACTGACTTAGGAGAGTAACTCTCTGTCTCAAGAATAGCTAATTTTTGTTGCTATAGAGTAGGTTTAAACTTTGACCTGGTTGTGTGTCACTTCCTTGAATCCGTAGGTTGAAGCGCCTTTGGAAGAAGCCATTAAATTTTTAACACCCCTGAAGAATTTAGTGAAGAACAAAATAGAGACGCATCTTTTTGCCTTCGAGATTTATTTTCGAAAAGGTAGGTGAGAAAACTAATGAGAGCAAGAAATTGGTGATTCGTAAAGCTGTACATTAGAACTTAAGCAAAAATTATTCATTGGATGTGAGGAGCCAGTCCCTCTTGAGACACAGAACTATTCATTGGACTGACACCCCAGCCACAAGCAGTCTGTGACAAACCAAAGCGTGAACATTTGATGATTATCCACTTAATTGGCTGATTAAATACATGCATGTTAGAAAAAACAGCTGTTGCAAGTACACTCAGCTGTAATTTCTTCTGATCGTTCCAGTTTCAAACTCTAAATACTCCTGCAACACAATGTAGTGTTCCCACCACAGGTTTTTGAAATTTCCCAACACTTTTTTTTTTTTCCAGAGAAGTTCCTTCTGATGCTTCAATCTGTGAAGAGAGCCTTTGCTATTGATTCTAGTCATCCTTGGCTTCACGAGTGTATGATTCATCTCTTCAGCAGTGGTATGTGTCTGTTTGGTAGGACTTCCTCTGTACACACTTCCAGGTGATGCTGAGCCAGCATACAATCACTGATTTTTAGTTTACAGGCAATAATTCAAAATATTTAATACACATATTAGAAAGCCCTTTAAACAACTGGTTCATGCTAAAACTAAGCATGTTTGTTATGACTGCAGCTGGATTTAGGAGTTATTCCAGTATTAGTTAGTCTTTTCAGGACTGTGAGTAGTATGGTGAAGCCTGAAAGAGTGAGGGAGTGAAGAAGTGGAACTGTACAGTGAGGAACCTTGCTTTTCTGCTGGCAGCCTGTGTCAGCGTGCAAGGAGAAGGCTTTGAATTCTGCCCTTTTTGGTAAAAGGTTGGACGGATTCTGCCCCTTCCCTTGGCCCAGAGGTCACCCTTTCTGATGGGGGCTACAAGCTAGATACAGAACAGGCTTGTATGACAACAGTCTTTGAGCCTCATAGATTTTAATTAGTAAGGGTGGGACTGTATGAGTGTAAAAAAGCTTTGGCTTTTTCTAAGCATCAGAAAACTGTCATAGTTAAGCTTTTTCCAACCAGATCCAGTTATTTACCTTTTCAAATTTCGTGCATCTTCCTTCGAGATCCTTTCCAATTATGTTAATAATGTAAACATGAAAAATATTAAATACATAAAGTGTATTTTACTGTGATTACCTGTGCCCACCTCAGTTAACTTCTTTTTTCCAATTGAGCAGTATCTGAAAGTAAGGATCTGCCTGATGCTGTTAGAACAGTGTTAAACCAAGAAATGAATCGGCTTTTTGGAGCAACTAATCCAAAGAACTTCAATGAAGCTTTTCTTAAAAAGAATTATGACTCACTGCCACATAGGTTATCAGGTACTTTGCCTTTATCCTTGTTCTGCCCTACCTCTGTATTTTCTGTGTTTACCTGGCAGTGGTATCTCGGTGTCAGCCCAGGTGATGTTACAATCTTTCCCTCAGGAGTGCTTTTCTTCTCTCAGTTTCAGTTCTTCTGACATGATTGCCAAGTTGTCTCTGGTTTTCTTTAATTTTCTCTTTGTGCTGCTGTAGTACAAATGTTTAGACCTATCTGTTGTAATTTCTGATGTCTGCTGAATGTTTTAGTGCTTTGTCTACCCGAGTAGGTGTCGAGCTTTGTGCTCCAAGTGGTTCCATTCTGAACTCCTGCTGGATTGTTCAGTCCCCCTCTTAGTCCTATTAGATCTACTTTATGTTTGTATATAAGACACTTTTGATCATTGACTTGGTGATGAGTCTTATTTTTCCTCCTGTAGCTGCCAAAATGATGTACTATTTAGATCCTTCCAGTCAGAAAAGGGCAGTGGAGCTGGCAATGACCCTGGATGAATCCCTTATTAACAGAAATCTTCAGGTAACATATTAATAAATTATAAACAATTTCTGGTGTATCTGTGAGAGCTTTATGCAAATTTTGGAGGTAAGAGGAAGCTGACATGGTTACTGTGCCTTATGTTGAGGAGGTTGAGTTGTGAGAGAGAGGGGTGTCAGGTTCATCTGAACTTAAATGTTTAACATCCTTTTCACACTTCTAAATTAATTTAGTTTTGTGATAATATGAAAATAGCAACAGCAGAAACCATGTTATTGCCATAGGTAGTGGGAAAACTTATTAAACACAAGAGAATTCACATGGCAAAAGATGCTAAGCTCTCTTGTAAGAAAAGACAGTAGTCTGTCTGAGCTTTGGCTGTCACACAGGTGACTGCTCACAAGAAAAAGATGGACTTATGAGTGGCCCAGACTCTGGGAGGGCTTTCCATAGTCAACTTTCTGCAAGCTGTGGGAATTACCTGAGATTTAGTAAAAATTGCATATGCACATTTTAGCCTTAGTGTGTAGTTTAACGAAAAGCTTCCCAAATTTTGAATCTTTGCTCCATTCTGGTGGTCATGGAATAATCTCCCTGTACCACTGCCCCACGTTCATCTGGGAAGACTGTCAGTTGTGACTTGCAATTTACAGTATTTTAGAAAGGTAATTTTTCTTTGTATTTTCATATGTTTCTTATAAAAATTAATAAACATGGTCTTTTTTCTTCCTTTGACCACATACTTACCTGGCAAAACAGAGAAGGAATAAAATGTCCTCTAAGGTTTTTTTTTTAAGCTTTTTCTAAACTATTTCTGTATCCCAGACAAACTGTTTTCTTTGTATCATGTAAGAGTGTCCAGCACATTTTATTAGAGAGATTCTTTGGCAGACTGCACAAACTTATTTCTTTGTTGTCCTCTTTTTCTCTGCACTCAGGAATTTTTTAGATATATTGCAAGTAAAATTGGTGAACTTTACTATAAAATTGTTCTTCTGTGAGCAAAAAGTGATATTTTCCAAAAAAACATCTCTTTGGAAATAGACTGGGTTCAATAGAACTTCATTTTTTTGTGAAGGATTTTAAGTTCATAGTGGAATTTTTGGACCAGACAGAGAGGGGAAAAAGAGACAATAAAAAGCAAATTGCTGAGATTTATAAACTTGTTTAGGATGTTAAAGATTCAGATCCTTTCTCTGTGCTAGCTGATTTGTATGGGACACAAACTTGTGTGTTTTAAATCCTAAATACATATTTAGCAGTTTTCATAAACTTGTCTTGTTTGGGTGTTGTTTTTTGGAATAGCATTTTTTTCTTTACTGTTTGAGTGATCTCAAAGAGCTTAAGCCAGGTTATCAATAGATTTAGAAAACAAAAATTAATTTAGCGTTAACAGCCTTCTTTTTGCTGTTTTTTGCCTGGGAGTGGGGTTCTGGGAATTGGACTGGGGAGAGATTAAAATGTAACAAAAAATGTGTGGTTATTGTGGAGGTGTTAACTTGGTAGGACTAGAGGAAGCATTTAGCAACTCAAGAGTGTATAAACATGCTGTATGCTGCATTGTGATAAAACTGAAAATGGTGAATTCTGGGTGCCAACATAAAGTAAGAGTTGGAGTTCTGCTAAACTTTTAGAAGGGAAATTGGAAGTACCCTAAAAATTGAGAATCAGGGCATTTGCTGAAAGGCATTTTTGTGTGCAATGAGATCAAATTTATTACATTTCATTTTAGTAAAGACCAGCAAAGAGCAAATGTGAGCAAAAGGGGCTGTTGAAGAGAACTTCATAACCCCACAGCAGGAGGACAGAGCAGTTAATCTCAATACACAGAAGAAATGAAAGCTGTACCAAATGTCATAGGAGTGGGAAAAGACTGACTTATTATGCTAATGCTTGCACACACAGCACAGGCAGATGTTAAATGCTGACAGGCTTTAGTGAGGCTCAGTAGGTTGGTTTCTGATGTTTGCAGTGCAGGTTGGAAAGAAAAAACACAGGAAATCTCCTTTTTCTCTTCTAAATCATGAATAAAAATGGATAGGGAACTGCATATATCTGAAGGATGTGGTAATATCAGAGTACTTTGATTTGATTCACTAGTTACAGGCACACTTCAACAACTCACATGACCTTAAGAGTAAAAATGTGGGGGGTTTTCCCTACCAGAAATGTTTTCACATCTAATTATGGTTATTCAGCTAATGCTGTTTTCACATCTTATTTATATTCCACACTTCACAGAAGTCATTACTAGGAAATTATAGTATATGTTCTGTATTCATTGTTTTATTTGCAAACACTAAAGGTACATTATGTATTGTTGAAACAGTCAGTGTATCCCCCAACTGGTGGGGTTCTTGGTTGCCAACTAGTAAGAAAAAAACATTTTTTAGGAAAAAAAGGAACAGGTGACAAATGAGTGCTTTCATTTTCCAGTCAAGATTTCTAGCTGGTTTTCGCATCTCTTTTTAAATCGCATTCTTTAAATCAGACTACCCTGTATTTCATGCTGTGTCTAATTAAAATGGCATTTGATGTTGAATAGGGGTGTGTAGCCCTCAGAGCAGCTGTGTGGCAGAAATACTACTTTAAACTTGTCTTGTGAGTTTGCTCTTATCTCACACAGCAAAACTGCTGTTTGAAACCTGTAAAAAATACTTGGAGTTTGTTTTCTTCATAGTATTGTATTTCTGGTTAGTGAGTGTTCAGCTGAATGTTTGAAAAAAACATAACCCTTCTTTATTTTTCTCTTTAATTAGACTTGTATGGAGGTATTAGAAGCTTTATGTGACGGTAGCCTTGGAGACTGTAAAGAAGCATCTGAAACTTACAGAGCAAATTGTCATAAGCTTTTCCCTTATGCTTTGGCTTTCATGCCCCCTGGATATGAAGAGGATATGAAGATCACAGTTAATGGAGACAGCTCTGCAGAACCTGAAGAACTGGCCAATGAAATATGAACAACTTTATTGGAAAAAAATGACGTTGGACCATATCTGGTGTATAATATTTTTGTCACGCACCTGCTGAATTGTTCTAACTTACACAAAAGAACAGAAGGAAAAAAAAAAACCAACCTGGTTGCCTTCAAATAGTTTTACTTTTTTTTTTTTATCCTGCTGACAAATATATATATAAAATATCTAACATATTACTGGTTATAGGTTGTTCGGTTTCTTAAAAATTAAAAGCTGCTAAAATTGAAAAAGGAAAAAAAAAAAAACAACAACCCTTCTCCCTACCTACCTACCCACCCATGTTTTTAAACTAATTTATATGAGACCTGAAGGGGTATGTGTCCCTCAGAGCAGGTGTGTGGCAGAAATATTAACTTTAAATTTGTCTTGTGAGATTACTGTTATCTCAGACAGCAAAACTGCTGTTTTAGCACTGGATTCTTTCACTGAGCACAAAGAGTTGATGGGGCTTTAGCATCTGACTGATTTTGATACGGGGGATGATTGTGTCCATAGGAAGTATGCAACGCGAATCAGAATATACAGAGAAACCTGCAACATACGTGCTATGTTGGGGGTGCTTGGACATACAGGATATCAAGCAGAATTAAGAAACATAGTGTGTTCAATAAGCTTGTTGTGTCTCTGAAATTCACTGTACACGATCGGTTTGGTGTTCTTGCACCACAGTTTTTAACTGAAGGAACCAGTTAAAACGGTCTCTCTTGGGATTAAACTTGGCTGGGGTGGGGGGGAGGTGGGGAGGGGAGAATCGACGTTGCTGTTCTTGAGGTGAACTTATCAGCGTGGGTTGGCCAAACTTTTTAAAACTGTAATGCAAGAACCAAATAAAAATTATGCACTGTGATGTGGCACCAACTAATTAGAAAGATCGCATGCATTTTTCACGTAGAGTGAAAACAAAATGAGAACATACTATGGCTTGAAGTTGCAAAGAGGAAAACTCCTGACTACCATTTTGACTGATCAAGAGACTAATAGATTAAAACCTCAGCAGGCCTTGTTCATGTTATGCAGAAAAAAAAAATAAATAAAAAAGTGCTGCAGTTTAGATACCTCTGGAACTTTTCCACAGTGTCACAGGTTTGTAATACTTGAAGCCCTACATTTCTTAAGAATATATTTCTTGCTCAGTTGTTTCAGGCAAGCCCAAGACTTTGTAACTTTTAAGGGGCCCAAAATTTTTTTTCAATAACAGACCAGCTTCTTATTCCTGCAGTTACAAATGTAATTTCCTTTGTCGAACATAAGGTACCAAATATAATGCAATAAAACGTTTTGAAAAACAATTGTGTGAATATTTAAACCAATCTATGTTGTACTTTGAAAATGAATGGGTTTGCTAGAGTGCAGCTCAGGGTTGGCTTACTGTGCTGTCCAGTCATGCTAACAATGTCACTCCTGATGGGTGATCATCAAGTATAAAATGCAAATGCATTATATGTAAATACTGAATGTCTGGGAAGTCCTATAACACAGAATGCTTTGTTACTTGGCTTTTAAGTTCCACCAGTGTTAGGTTGAATTTTGTTTTCCAAGTCAAGCTTCAATCTACGAGTCTACTGTGTTAATAATATAGATAAGTGCTCAAATGTTTTCTTTTGTAGGTTCATCATATAAAACAGAGCAGAAATAAACTACAGCTTACAAAGTGAGTGCCTTCTTTGCTGCAGAAGTTGAGTTACAGAGTATCTGTCGTGTGGATACACAGCCTTCCTCTTCCACATCATGGGATTCAGCGATATTGACATGTACAGTTAAGAAATCCTGGAAGACTTATTGGGATTTGTAGTTTTTTAACTGTCAGAAGAACAGATTTTTGTTGTATATTCAGCTCCACTTTCTTTTCATGGTTAGACTATCCTTGTGTATGTTTGCAGTGTAGTTTCTGTCGGAAATGTAAGTTGTGTTGCTGTATTTGTATATTTAACCTGCTGGGCTTTTAGGGACTAGAATACCTACAGAGCCTTTACTTGAGTCTGGTATGTATGTCTTAATCTCAGTCATTTCTGCAGCCTGAGATACTTGGACTGCATGTCTTCTGCAACTACTGAAGATGGTTCAGTCTTGCCTACACAAGCTACGAGCTTTTGGCCTTGCCTCTGAGTATTGCTGCCGTTTCCTTGGCTTCTGATGCTTAGCTGGAGGCAGATGAGTGTTCACTCTTAACAGATTGTGAATTGCATCGAGCAAATTCTGTTTTTCCAAATACTGTTTTTTTGGGTGCTGCCTATAAATGGGATTATTTCTTTTACTTTTTCACTGCCTGTTTTTGCGTTGAAATGGATGAACTAGAATCAAGAAGTTACTTGTTATCTGTCATTATGCAAATGTGGGAAAGGATATTTCAGTGGGCCTTCCAAAAGCCTCCGTCTACCCATCTGTCGTGATTTTCCCCAAGGATACTACTTCATAACCTTGCTTGAAGCCATCTATTAGTGCTTCAGAGATGATGCTTTTGGATTAAAGAGGTTCCTCATCCCCTTCCAGAAGACTGCAATCCCAGGAAAGGAAACTAAGCCAAGAGTTCACCTAAAGACAAAGGTTCTTTAATTGGCAAAGGAATTGTTTATTCCTTCATCTTCATCTCTCTCCTGTTAGATGCAAGGCTAGCTTCTGAGGAAGAGTTTTAAGAGCTGGAAATGAAGTTACAATCCAGTGCAATGAGTCTTGTGAAGTGGTAGCACAGAGTGTTGTGCTGCAGTGAAAGCTTTCCTTTGCGTGCTGAGATCCAAAATTGTAATTATTGATGCTTGGCTGACAACGCAGGTGAGCAGGGATTGGAGTCATGGTCAGTGTTGGCTTACTCATGAGTCATGATTTGTTTTAATGCATGATTTTTGCTGGAGAAAGATGCTTTCACCATCAGTGGAACCACTGGTGATGACATGCTGTGGATATCTCCCGGGGGAGGGAGGGAGGAATTCAAACAACAGATTTTCCCTAGATGAGAGACTGTAGATGGTGCAAATGTATGTTGCATGAAGCAATGCCAGAGTCAGAAGTGGGCCCAAATTGTAAGTAGCTGAGAGTTGTCATTCGCCCCCATGATGGTGCCTGAGGTACTCACTTCCTCCCTGTGGAGAACAGAGCGTACAGGCATGCATGTGAACAAACAGGTAAAATTGTCTCAAAGTTACCTATTCAGCAACTCATTCCTTTGCATCTTAAATGCCTTAAAAGCTTCTATATTCTTCTGCATTTATGGGGGTTTCTTTCAGTAGAGGTTTTGGTACTTCCGTGGTCGTAGGGGAGGAGTCACGTCCTGATGTCTGCTGTGTCAGGAAGGAAGTTTGCCACTCAGCTTTTCCCCCGGCATGGGGAAAAAATTCCACTTTTCCCAGGGGGCTCTCTAGGGCTTGATGAGGTGTGTATAATTACCCTGTTAAATCTTCCTTTAACATGGGTTTGCCAGGTCTGGGGGAGCTACAGCTGTAACAGTAGATCCTGGAAGCTGGTGCAGCACCTTCCTTCAGCCAGATTGAATTGTCAGTGTCTTCCTAGAAGGAAACACGGGTGAGGTTAGGGTGAGATCAGGCCTGAGAAGCCAGAGGCGCAAATACAATTTCAGCATCACGTGAGCAAGTTCAAATAAGAACCCTGAAGATTTTTGTTTAATGTGATGCCTTTGAGGGTTGGAGCAGCGGTGCCATCGTTCCTGCAGCGCTCACATTGTGTCGCCACAGTTGTGCTTTGAACATGTGCCACTCATGCCAACAAAACCACTGGATATCATCATGCAGCTCAGTACACCTGAATTAAAATCTTATTTTTCCCTTTTTCTGATTGCTTTGACTGTTAGTTTCTAAGTGTTCTGTACGGGGTAACTAGCTGGCTTTGAAATCTTTTTCCCTAAGGAATTTTGCTTTAAAAATGCCGTTTGGACCTACATGGTAATTTATAATAGCTTGAACTATGTGGAAGTAAGAGTTATGCTTGTGCGATAACACACTGCTTTAGGATTCTGTGCAGGAAAACAGTGCAAATGTAGTATAATTAGACAGTCTGTTAGTAAATGAATTGAGAAGTCTTTAAGCTCTTTAATGAAAGCTGAAGTTCCAGATGGAGGAAAATGATTGCTGAGCTTGGGGAATGACTCTTGCTTCCAGGAGCATTCCCGTAGTGAACTGTTCTGTGATATGGTGAGGAGTGAAAGGTGTATTCTTTTACAAAACCTGTGGTCATGCTGTCATGACTTTATTTCCTGGACATTAAAGCTGCAGTCTGCAAACACCAGTTTTAATGGCTGTGTCAGGCAGAGACTCTTCTTCCCAGGAGCATACACAGTCAGCAGTGAGAATGGCAAGGAGCAACTGATAGAGCAGCTCAGCAAAGGGAGACTGAAGTGAATTATAACGAGGTGGCATAATAGAAATCCCATTTTAGATTAAATATAAAATAGCTTTTTAACTACTAGAAAGATGACTGAAGCTGTAAATACTATAAATGCTGTCTTCCCATGCCAAGGAAGCTGTAAATGTGTATTACTTTTAGAGTGGTACAAGCAAAGAGTAGTATGTTCGCAAAGATTCTAGCTTTGTATGTTAGTATTCACGTAAATCGTGGCAGAAAACGTGGAGGACAAAGATTGTCCAGTTTACTAGGGACCATATCAAAGGGTTTGTAAGAATATTGCAAGAGAAATATTACTGAAAAATCCAAAGCATCTTAGAATAGCTTCCCTAAGATGTTTGTTTTAATTGAAAGTGTTACACCTGTTAATTGTTCATAATGAGACACAAAAAAGTACTTTTACAAAATATTTCTGCCTGGCACTGCCCATTCAATATCTACCTCTACTAGTCCTAGTCTAGTTCAGCTACTGCATAATTTTAGCCATTTAGCATATAACACATGAAAAAGTGTCATTTACCTGGTCGGTGAATGTATGATGATGGATAACATTTAGTTTTAAACTGTAATGCAATAAACCACGAACTTAGTGAAAGTCCTGTTGTTGGTTCAGTGCAGCAGCATATTTATTGCTTCATTGCTGATCCGTTTAAAAAAAAAAAAATCTTAATGATAAACTCCACCAAGCCACTTGCTATTGTACCGGGATTTGCTTTCCCTTCCAGCCTTCCTAACTGGTTAACAATGTTGTACTGTGTTTTTACGCTCTTCTCTGGTGGTAGCAAATATCAAAACTGGCAGGAAGTCAATCAAAGAATAAAAATGCTGAGTTCTGTTTGTAAATGAGTGCTAGTGTTTCCTTGTAGGGTCCAGCATCCTCCTTAGATGCCCACCAGCTCTGTAATAAACGATCCCTTGGCTCATTCCCTTAATTCCCCATTGTCTCCTTCCATGCTGATGGATTGTTAATTGGGGTGTGGGTCTCGCAAAAGGAAGAAAGGTCAGTAGGGAAAGGATGTGATTCTTTTTGAAGTCAGGCTGCAGAAGAACCACCTTGGCAGGAAGCTGTCTGTCCTAGCCTAGAAACTAATTGTAGCTACAAAGAAAAAGATCCTTTGCTTTTTTCAGGCTCCAAAGAGCCTGGGGGTTTGAAAAAGAGGTGTTCAGAAGCAAGCTGACTGAAGAAGCATTTGCTGTTTTCCTCAGATATGGGTTTGGGGGATGAAATAATAAAATGTAGCTTTCTCTTCCCCACCCATAAGTCCTCCTGATCCCGAAGTTTTCCTGACCCAGTGTCCCTGAATGTCTTGTGACTGTAAGCAATTATCAGGCAAAATAATACGGTAATGCTGACAAACTGGGGCAAAAGTAGCCAGCAAACTGCTGACACAGCAGTATAAGAACATATAATGTGTTGTGGACTGGACAGTTAACATTACCTGAAAAAAATGTTTGTTAACAATTGTGTGCAGTGAATAACAAGCTCTGGTTAACGCTGTCTGCAGCGAGCACAAGGACTCCAGCGCTTGCAGGGTCTGCATTTGGTTGTGGATGCCTGCAGGGAAGGTGGGTGTGATACTGAAGTGATGACAGCAGTATCCTCATACTCATCCCTTTGGATGGGAAAGGAGCTTGTTGCAGTCAAGGTTCCTTTGGACACCTCGTACCCTTCTGAAAAACAGCATCCCATAAAAAATAGCATCCCTTCCTTATCCATGTCCTCAGTAACTTCACTGTTCTTCTGGGGAGGGAAGGGGTATTCCTGCTGGGAAACCACCTGCCTTGAACTTTTAATCCTTTGAAACCACACCCTTCCATTTCTGGGAACAGCACCTCGTGGTTGTCTACAAGAGGACTTGAAGCACAGAAGATTTATGAGGAACCAGGGTAGCCTGGCAGTTCATGCATTATTTTATCTGCATAAATCAGTTCTGACCTTTCATCAGTACCCCTCCACTCCATCAGGATCTTCCTACCTTGTCATTCATTATGCTTCTGGAAACTGTTCTGAAGGTCCCTCATGCAGTAGCAGAAAGAAAACGTCTTTCTGCAGTCCCTCTGTCCCTGAAAATGCTGCAAGTTTGCATGCTAAGTGCCTTCCTCTACCTACGAAACCTCCACAGGTCCTGCTGGAGGTGAATAAAAACTGCTCTAAAAACAAAACCCAATTGATTAACCCATTGTTGAACAGTTGGAAAAGCAATGTCAGAGTTCTGGACTCTAATCTTTTTAATTTTTTGAAGGAATACGTACAAAAGTAATGTTTTCATTTTGGATTGCATGATTTCTGCAGTGCCTAAGCTGTTGTGAAGCAGGGAAGGAGGAATCACCCTCAGTCTCTGCCTCGCCTGTGCTACAGATGAAGCCATTGCAGTACTCCAAAAGTAGACTTTACTCTTAACTTTATTCCCATCTTGCCTTCATGCAGTGAACCCAGGGGCTGTGTAAATGCTATTTATTTGGGGGAAAATAAAGTGTGAGCAATGATGTGGCTGCTGAGTGGATCTTGCAAGACTGGCATTTCCATGGTAAGTGCAAGTTGTGGGGCTTTGAGGGCTTGTTCAGTGTCTGGCACTTTCTCCTGAACTCAAAACCAGGAGCCACGGCTCCAGTCTTTGAGAGCACTACAGGGATGTCTGTCAGCCCCTGAGAGCAGGAACAGCTCTGCTCCACTGCATATATATTGTATGATTTTATTGCAAAAATATGAAACTTTACACCATATACTCATAATATATTAAGCTGCTTTTATTAGTTAGCTGCTATTTTTTCTCGCAGTTATGTTTATAATCTGCAAGTATTTTTATAATTTTTTTAGGAAAATGTTGGCTTCTGGCTGTCTACATCATGCATTTCAAACACTTTTTTTCTTCATAGGAATCACCAAATGTTCATAACTTTTCATCTCGCTTCACTTGCAGTATCAATAAATGTCTTAATGAAATGTAACTGCTTGAGCTGGAAAAAAACCCAATCTTTGCTTCATTGCAGAGTGAACTTGTCTGTGCTTTTGAATTCTTATGTTGTCCTCTGATGAGCATCTTTTCACCGTGTTCTTTACATTCTGTATTGCAGGACCCTGATGGTGGAGAATGATTACCCCCTTCAATTAGATTTTTATATATTTTTTGGCAGAACTGGCTGAGATCTCGTTATACAGCCATATATTCTGTACAGCAGCAGCAGGGGCTGTCCTGAAAGGCACCTCACCCACCTGAATCCTCTCCATGCAACGGTTCAAAGGCACTGACCCCTAGGGTATGGCCTCCTTCCTGAATTCCCCCGTGCTCCAAACTACAATACAGAAAGCAAAGGGGGATAGAGAAGACATAATTTTTGGTTCCTCTCACTCCTAGGCAAACAACCCCCCTTTTTTATGTAGTCTGGCCCAGGTGACCCCTGAGCACTTTCAAACTGGGAAAACCCACTGGGTATCCTTCTGGCACCAGGGGATCACGGGGAGATGGGGGAGTGCAAGTCTCGTCCAGCTCTCCCATTGCCACTGTCTTTTCTCAGAGTTTTGTTCTGTGTTCTCCACTCCAGTCAAAACCATGGAGAGGAGATCGGGAATGCCACACAGACCAGAGAAGAGTTTAGGTGACAAGGACCACTGGGCAGCTGATCTCTTATCCCCTCTGCTGCTGAGGTTGCTGGATTTCTGCCTCCCTGGACAGAAGGGAGAAAAAAATAACTGCACAAGGCAGTGTGTGCCAGTAAGGGAAAATCTCCACCAGCAGAGAGCACAAAAGGATGTGAGACACTGGTTTTCAGACAAAAGCATGAATGAACAACTTGGGAGCATACCAAATCTGGCTTGATTGCCATCCTGCCTTTTATAAATTATAGACAGGTACACAGATTGTATGTGCTATGTGAACAACGTATGGTGACCTAAATTTACTTAAATACTTAAAGAGAGGATAAGCCTTGTGTGGCAACTGGGTTGAAACTGAGGGAGCAAACCGATCTCAGTGCCAGGCTGATGCACCAGCTGTTGCCAAGCATTAAGCCACTGGGATAAATACAAGCAGTATTTATATTTATTTGTTCAGTATACTCTGCATACAATAAAAACCCCTTGTATTTGGTTGCTGGCTGGGGTTAATCCACGACAGTGGTTTTTTTTATTCAACATTTTAATTGAAATCGCAGTAGGACTAAGCCCTTGATGACAAGTAAGAGCCTGGGAAAAGAAGGGAAGCTTATTCTTGCAGAAGCAAGTAACAAAACCACACCCTGAAATC
The DNA here is from genome assembly GCF_001715985.3 of Manacus vitellinus. NCBI lineage: Eukaryota > Metazoa > Chordata > Aves > Passeriformes > Pipridae > Manacus > Manacus vitellinus. The sequence continues at coordinate 56,538,151 of NW_021938789.1, forward strand.
ATACTATTTGAAGAAAAACCTGTTGCCAGAAAACAAAATGCACAGTGTATCCTCACCTCGAGCAGTCTTGGGAGTCAAGGGCCCAACATACAGGCAAATCACTGGGAGATCACAACTGGATTTGTTTGCTGCCTGGAATGATTGACTGGGGGCCTTGATAAAGACAGGTAAATATAGAAGCTCTGTGACATTTGGTGAGCCTTCCTGCAGTGCTACCTTGGGACATGCAGACAGCCCTTAAGCACAGTGTGTACGACTGCGGGGAGAGAGAAAGCAGGGACATGGCTTTTAGTTTAGGACTTGCTTGGCAGATCAAAACGCTTCAGAGCAGCTTTGCTGCTTGCTAGTGCTCTCTGCAGCCCCGCTGGCAAGGGTGCTCCCTGTTTTCTCTGACCTCCCCCCCTTGGATAAGCCAGCCCAACAAGGCAGAGGGCACACTCAGCACTGGACCAAGGATGCGCAGGCAGCGTCACTACAGGTTTGGAGAGCCTGGGTTTCTGTGACAAGCTCGACACAGAAGTCAGTCAGTTGTCCCCTCAGCTACCCAGACAGGCCAAGGGCTTGTTCTTCCAGTCACTGCCATCCCAGGGCTGCACGACCTTACATTTCTGTACAGACCCAGATGGCCAAGCAGCGTTTCAAGCACTGGATGCAATCCCACAGCCACTCCCATTCTTATGAGTAGGGATGTAAAGTGGGTGCTCCTACAGAAATACCACTCATAAAGCTGATGTTGCTGCCTTTAACATTAAGGGTCCAGAGTTTCTCTGCCCATGTTTGGCAGAGCAGAGGGTTCTCATGCAGAGGATTTGCATTTGTGTCAGACAAATACAATGATGACATGTCTGCTGGATGAGGCCTATTATCATCCGGACAACCTAAAACACACACTGATCTCCACATTAAAGCCCCAGTCTCCCATCAGGCACTCAATGAGGATAAAATCCAAGCACAAGCTAGAAATGGGAAAGCTTTTACTTCTTTTTCTTTTCTTAAGGTTTTTCAGTTTATAGTTTTGATGAGAACAAGGGCTTGGAAGTGAATGAGAAAGTCGCACTCTGGTAACAGCAGCAAAAGCAGCTGTGTCAAAGCTTCATTTCAGTGCAAAGATAGATGAGACATTTGACCTTATGATTTCAACAGGGTATGTTAATACTTGCTTTTTCAGTCTGATATCAGTCTGATATACAGGGTCCTTGAATCCTGTCTCCTGAAAAGCTGTCCTTTGTGCCTCCAACATTTCTGCCATCTGTATTTTATCATAAAGAAATGTGTTAGTGGGAGGTCAAACTCTTCTTAGACTTGCAAAGTCAAGTCTTGCAATAGTAGAACTTTTCCTTGCAAAACCACAGGACTTTTTCCTGCAAAAATGGAGGATGTGGGGCCTCACACCAAAGGACAAAGCCCCCACAAGGAATCAGAGGTACAGTATCTCCGCGGAAACTTAAAAAGCATTTTTAAACTACCTGTCATTAAATTAGTAGGGCACACCTGGAAACTTTTTCATCTCTTCAGAAAATAACAAGCAACATGAGAAAACCTTAGACTCACTCTTTTTTTCCCTAATTTGTTCCTTAACTTAAAACCTGGTAGATGTAATTTTTAGACATTGAACAGTCTGCATTTTCATGGGACTAACATGTTAAAATATGCCTTCAAGGGAAGACAGAAATAACTATTCTTAAAATGCTACACAAGTCCAGAGACTTGCAACTATTTTCAGAATCCCTTTTCTTAGAAAATTCTACATCTGCTAAATAAAAATAACTGTGAACTTGGGCTCTTGTGCCTTCATTCACTGAGCACATCCGAAGAGCACATTAAAAGTACTTGTCCTTGCAAAAGAAGAAAACCAAACCCTTTTTTCAAATGCTTCTATAGAAAGAAGCATTTTTAATTTATTCTGTTACTATAAATAAATTCAATTATATTTACTGGTCTTCAAATACATCAGAAAGGAAAAGGAGCATCCAGAAATAGTCTGTGCTGGATGAAACGTAAGGATCTAATCAACATCCTTATCCCTACAAGTGTAAAAGAAGTGATGACATTTCGAGTACCACACTGAAATAGCTCACATAAAAGTGACTTAAGCCAAGAGCCTCCTGAGATCTCCTGAGATCAGCCCATCAAAGGATTAAATTGGAAATCAAGCGCAGAAAAGAGGCAGTGAGTGCTGTCCTCCCGATGGGAAGCCACCTTCATCCAAAACTCCTGCTCTTGAGGGACAGCTTTCCTGGAAGAAGGAGGAGTGGGGAGGGTGGGTGGAGTCACCTTATGTCAAATCTTACTGATTTGTTAAGGCTGATGCCAAAGTCTCATGACTGGAGCAATGAGGAATTTCAAAAAGGACAGTCAAAACTCCCACGTGTACCTTTACTATCTCAAGCTAAGGCAAGCTGCTGCAAGAGGAGAGGGCAAATCCTGAGTACCACCAAGAAACCCGAAGGGAATGAGGAGCTTCATTAACTGCACTCAGGATTTTATTCTGACCCCTGGAAGAACTGTGAATTCTTTTAAGTAAAGAGCACTTTAGTCTCTCAGTAAAGTGAACTTTTCTCTCTATACCCAGGTATTGTCCACCTCTGGGACAAAAGTTAAACTCTCAGGTTATTTATTGCACGTCCTTTGCTTCAGGGCCCAGCTGTGTTCCAGTGGATCCCTGTGAAGGAGGTTCTGCCTGTCCACAGCCAACAAAACAGGAACTGTGGTGGCTGTTGGCAATATTGTGAGGCAAATTCACTGGCAAAATGTTGGGAGTGTCAGTTTATAACTAGCAGAGTACAATAGTGTAATGACTAGGAATGCCCTCAGCCACTAGATGGTGTGTCTTGGCCATTGAAATAAAAGAAGTTAAAAGCTGTTGAAGAGCTCAGATCTAATTATAATTCATTTTGGCCCTCTTGGCATAACCCAGACCAAAATCAGTTAAACGAGCTGTTGGCAGACCCTGCTGAACAGCTGTTTAAACTCACCGTTTAGCACACTAGTCAGAGCCCAAATCAGGGCACCCCCCACTAGAACTAGCATTTTTCTACTTCTTTGATCATGGGGCTATAGAGATATGTTTGCTCGTGCTCCTTCTCCTCAGCCAAACACATTTTACATTCTAGCTGCAAAAGGGAGCAATTCTGTACAAGGGACAGTAGCAACTCACTGGTGGCATAACCTCCTCACCTCCTTTTAATCTCACTTTCACAACAGAACAAAACTATTCCTCTTCTTTGAAAGAATGAATTATTTGACAGCATAACTGGAGGCATCTTGTCTCAGAAGAGGACTAGAGGCTGGAGGAACATCTCTACAATCTTAGAGATTGGTCCAAGGGAGAGGAAAGGGGTGTGACAAAAACTAAGATGGGCACTGTAACTGAAATCGCTCTGAACTCAGGATATTTTAACTTTTTTTTTATTTAATCTAGCCTATTGTTTTTATATTAGTAATAACAGGCTGCTCAAAGCACTACCCTTCAATCACATGACAGTTGCTCTATAGGATCCCGGGATCATTTGTTGTTTGTGCAGGCAAGAAGCCCCAAGTGGTCAGAGGTGTGTGTAACAGTGTAAAGAGGAGGACTCCCAGTGGCTATTATTAGGTATGTGATCCAAACCTTAAGAATCCTGGCTCAGCTATCACTTTGCAGGCCAGAGAATCACCAACGAGTAACAGTTCTCTCAACTACTGCAATCTACATTTGCTTTGCAGTGTAGGAGTTAAGCTCTCTAAAATAATGTTGCTGGTGGACATTGCTTAAACTTGATGTCTACATCTCACCTGTCTCCTAGGCTGATGCCCTCGGTGAGTTAACAGACTGCTAAAGCAATGCCATACTTCCCTTCTTATGGAGAGATACATCAGTCACTTTTAATCCAAGTGTCCTCTCTGTCAGGGATGAACTTGCTCATTTACTGTAAATGGCAGCAGCAGAGGGGTCAGCCTGAAGCACAGCACAGGCAGAGGGGCTGGCAAAGATCTGCTTCCCAGAGCATTCCCATCTGCTTCCCATCTGCATTCCCAGCAGGTCGTGGCAGGTGATCCCACCCCTCTACTAAGCCCTGGTGAGGCCTCACCTGGAATCCTGTGTCCAGTTCTGGGCTCCTCAGTACAAGAGAGACATGGAGCTCCTGGAGGGGGTCCAGCAGAGGACAAGAAAGATGATTAAGGGACTGGAGCATCTCTCTTACAGGGAAAGGCAGAGGGAGCCGGGCCTGTTCAGCCTCAAGAAGAGACAACTGAGAAGGGACCTCATCAAAGCCTATCAGTATCTGAAGGGAGGGTGTCAAGAGAATGGTTCCAGGCTCTTCTCAGTGGTGCTGAGCAATAGGACAAGAGGCAACGGGCAGAAACTGATGCACAGGAGGTTCCATCTGAATGTGAGGAAGTGTGGGTGACCACACACTGGAACAGATTGTCCAGAGAGGTTGTGGAGTCTCCCTGACTGGAGATAGTCAAGAACCATCTGGATGCAATTCTGTGCAATGTGCTCTAGGGTGACCTTGCTTGAGTGTTATGATCCTGCCCCTGAAGGTGGGGTAGCTGAGGTTCTGGTTAATAGATCCCTTGGGGCGGGTTAGAGGGAAACGACACTGAATGACCAGTGTGTTTATATATACATATATATATATATACATAGGTTTTATTTTAGAACAGTTTGGTTGCAATGAAAAGGAGGTATGCAGCCGTATTGGTTATTATCTATAGAAATGCAACAATATAAAAGTATAAAGATATCACTTAAAAAAATATATATGGAAAAGAAAGAAAGAGAGGATAAGAGTAGATAGTGGAGACTTGACCGTTGGAATTTTGATGTCCATTGGTTGAAGTGATGGTCACAGTCTTGATCCACTGGGGGTGGGGAAAGCCCCTGAAACACAAAGATCAATGGGTTAATACACACTCAGGTTCAAGTGGTAACATCCAGGTATCTCCCCTGGGTGAGGGGGGGGAGGTAGGAAGGGTGTTTACACTCTCTGATGTAACACCGTCCTGTGGTGGAAAGCCCCAGAAATGAGTCTGGGGCCACTTTGGAGGTCTTTGATGATTTATGAGCCCTTCTAAGACATGACTGCTTTTTTGCACACCACTGTAGTTGAGCCAGTTGTGCCTTATCAGAAGGGATGAACACCTTGAGGCCTCCCTGTCAATGTCCCAACACCTCCCCTGGGGCGGGAGGGAGTTTTACACCTGAGCCAGCTGTGTAAGGGAGGACATTGGCATGAAGAAAAGCATGATCCCACCTCACAGGATCTGGTTTTTATTGGCCTTTTCCCTTATCTGGCTCAAAACCCAGCTTGTTGCTGAACAAAGGTGGGTTTGTTGTGGTCACCCTCTGGTGTTTATTTGCTACAAGTCACATAGTGATGTGACTTAATAATTAGTATTCTATCTTCTGTTGGTTAATGACTCTATCACTCCTTGTGCTAACTAGTCCTCATGCTCAGTCTTTCTCTTCTCTTGGGTGGGTGGGTTTCTTGGGTCGGGGGTCCCTGAGTCGGTGGTTCCCATCTCCCCCTGCTGGAATTACCTTTTATCCAGTCGGAGCTGATTCCAGCACAGTTGCTGACTTGGGTTTATTAGTTTTCTCCTTATCTTGGGAGTTCTGCTGCATGTCCTTGTGGCCCATAAATCCTTCATTCTTTGTGTCCACTGTCAGTGGCATATCCTGCATCCCAAGCTTTGTTAACCTCTCCCTGGGTTGATGTTACCTCGACCCTTAGTGTTTGATTTGTCTGTCAGTGCCCCAGGAAAGCCGAGACCCTTGTGCCCAACCACTCTGCCAGCGTCCTGTTATGGGGACCCTTCACTGAACAGTCCCACTGCATGAGGGGGCGATCTGACTGCCCTTTTCAGGGAGCTGAGCCTAAGGGAGACTCCTCAGTGGGTCTTCCCACTTTATTCCAGTGTGTTCCTGCTGCAGGTAACTGCCAGCCCAGGGGAAGGACTGACACTAACAGTTTACAGAATAACACCCTTTATTGATACAAACTGTGACAGGTTAAGGTTTGAAGATTGCCAGTGGCAGTATCTGACTGCAAAAATGTATTTAAAGCAATAAACAGACAAGCTCTAATCCCGATAAAAGTATCCAGCATGCATAGAGTATGGTTCTTACCCAACAGATGTCCCTATAGAATGAGAAGACAGGTTCCGCCCGTCAACTGATCCCAGGAGTTCTGGTGGAGTCTTCCCTAACTTTTCCTCCATTCTCAACTTACTTTTATACTATTTCTTTACGTTTAGATGGAGCTTGAGTGACTTTAGTCATAAATACCTTTGTTACTGACTGGTGTAAAATTCTCCCGCTTCCCTTTTCAAGGTACAGTCAAAAAAACCAGAGGGCACACGCCCAGATGGGGGTAGTTGTGCTTTGGAGGCGGGTAACTTTGGGAGGGAGGTGTGTGTTAATGTTACAGTTAGGCTTTAATGAACCAAGTTCATCCAAGGAGAGAGATTTCGCCACAGTCGTTGGCTCAGCAGCAGGGCATCTCCTCCTATCTCCCTTGAGTGACAGGTGCTATTGAGTTCCTCTCCCCGCAGGGATTTCCACTGCTCCACCCTCTGTTCCCTCCACCTTTAGCGGGTGCTTATTGTTGTATGGGGAGTCATCGTGGAGCGTGTCGACTGTGTTCCATCCTGGGAGCAGCACCCTCATTTTACCCTGTAATTTCCGTACCGTTATAAGTTCTGTTGGGATGTGAATACAAATTCTCCGTTTCCTCTAATTTTCACCCCCAGCCACCTTCTCATCGCTGAGGTCACTGAAGCACGTCCAGCCCTAAACCTTAACCAATCCTACCAAGAAGTAATTTGTTTTTCCAACACACGGGCATCACTTAAAGCTTGCTCATTAACCGCTCTCTGTTCCACGGGCTAAATCCCCCTTCTCCATGAACAGGCTTGGAAAAAGCGCACGAAGACCACCGGGGAACACCCTGGTGTCTTAAGAAAAACACCCTGTCTTAAGAAAAAGTGTTCACACACTGCACGTTTTGCAACGACGCGCAGAACGCCCGGAGGGTGCAGGGGGTCCCACCGCATCCCTGCAGGTTCTTTCCCAGCCCCCATTCCCAGCCCCCATTCCCAGACCCCATTCCCGGTTCCCCGTTCCCGATTCCACGGGGTCCCCGGCTTGCCTGGCGCCCCCTGCGCGCCGCCGCCCGCTCCGCAGGCCCCCGCCCGCCGCGCTATGCGAGGACCGTCCGCGACTGCCGCCGCTGCCGTGGCGTGACCGGCGCGCGTGAGGCGGGAGGCTCGCTTCAGGGCGCGCGCTCCTCCCCGTCGTCCCTTCCCCATTCCATTCCCGACCCGTTCCCGTTCCCCCCGGGCGCCCCGCGATGGCGGTCGGCTGGGAGACGTGGAGTCCTCGCTGGAGCTGAGCCTGACGGGCTCCGGGGAGACGTGGAGTCCTCGCTGGAGCTGAGCCTGACGGGCTCCGGCGCGCTGCCCGGCGCGCTGCCCCCCGCCCGCTCGCGCATCTTCAAGATCATCGTGATCGGCGACTCCAACGTGGGCAAGACCTGCCTCACGTTCCGCTTCTGCGCCGGCCGCTTCCCGCAGCGCACCGAGGCCACCATCGGCGTGGGACTTCGCGAGCGGGGGCCGGTCACCAGGCCGAACGGCGAGGTGGCGCATTCAAGGTACTGGCGGGCCCTCCCGAGCCGCCCGGGCACGGGCCCGCCCCCGGACAGCCCGCTTTCCGGGCACGGCCCGCCCCGACAGCCCGCTCCGGCAGCGGCGCGCCCGAACAGCCCGCTCGGGCCACGGCCCGCCCCCGACACCCGCTCCGGGCCACGGGCGCCCGGCACCCGCGGGGGCGTGCCAGGCGTGCGGGTGCCCGGCTCGCCCCTAGAGCCCCTGGCAGCCGCCAAGGCTGGGCGCCCGTGGGTGATAAAAGGGGATGTTGAGCGTGTCCAGAGAAGGGCAGCGAGGCCGGTGAAGGGTCTGGAGCACAGATCCTGTGAGGAGCGGCTGAGGGAGCTGGGGGTGTTCAGCCTGGAGAAGAGGAGGCTCAGGGAGGATATTATCGGTCTCTACAACTACCTGAAGGGAGGTTGCAGCCAGGCGGAGGTTGGCTTCTTTTCCCAGGCAAGCAGCAATAGGAGGACAAGAGGGCACAGTCTTAAGCTGTGGCAGGGGAGGTTTAGGTTGGACATTAGGAAGAAGTTCTTCACGGAGAGGGTGATTGGGCATTGGAATGTGCTGCACGGGGTGGTGGTGGAGTCACCGTCCCTGGAGGTGTTTAGGGAGAGACTGGATTGGCACTCAGTGGTCTTGTAGACAAGGTGGTGTTGGGTCAGAGGTTGGACTCGATGATCCCATAGGTCTTTTCCAACCTTACAGATTCTGTGATTCTCTGAGCTCTGGGCGTCCCGGGCACCCTGCCCCTTGCAGGAGTTTCCAGGCCTCCCATCACACTCCAGCTGTTTGGTGTGATTGGGTCTTATCGGAAATGTAGCTGCTGTGTAGGTTTCTGTGATGATGAACAATTCCTACCATAGGCCAAACCTTTGTGCGTCTTTTGCCAGGTGTTAATCAGTAATTTTGCTTTAAAACGGGCCTTTAGGCAGATCTCTTACCTCTGTTTTAGTGTGGTATCATCAGTTTGTTGCATCACAGAAATTCTGCGTTTGTCTTTAGGCAAGGGTTGCAGTTACTCTAACCTTCAAGTTACATACTTGAACCTTCAAGCTGCTTAGGTGCCACTGTTATGATCATTTTGCTTTAAAAATGTTAGGAAATTGAATGTTGTTCAGGATCGAGCAATAGGGCTCAACTTTTCATTTTTAGGATTCTGTTTGCTGTATTGGTTTGGGCAAATGTGGTGCAGAGCTGGACAGCGACGGGCTGGATACTTGGCTTGCATTTGACTGTGCTTTTACTCTGATTATAGGTTTAGCTGAAGATTACTCTTGCAGAACTAAATTTAGTGGAAAATTGGATGGGAGGAAAAAAATGCTCTTTTGTCTTCTTTGTGCTGGAAAGCAAATTATAAAAGCATATGAAACACACCTAGTCTGCCTGGTAGATAGAGAAATGCTGGTGGTGATCCTGACAGTCATTTGCAGGTCAGTCTTCTAGCAGCTTACAAATGCAGTTTGTTTACCAGCAGTAACAGGTTTTAAACAGAATCCCCTGCACAAGTCTGCTTCTGTATAAGGGTTTGTTTCCATGACCAAAGTTCAGTTGTGTAGAAAAAGGAAGTAACAGTAGTCCTGGTGTTTATAATTACAGCTTACAGTCATGTAGCTGAAAGCTATAGTTTTTCCTTGCTTACTTACTGGCTGAGTAAATTGTGGAGGGCATACAAGAGTGGAAAAGCCAGTTTGCTTTCCTACTCTTGTGCGGTTCTTTACCTCAGATCCTTTTTTAACTAAAAAATAAAGATGAATAGGAGTCTTTGTTTTCCTTTAGAAAACCACTGACTAGAACTTTTTTGACAGCTGAAATTCTGTACTCCCTTGTCTGTTGCTGTCCGTGACAGAGGAGAGAAACTCCCGAGGGATATTGTCTTGTCAGCACCATCTTATTGACTGGCATTGTCATCGCCTCTGCCTGGCCTTTGTTGGAGAGAAGTGAAGAAGAACATGGCCTAATCCCCAGCTCTGAGGTGCTTCAGACAGGTTATCGTGCCATTTTGTTGCACATGTTGTGGTAGGTTGTTTTTCTGCACTCTTGAGAGAATTACCTGCAGAATACACCACCTCTCTTTGAGGGGGGCGGAGACCTGAGGGAGGCTCTTCTGAGGCATGTTCTTTGTGGAAGTTCTGTTTGAGCTTTAAAGGAATAAACTCTGTCATCATGGCCAGGACTCTAGCTCTTAGTGGGATGCTGAGTGTTGTCAAGTTTGAACCAATTTTTGGTTTTCTGGCACCTCCTCTCACTCATCTTCACCTTTCTCCCATGTGGCAGTGAGCTCCAGCAGTGCCTGTTGAACCAGGAGAGAGCAGCTTCAATGAACTGAGTTACTGTGGTCCGTGCTGTACCCCGAAGGGAATTTTTCCTCTTGCACTGAAGGAGGTTATAAAGTAATGTCTTCTTTTCTCCCTTTGCCCTTCCCCCAGCCAGCTGGATGGTCTTCCTTGTGCTGCTACAGCACCGAGCGTTTCCCTCACAGCTGGAGAAATGCTGTGTCACTGGCAGGAACACAAGCACAGTTCTTCTCGTCCGGGGGTCTCCCATACAGCAATTGTGTAGAATTCCAGGACATAGGTACACATGTATTCCTTCATAGCTTTTACAGCAGGATAACAGCTTCATATGAAACACTGGCACCTAAATGTGACGAGTAAATTAAAGCTTTCAACAAATGAATTTTTTGCATTCTGAATTTTCCTCTCCCTCAGTTGATCTAAGTGTTGAAAACTGATGAAAACAATGATGTCACTCTTCACTGACCTACATTAAAAGAGCAAAGGATGCAAATGAAATTCAGGGAAGAAAGTCTGAACATCATGTTCTGTACCTTTGAGCTATTCCAAGTTTTTTTTCCCAAATCTTTTAAAAGGAGACATAGTTTACCATTTTATCTTTATCAAAGGCCAGTTATGTTTTTAGCAGTGTGTTACAAACCATGCATGCTAAGTGAGTCCTTGTTTAGAAAACAGCCTTTCTGGATCCACAAGAAGGAGTCAGAAGGTGGGAGGTGATAGCTGAGTCAATATATCTAATAGATATTACGCCATTTGTCTCCCCTAAAGTGATTCTGTACACGGTTTTATTAACTGAGTTATGCTGTTAAACCAGATCTTCAAAATACACATTTTAAAGGGCTGTTATAAAAAAATGTGTTCCCTTGAAGATGGATGGTCTTAGACTAATAATGAAACAGTAGTCTTAATGTTACTTCATCAGTGCACATCTCTTAATGTGAATGTTCTCAGTCTTGTTTTTTCAGTGGAGAAAATACTTGGGGGGAGGGGCAGAAATAGAACTTGAGGAATAGTGTCCTCAAGTTCACCTGGAAAGAGGAGAAAAGAAACTTCCAAAGTGTGAAGTTTTCAATGTTGGGAAAGGATTTTCCTCTCAGTGCAAACTACTCCTTGCCAGGAATATTAACATTTTTAATTTGCACCCTTCAAACTTGAAAGCTGCATGTAAATAAAATTTAGGAGGAACTGTAGTTTAAGCTTACCTTGTAAGATATGTAAAACTTTAATTTAATTTCCCCTTCTTTACCCAAGGCTGGCAATACACTTGGGGAACTTGCTTGACTGAAGCATGACTGATTTCTGCTCTGTGAATGAGCTGGGGAGAGAATTGTAAGCTCACAGCTGCCTGTGGAAATGAGCTCCCTCTTTAAATAAATTTGATACAGCATTTTCCAAGATTTATCTGTAGTCATTCTTTAACATTATGTTGTCTGAACATAGGATTGCTTCAATCTGTGCTTCTTTCTTCTCTCTTTAATTTGTCACATTCATGAACATTTTCTGTGCAAGTGCAGAGAACTAGAAGTATCTCTCACCTGGGTCTGTTACTGAATCTTTCCGAAACTTAGGAGCCTGTGTTTAATCTGATTGTCTGAACTCCCTTAACAGACAATGGAGATGGAGCCAACTGTGTGTGGAGTGTAATACCATTGGCAAAAAGCGAGTTTTTACTCTAAAATGAGACAGATTGCTACTGTGATCACAGGCAGGGCAACTTGGCTTGTTTTTCTTAATAATCTTAAGGACCCTTTTAGAAGCTGCACACGGGTCTTTTTAAGTCTGTGGATCAGAAGCTGCAGAGAACTGGACTAGGCTGCAGAAGCCAAGCTGTTCCCATGTTTTCATGTAAATCCTCAGTTCCCCTGAGGCAGCCAGTAACTGCCTTTTCCAACTGCTCTGGTCTGAGTTTTTCTCGAGGATGGGTGGCTGGGGCTGAACATAACATTGCAGGAAAAGTCACACCGTCTGAAACATGTTTTTCCTTCAGTCTGTCACACGTGTGATTCATAACATCCTGTGATTGACTCGTGTATTTGGGTTGTCATCTGTTTTAATACTTTCCAACCTGATGAACCCTGTGCTTAAAGGAAAAGTCTTCACTGGTAGTCACTGTTATCAAGACTTTACATCTGCTTCTGTTGAGTTTCACCCTATTTTTACTGTTTCAAAACAATTTTGTGTGATACTGTAATCCTTCTCTCTCTCAGTGATGCATCTTAAATCCTTGCTGTCAGCAGATTTTCTTGGCACTTGGACTTCCCTTTTTTTAATGTAAAAAGACACTGGTAAAAGTGGTAAACAAGGCAACTTTCAGGATGCTTGCAATTTCTAAAAAAGAAGTTTTACTGAAACATTTGGATCAAAGGAATGCAGAACTGTGGTAATGGGAGAACAATTTCAACGATTACATAGCAGCTGTAACTTTCATGAGGACAGATTGAATTTTAAATTTACCTTCATTGTCTACAGAACATTGAATATTCCTTGAGTTCTGAGTCTCAAGAAGAACTCAGCTTTCATTCCCAGGGAGGAAACATTTTCTGCTCAGAAGCCTGAATAGTAATCAATCTGCCCCAGCCATCAGGGATCAGCTGTGCATGACAGACAGGAAGCCAGGACTCAGCTTTTTCCCGAGGAATGGGAATTACCTTTCAGATTTGTGTGATAGAGCCACACCCTAGTATTGGAAACAATAGTCACATGTTAAGCTAACATGCAAAGGTTTATGCATTATTTTCTTTGGGTTTTTTTTTCCTTTTATGCATATTTTGATACTACAAACCACAGCGTGGTCCCAGTTTAGGCATTAAATAAGCTGAAGTTAGATGTTCTTCATAGGAGGGTTTTATTCCAGTGGATACACTGCAGGGACAGATTTCTTTGTCCTGTTTTTGGTGGTGGTGGTGATGATGTTATCAAGCATGGCTTGATTTCTTCCTGTTTTTATGTAATACCACAATAGACGGCGAACAAAACTTTGGGGAAGATGACATTTTTGGCAATAACAAAAATCGTGTCAGCTGAGGGTTGTACTGTGAGGTAACGTGTATTTTGTGTTACTTTCAAATGAAAATGCTATTGCCAAGATTTCAGCATTTGTTTTTATAAAAATCCTGAAAAGTACAGTCTCCAACAAACCTTCAGAAATTTGTATTTTTTATCAAGTTGTGCCATCATTGTTCCTGGCCTCATTCGTGAGCATCTTTGAAAGCCAAAGTGTCAGAAATTGTGTAAATGCAACAGTTTTCTTCAGCACAAACTTTTCAGTACGATTAATTCAGAAGAGTGGACTTCTGTGATCATGTAACTCCCCTTGCTACGGGTAAATTTGTGTTGTTTTCCAACACGAGTAGTAAACCACGTTTTTCTCCTGCTGTCTTTCCCTTTCCAGATACAGCTGTGGGATACTGCAGGCCAGGAGCGCTTCAGGAAGAGCATGGTGCAGCACTACTACAGGAATGTACACGCCGTGGTGTTCGTGTATGACATGACAAACATTGCCAGCTTCCACAGTCTGCCCTCATGGATAGAGGAGTGCAAACAACACCTTCTTGCCAACGACATCCCACGGATTCTGGTTGGAAATAAGTGTGACCTGAGAAGTGCCATTCAGGTGCCCACGGACCTGGCGCAGAAGTTTGCTGATACCCACAGCATGCCCTTGTTTGAGACCTCTGCCAAGAACCCCAATGACAATGACCATGTGGAGGCCATATTCATGACACTGGCTCACAAGCTTAAAAGTCACAAGCCATTAATGCTTAGTCAACCCCCAGATCGTGACGAGATACATATAAAGCCTGAACCAAAACCTGCCACGTCCTGCTGGTGTTAGATCCCACTATCACTGCCTGTCACCTTGTCTTGTTTGCAAGTGCTTCAGAATTATGATCTTGGCAAAGTTCCAGGTTTTGGTAGCAATTATAGCAAATCCTTTGGCACTTTAATGTGGTTTTCTGTTTGTTTTTTTGTTTTTTTGTTTTTTTTTTTCCCCTGGTGTAGATGTGCCCATGTCATGCTCTTGCACTTTGTAATTGTACTTTCTGAATTACTGAAGTTTCACTATAAATATATGGGAACGTAAACTTTCATGTGAAGTTTTGACAGAGCAATTCTGCTTGAGCTCTTGCTGCCTGAGGTTGTTTTTCATCACTTGTGGTAAGGTTATAAAATAGTAGGCCAGTTTACTAACATTTTTGGTTGCTACTTGCATTGGAATAATGTAGGAGAAGGAGAGTTTTTTGACAGCTGGGGAGCTTGGGTTTTGGGTCAGCAAGTGGGGAGATTTTTGGCATATGAAGGAATATTTGGTGACTGCTAGCAAATTAGTAAGCAGGTACCTTTTTATTATAAAAACAAAAACCAGGACTGTCAAAGTTTGGGCTGTCAGTGTAAGTGCAAACTGCTGGTGTTTGGCCTGTCATTCCACTGTGAACTTTGTTTCTTCTTGGCAGTGGTAAGGGAATTGACCAACTTATCCCTACCTCTAGACTATTATTTGATACTTAAAACTTCATTAATTTTTTATGTTTAGCATGTGGTACTAAACTATGCATTGCCTCTTATGGAAAGTACTGTAGCACAGGATTTGGGGTAAATTTGGGGTCTTAACTGTCCATAACTTCTCTGACCTTACTAAAACTTCAATGAGGACATATTTCTAAAGGTGCTGTATTTGAGTTGAGTGTCCCAGGGTAAGTAAAAACACTTAAGTAAATAAAAGATTTAGTGAAGTTGGCAAAAGCATATTGGTTTTTTAAGATGGGGGTTTGGAGGATTTTAGTGACAATGAGTGCTTCTCAAATATCTTGAGAAACCAACTTGATAACATATTTCAGGGAAGGGAACGCCTAGGATGGAACGTTAGGAATATGGGACTTGCTTAAAATATTTCTGAATCCAAACTAGAGTAGGTTTTGAAACATGCAGTAAATCTACCAAGTACATCATCTGTTACAGATTTTTGAGCTAAAACCTGCTTGTAATGTCGTGGCTGTATGTGGGGCATCCTTGGCATTGCTAGTGTGAGTTAGTAGGGGTCAGAGGAGGGAAATTACTGCTCCAGAACCATCTTCTTCTGTGTTCTAGTAGTTCCAGCCGCTTTTTTTTTCACTTCTGTCGAAGGTCAAGTTTCATAATAAGGTCGAGTTTCATAATAAAAATGGTGCTAAGTTGCACATAATTTCATAAAGCAAAATGTAAGCCATAGAATGCCATCTATGACTTCATTCACATGCCATGTCAAACAATGTCTTGTGACTTAGTTCTTGAAGGAATTGAAGTATAAATGAAGGGGTTTGTTTGTTTGTTTAATTATTATTATTATTATTATTATTATGTAGCAGGTGTTGCTGACTGGAAACTAAATGGAAGGGCCAGTTCAGAAGCTGCCACCCTAGTGATCACATTCGAAACAAATCATTGAAACAAGATAACTAGTATTATGTAAACTATTACAGTTGTTAAGATGTAATTCCACTGCAACTTAAACCGACAAAATAAAAATGCATTGACTTTTTTCTCGATTTAGAAAGAGCGTTCCATTTGGTCTAATACAGTGAAGATGTTTAAAAATAATCTAAACAAAAGGTTATACTATAAAGCTGCTTCAACTGTGACAGTATTTTTGCTTAGGAGACACTTGTAAAAGGGAGCTTTTGTATTCACTCTGAACCTTACTAGAATTTACAGTCCTTTCAGAAACAATCACCTTTTTAACACTAGTGTACTTATTGTTTTTTTAAGAAAAGGATTGATCTTAAATTTATCTGTGTGCTATTGTAAATAAATATGGTTTACAGTCCTATTGGACAGCTTGTTTTTCACTCATGTCCTTAATCCTTTTTCTCAGAAGGATCCATCTTAATTATTTGTTTACCAAGGAGGTTGACAAGTGTGGGGTTTTTTTTTGCCTATTGGTTTGTGTTTGGGTTTTTTCCTTTTTTAATAAAATAACCCCAGAATTTCAAAGTCAGTCGATCAGGTCGGGGGTTGAGGTAAGGAAATGATGTAGCTACAGTGTTACTGTTAAATTTGCATTCCTGTTAAGCTTTATTTGAGTTGTCACAGCCTGTAAATAAAGGCCCTCATGTCATGAAAATTGTGTGGAAATGGTGTTCAAGTATGTAATTTCATGTTTAGCACAAAGCATGTTTTAATGGTTTTGCCATAAAAGTAACGTGGTCAGTAATGCAGGATTCAGTATTGCTTCCTGGCTTTCAGTGGTGACATTCTGCCCCCAAAATGGATGTCAAAAATACTGAATACTTTGTATGTGCATTTTCACTTTAACCAAATTGTAAAGTCGGGTTATTTTCTATGTGTTGGGGGAGGGCAAGACACAATTCCAGAAACCTAATAAACTGTCTTTGCCACAAACTGTTATCACTTGTTTTCAATAATTACACAAGGAATGATGATCTAATTTCTTACGGTTAAAAAAAACTATGAGGGAGGAAAAAGAGTTTCTGGTTTCTGTATGTGTGGGTGACAGTTTTGTACAAGACTGCCACCACACTTGGACTGCTGTCAGTGCTTCCTTGTGATGGCTCCGGGTGGATCTGAGGCATCCGAGGCACCCACCTGATGATTCAGAAGTATGTTTGGGATTTATTTCAGATTCCAGAAGAATGGCAAGTGATGCAACCGTTACAAAATTAGGAATTACTGACCCTTGAACATATGTCAAGAGCCTAAAGGAATCTTCTCCATTACTCTTCTCGTCTCATTATGTTCAGAAATAAAAACTCTTAACTTCCTTGTTATCTCTTTGTTAATCTATCTTGATGGTTTGCCGTGTGAGTTTGGACCTTGGGAGTGACCAGAAGGGACCTTGGTAAAAGAAAGCTGCCCAGGGAGGAAGCAGTTTGCAACTTGGGGAGGGCGAGAGGTCGAGATACAGGCTCTGGATGTGTCCTAGTACTCATGCTGTGCATTAGGGTTTCGTGGGGCTTCTAATGTCTCATGTCTTCGTCGTGATCAAGATGCTAGGAAGCATCAAAATAAATCCATGAGGGTTTTATGTGTACTGTAATCTCCCCAAAGCAAAAAGTCATTAAAGATGAAACAGTTCCACCTTTGTCGTTGGTTTTTCTCATCTTCATAAGTCAATAGTTTTAAAAACCAGCATTCCAGATATAGTGAAAATAGATGAGAACCCCTAATGAAAGTCATATTTTTCTCTTTAATTTCAGCTCTAAAATACAGCTTAATGATCTAAAAAACAAGTTAAGCTCTGACTTTTATGGAAGGGTGTACTGTGGGAGTTCGTACAAGAGTTTAGTAGGAGGCAGCTCTGCTACTCCCTGTGACCTTCACCACCCTCATCTGTGCCTCACCAGTGCTCTCCCTCCTGGAATCAGGAAAATGGGAAAGCAGAAAAAAGTAACTGTTTCCCCTCAAATATGGCAGCTTTGCATGAAGACAAAACTGATCAACGATTATGGCTTTGATCACCCTGCAGCCGAAAATACCTAGTTTTGTCTTTGTCTCCCATAACATTTGGTCATGTGCTGATCATGCTCTTCTTACCTGGTTCATCCTGTATGACGCAGTAGAAGTGCCATCTTTAAACTGTAGCCCTGCACCAGCGTTCCCCCTGGGTGATCATCTGCTGACTTCCTGCTTTTATAAATTCTCGGAAGTTCGTGTTCCTTGTGCCCTCTGTGAGTATTTTCACTTTCACCAGAACGTATAGTTCCAATGGGCTTTTATTTTCCAAAGTCCTGCTTTTCAAGGTCATTGACTGATGTTTTACTGAACAACCTGCAATTCCCAGATAAAAAAGGAGAGCCCTGGGTCATTTTAAAGCAACAGTAACGTTCCTTTTAAAATGGCAGCCTGATTTCCTGTGCAAATCAACGCAACACCAACATGTAATCTTAAATCTAAAGTTGTAAGTAACGTTAGAAACTCATTATCCTATGGCTCACAAAAAACCTCCATAGTTTTTAGGATGAAGGACTTTTTGAAATTCGTCAGTTGACCCTGGGTGCCAAAAGGAGGCCTCATTCTGGGAAGAGACACAGAGAGAGGAGGAATGGCTGCTGGATTCCAGTGATGTCCTGGGGCTCCCTGGGCTCTGCACAGCCTCCCACCTGAAAAAACAGGCATGTCAGAGACTGATATGTATTAAAGTACTTCCTGGAGGCAGCTCCTTATAGTTCAGGAAGCTATTTCCAGGTCCCAAAGGAAGGCCATGTAAGAGCTGCTAGTCACTCAGGGACACTCCATGAGGTGCTCAGTCCCGTTCCATGTGGGTATTACAGACATGTTTTGTTTTCTGCCTTTGCTGAATCACCACTGTGATTCAGGAATGATAGAATCCTTAGCTAATCATTTGAAATTATTGGAAAGCAAATTTCCCAGCAATACCAATGACCATTAAAAAAAAATCAAAACAAAAACCCCAACAAAATGTAATCCTCTCCCCAGCCTGCATTTAACAAATGTGCTGTGCTTACTAGGAGGAAATTCTTCACTGTGAGGGCAGTGAGGCACTGGCACAAGTTGCCCAGAGAAGTTGTGGATGCCCCATCCATGGAATTGTTCAAGGCCAGGCTGGATGGGGCTCTGAGCAACCCGGTCTAGTGAAAAGTGTTCCTGCCCACAGCAGGGGGGTTGGAACTAGACAATTTTTAAGGTCCCTTTCAACCCAAATCAGGCTATGATTTATGACTCTCCCTCTCTCCCTCCTTGTTGTTATTTTGGGATAGTAGAGCTTGCAACTCACTTTGCCCTCAGGTATATGAGAGTTGGCATTGCCAGTATCAAACGTTCAAAAGGAGGCAGCCTATTCTCTCTTCCCCCAAATTAAGATTGGCTTTGAAATACATGGACCATATTAAAAAAAAAAAAAAGTAAGGTGAGGGGGCATGTGCTTTGGATTCCTGTCTGCTTTCATCTTATTTTGAAACCTGCAGGGTGCATTTGGATCTTACAGTCTGTGTTTCCATTAAGAGATGGAGTTTGAAAACAGACTTTGCTCACACATTTGAAAATAACAACAGCAGTCCCACAAAAATCTTCAGGTAGTTACTTGCTCCCGGAGAAACAAGGAAAAGCAACTATATTTGACAACACCAAAGAGCTCAAGGGCCCTCTCCTTTTATCTGCCCGTCATAATCCATCTTTCTGTACAGTCAGCTCACGTCAGGTGCTTGTTTAGAACAAGTAACTCTCTTTATAGCACAGCAAAGAGCTTGCAGTGCAAGCTGACAGCAGCAACTCTGCCTCTGTGTTTGAGAGCAAGAGCAGCACATCATATAATCAGATCTTCATTTCAGAAAATAGTGGTGCATGTTTTTTCTTTCTACTAATATTAATATTTTTCAATAGCAAGTTAACAGAGTGCCAAAGAGCACTGTCTTTCTAACAGTTTATAAGCACCTTTTGAAATGAATTTTCTGCTTCAGATGTCATCAGCCCCCTGAAAAACAGTGGAGTGTTGCACAGATGTAGCTGTGAGAATGGAAAATCCCAGTGGTAAAACCACAATAACGTGGACCTTGTGTGATTACAGCCTCTATTTTTCATACACACATGTGCATGCACAAACACACAGAGATATGTATTTAAATAAACAGGAAGAAGCAACAAGTGTGAATGTGAGCATATGAAGAGTCATAAGACCCTGATCTTAGCTCAGTACTTCCTTTTTTATTATTATTTTTTGTACTGTTTGCACTGCTCCTTTGGAAAGGTCACAGCCAGAAAAGACTCCAGCATGAGGCAATATGCTAAACTCCCTCTTAATGAAAATCTTTGGTTATTTGCTTTTAAAAACAGCATTCTGGGCATCTAAATCTCAGGTCACAGAGCAGAGGCTGTGTTTGTAAAAACATCTCTCCCTTCCTGTGACAAGTGGCCTATCTGAGTCTTGGCTTAGTGCTACAAAGTGAAGCTGTCAGAAGAGGAGTTCAAGCAAAATGCTATCTTTTAACACTGCAGTTAAACTGGAAGTCCTGGCCATGGGATGATGGGACTGCTAGGATTTTCTGAAGGTTTAAGAAAAAAAACCCTATACATGTTCATGGAAGAGAATTTCTTTTTGCATGTGGCTAAAAGAGTAGGAGGAGGGCTCCAGGCTACGAATGGAGTTGGTGAAGTACAGGAATGTGTGTTACATGTTGAGCCTGCACTTGCACTTTTGGGGCTGTTGCAGAAGGTGGAGGTACAGGTTCTTGTTCTTGGCTGCTGTTACATAAAAGCCTGGTCATTCCACACCCTTCACGCCCACTCCTGCCCAAGAAAACGCTTTGGAATGTTCAGTGGGCTTGAGGTGCTCCTGGTCCTTCATAATCCTCTGTCCCTTGGTGCTTTCTTTAGTTGAGGAAGAACACACAACAAGAAAAAGATTAAACTGACCCTAAAATACACGCAACAGCTTTTCCATTGACTTCAAGATATTTTTAATGCACTCACAAATCAGAAGCAGCAAAGGACTCCTGGATTCAGCAACTAAAAATTCAGATGCAGATTAAAAAAAAAAAGGCATGTGCTATCCAGAGGGGGTTTCCAGGTTCCTGTGCATCCTCATTACTACCTTGAAGTACTAACTCCCATACTGAGCTAATATCTGAGTCACTGTGATGCTGCTGTTGAAAGCACAAGGTTGGCAGCCCTTGCCTTTGGCTTACAAGGCTTACAGAGGTTGTGCTTTTGTCAAATTGCATCTGAAGTGAAAGAATCAATTTCAATAGTTTTGGCTGTCATGAAATAGGTATATTTCATTTTTATGCATGGTGATAGGAGATTATAAATAAAGATATATAACATATATTCTCTTTATATATATAAAATGATGACCAGAAAACATGTATATTCACATGCATGTATTTTTGGCCATCATAGTTATGCATACTTTGGCATCATAATGCAGCACTTGGAAGACTGTTTTTGTGACAGCAGTGAGGTGCCTGTGTGGTACGTGACACAGGTGGGAGTCCAGCAACAGCATCTGCTTCAAAGCTCCAGCTCTTGGGCTTTGTTAGAGAAGAGCTGTTGGATGTAGCAAAAATTTAGGTCAATCAGGGTTGGGAGGCTGCCTGCATCAGACAAAATAAGAGACACAGAAGCAACTGCTATGAGATGCCCTGAGGGCAAAGAATTTGGAAAGTGAAAACTCCAGCCATCACCCTAAGTCATGGTTACTGAGTGGGGGGCAAGGGCTTTAGCAATATTTGCATGTATTGCTTTAGTATAAACACTATATACACAGCAACTAATATTGACTAAAGAAGTAAGTGGTGAGTGTATTTAGAAACAAGTAGTGGACAGAAGCCAGAAGATGAAACATGAATTATAAACCACAGTAATTTTCTTTTAAATTAAGATGACATATAAATGTCAAGCACATGTTTCTGGTAGTGTTGAAGATGTAACTAAAAAAAAAGATACATTACTGCAGCAGCTCAGAAAGTGCAAGTGAAACTCTGCAGTTTAATTGTGTGTTTTGGTTAGACTGACCTGAAGAGCTGCAGGGTCTATCTTTACAGAGCAGTTCCTATCTCTACAGAGAAGCTGCTGTGGCAGGCTGTTTATGCTGTTATGCTGTTTATGCTGTTTGCTTTGATGGGCTTTCCCTCCGCAAGTTAGATTTAAGTCCAAGGACTTTTCCCCATACTTACACACTGTTAGTGCTGGAGAATCACAGAATCATATCTCAAGTTGGAAGGGACCCGTAAGGATCAGTGGTTGGACTTAAGGGTCCTTCCCAACCGAAACAATTCTGTGGTTCTATGATCCTAAGACTCAAGAAATCACACACACTGACTCCGAAAAATGCATGCCGTGCTTCAGTTATGTTAGGTGGGGTTTCTACTGACTGAAAAAAAAAACCAGGAAAGTGAATATTCCTCCTCTCAGCTGCGGGCAAATACCACTTTCTGTTTTCAGAATGTATCTGTATTTTGATTGATTACTGCTACTCCTGTCCTTTCCCAGCTCTTTTAAGGCTCCCTTCTGTAGGCCAGTTCTTCGACCTATAGAGAAGCTTGGCTTCAATTTTTAAGTACTTCATGCTGGAAGAGGCTGGGCTATGAAAATGCAGAGCTGTGATATTTTTTTTTTTAATCCTCTGGCTTCTTACTGCCTTTTGCCAGCAAAGGGGAAAGAGATTTGTTCCCAGTAAAGACTGCCCTGACCCTGAGCACCAGTAGCCCAGCATCACAGGGGAGGAACTGCACCAACCATATATCTATGAAAAATAAAAATATAAATAAATATAAACATATAAAATATTATCTATAAAAAAGTGCCAAACAGGCTAGTTGTCAAAAAAGCACCTGAAAAGGTTCCCTGATTCTCACTGGAATGAAGATTCCTCCTCTTCCCCTCCTCCCCAGCACCTCCTGCCCCTTCTATCCGGGAAATGACTTCAGAAAATTCTTTGCCCTTAGTTGAACATTAGCTTACAGAATCAGCTTCCCTGATTAGCTTTCTGATTATGGCCCTGTGATTAACTCTGGCTGGGGATTTTGTGTGCCTTGTTCTGTGCATCAGGGAATAGGGCAACATTAGTCTCAGCCTACGTAAATGCCTTGTCTTTGACTTAACACAAATAATGCTGGCACAGGGTGAGCACAAAGTGCTTGGTGTCCATAACCAGGGTCCTGAACTCATGTCAAAAGTGAGATGCTGGTGTCCTGCTCCTGGCTGCTCCGGTTTGACCAGCAATTTCCAACACACCAAGCAAGAGGTGGATGTTTGGCTTCAAGGGGTCACGTTGGCATCTATCATTCCTCTTCAAAACACCAGGTTATTTCCATTTCTGAAGTGAAGGAAGGTGAGTGTGACTGAAGTGCAGCGCTCACGTGTGCAGGCTGTTTTGGTGAAGAGGAAGCTCTGGGCTCAGGTGAAACCTGAAATTTCTATTTTTTTTCCCCCTGGACTTTGCTTTCACTGTTCTGCAGGCATCATGCTGAGGTGCACTTGCTGTGACACCCACCATTCGACACAGAGGGCCACCCTGTCGTGTGTGACCATTCCCTCCAGCAGCCACCCTGCCCACCCTAAAAAGGGAAAGGGCAAGTCAGCTTGGTTCCTGGGATATTGCCAGTGAGGAAAAGTCTGGGAACAAATGGCAAGGCCCTTTCCACTGGAGGTGCTGTGGATGTGTGTATGCATGATAAATAAAAATGCACCTGAATTCCACCAGTGAAAGCTGGGGGTAACACAAGCCATGGAATGTCCCTGGAAATATGGTCAGGCTCAGGGAAGGCGCCGTAACCGGCATGTGGAACGGGCCACTAAATATAGCACTGGAAACTGCAATCAGGAATGTATTTTCTGCAGTGCTAACCAATTAGAGGGACTGACATTAAACTGGAAATCAGTTTCCACCAATTTCCATACTGCAGCTGTCACTTTTCTGGAAAACCAACCCACCTTTCCTAGAAAGAGCTGTTGAAACTGGGTGTCTGCGAGTGACCTGAGGGGCTGGTATTGCAACAGGGATGCTGTGGTTGCACCACTGGAAGGACTCTAAAAGAAAATAAGGGCCTTCAAGGCCTTAGAGCTGCTGCTGAATCAATTACTTATATTTTTATTTAGAAGTAGCATGGAGCAGACTTCTCTTTTACACACTAATGTCTGCTGCTAAAGGCTATTTCACAGCCAAAGGAGTACCTGCCATGCTGGCAGAGCTCTGCCTGTCACTGAATGCCACTGATCAAAGGCTTGCAAAGCTGGGCTGGGTATTCAGTTTGTGCCTCGGAGCTGTGCCAGGAGGACCTGACCTGCACCAGTTGTGGTGGCAGGGGCCACCCTCGGCTCAGGAGTTACCTGAGCTGATGCAACAGCGCAGCATTCAAACCAGGACTAGCAGCGTGTGTGCTCTGCAAG
This sequence comes from Manacus vitellinus, assembly GCF_001715985.3. Lineage (NCBI taxonomy): Eukaryota > Metazoa > Chordata > Aves > Passeriformes > Pipridae > Manacus > Manacus vitellinus. Next base: position 56,561,925 of record NW_021938789.1, read on the forward strand.
CTCACAATAAAAGCTGATTTCTCTGTTCAACCAGCAGTCAAACGCTGCTGAATGATGTTTAGTATGTACCATCTCATACTGCAATGGCTAGTTATGGAATAGTACTTCTGGATGGGACCATAACTTCCACCCAGAAATGATGCAGAGGCTGAGCAGTGCATTTTAGCAACTCAAAATCCTTTTTAGACTGATAAAGCCAGGCTGCTTTTAGTTATTAGTGATCACAATAACCTCTCAGGGAGTCTTGCTTTCTTTTAATGTACAAGAACAGCAGTTTATGTTAACCAAGGAGAAAACCCCCAGCATTTCATTGCAGATGGTTTGGAGTTATGCCAGGAGCATCTGAGGATGGGGAAAGCAGTCACGCTCAGTGCTTTGATTCTCGCTGACAGGCACCGTACCAGAGAAAAAAGCACAGCATCCCTTTTGAATTACAATGTGTGAATTACTATATTAAAGTAATCCAAGCACTGACACCATCAAGTGAACATGACACCAGCTGTGTTTTGGTTGGTGTAGCAGGGGGGGTTGGACAAGATGATCTCAGAGGCCCCTTTGAACCCCAACCACTCTGTGGTTCTGTAGGCAAACACATGAAGGTACTTGGAACTAAAGCTAGAAAGATTTTGGCTTTCTGTGACATGTAGTCAAGCCTCCAGCTGCCAGAGTAGGACCTGCAGCCCCAAGATAAGGTGCTGGCCCAAGCACCCAGAGATGGGGACAGCTCCCCTGGCTGAAGCCAGGCAGCAGAGGAAGCACTATGTGACCTGAGGAGGGCTGGGGAAGGAGGCTGGTGCTTGGGGCTGCTCTCTTGATCTGAGTACCTTTCTTTATACTTCCAGCAGTGAATAATCTTAATGGTTAAAGTCAGTAAGACAGACACTTGGTTTACATACAGAGGGGTGCCAGAGTCCACTGGGACTTCATTACACAGGTTTAAGTATTTTTCTGTTCAAGATTACAATAAAAAGTGTAAAATGTCTTCATAGAATGGTTTGGAAGTGACCATCTCATTCTGATGATCATCTCATTCTGATCCCCCTGCCATGGGCAGGGACACCTTCTGGTAGACCAAGTTGCTCAAAGCTCCATCCTTGAACACTTCCAGGGATGGGGCATCCATAGCTTCCCTGGGCAACCTGTGCCAGTGCCTCACCACCCTCACAGTGAAGATTTTCTTCCTAGTATCTAATCTAAACCTGACATTTTTGCTTTAGTGATGAAAAAGATTTCAATCTCTAGAGAAAAAAAAAATCAAGAACTACTCTTGGGACCACAAAAGGCACTTTATATGTTTCAATAAGATCAATCTTATCTGAGGTCATTCCTTGAATTACATGCCTCATGGTGGGCACGACTTATCCTTCTACTCACAGCACTTTCTCAAGATGGGAACTTACTCTCCAAGCCCTGTTCAAATGCTGTGTTAGTCTGCATCATGGGATAAGTCATCTACCACTTCATGCTCAGAACGTGCAGGCAAGATAAACACTTGATATTCACCTAAAAGTGAATCATAAAGCACATATGGGAATTTTATGTACTTCAGGAGATGACAGAAGCTGACTGGAAGCTCTAGCTCCTTGCTCTAGAGGACTGAGAGGTCCCTTAGAGAAACTAGAACAGAAGACCTTGGTCTAGATCTGTAATAAGTTTTAGTAGAATGGGTCCCAAAATCATAGAATCATAAAATCTCCAACCCTTCTTTTTTTTTTTTTTTTTTTTTAAAATCCAGATGTGGAGGGAGCTGGTTTTGTAAAGATAGTTCCACATAAGTGTTTCTTAGCACTTAGCACATACCTCCTCAGCATGTTGGCTAAAGGGCAAATTAAACAGCAACAAGAAAGTCAAAACTTATTTGTCTTCTAAAAGACCAGTGTCTATATCCTAAATAAAACAAGGCATCTTACCAAAAGGTGGCTGAAGATTAGAGATTTGGAAACTCCCTCCATGGGTTCCTATGACCTGTGATGCTTATTTATGTATTTTATCTGGTGATTATGAGTACCCAAAACACATGGAACTGCCCAGAGAGTAGGGAGCAGAATCTGGGACTTTCTCTTGCTCAGAGATCACTAGGCAATAAATTGAAGGACTTCCACAAGCTCTCCATGAACTTCTCCTGAGACACCAGAATGCCCAGTGAGCACAGCTCCTTTTCCCAGAGCTCGGAATTAGCTGGAGGTTAAAAGTCCTGCTACAGGTGAAGAACTGACTGTGATTCTTCTCAAAGACCAGTGCTAATTATATTCCACACACCCTGGGGAAGTGCTCAGCCGAAGAGTTATTGTACAAAAACACTGCAGCAGCAATGCTTCCTCTGGCTGCATTTCAGAAGGGACAGAGCAGCAACTTCCCACTTGTTCAGTGCTCTTCCCAGCTTTGTTTTCAAAATAAAATCTAATCCCAATGTTCCAAGAGTCCTAAAATCCCTGGATTAAATTTTATTTGGAGCCTCAAAGTTTTATGCCAAACAATGCAGTGCTTAGGTCCCTTAGGTCTAATCCCTTAGAAAATACTATGCCATATGCTATGAAAAACAAATTAATCTTCTGTAAGCAAAAGTTTGACTGGGCTAAGTATAACTCCCAACCTAGTCCAGAAAGGAAGATGAAACAAGTGGTCTTATTTAGTGCCCAGAACTAGTTACATTTTACTGTTTAATCACATGTCTGATTCTGGACCAATGTATGATATAGAATGATAAACTTCACTGAAGACACAAAAGGAAGAAGGGCATGAGAAATATTACCCTTGGCCCAGAACAGAGGACTGACAAATGGAACTGGCTATTTCAGGAGGATCTGCTTAATGGAGTAGAACTATAGGAAATGAAGATGAAGGCCTAAGGGTAAAAACTGAGTGATATAGGAAAATGTGAGTTTGGCATGCATAGGATTAGGCTGCAAATATTAAGGGATTGTCTGCTAATCCCTAATTATTCCATTATGTACATTACCTGCTATGCATTGGTTACTGTTGCTATCATCTTTTTCATCTGAGTGATTATTTGGACTATCAGGATAGCTATTAGAAACTACAGCATCAAATGCAAATTAAAACTGAAGAGCTAAATGAACAGGTGCTTCAAGTCTTTCCCTCACAATAACATCTGTGTTCCCTAACAAGAGGTTTAAGAGAATAAAGATTTTATTGTGTTCTTGCTGTGGTTTGGTTTTAAGCATTTAGAGCAATTTCTCTGATGCAAATCAAGTTTAGCAAGGCACCAACACAATTTTTCCACAGAATATATCTGTACCAATGATCTTGTAAAATAGCTCAGTCTAGAAGGTAACATTCACCTTGAAAAGTAATAAGCATTTACTATACACCAAGTAAATTCTAGTCACCAGTCCATCTCAGTTTTACATATCTTTTAAGTATCCAGCATTTCCTAGCTAAAAAAAAAAAATAAACATTCCCTCCTTCTACTTGAAAACATATTATTCATAGTCATAAGATTCTAAATATTAATTTAATCTCATATTACCTTAACTGAAAAGAAAAAGTATGTAATTAGAGAACCTCTAAAAGCAGGCACTCATTCCTAGTCATTTATAGGTAGATTGAAGCTAAATACCTTTGGGTTTGAAAACTAATTTTTCAAAATAAGCATTTATTTTAAACTTTCAGTCTCCAAAGTCGAAACAGAAAAACCTGAACTGAATTCAGAGTATTTGTGACTCTGTAAGAGGAGCTACTGCAGCTCCAGTTCCTACCACACTCTAGCATTACACTTCAGCATTAAACTAATTGTAGTGACACATGTACACCTCTCAGAATCCACATTCTGACAGAGTTACCTGAATGGCATTGTCAAGGCTTCATATCAAAAACTTTACCTGCCCCTACTACTACTAAGAAGAAAAGGAAAATGCTCTGAAGCTCAGGGTTGAAGTGGGTCCTTCATTATTCTTCTCCAGGTATTGTATCATCCAAATAATTCACTCAGTAAGAGGGAGAAATTGAGACAGCACTTGAAAAACATTCAGTTGTATTTAATATTTAAATACCTAAGGCTAGCAGTGCTACACAAATTGCATGATGAGTTCTAGTGAAATAAAACATGATTTCAGTACAAAAGCCAGAGGAAAAAAATGCTCACGCTTTCCAGAGGCAATGAGGTATTTTAACCATACAAAGTCTGAATGTCCAAAACCACCTGCAGATCTTCTCCTCTGCACTGTGGTCTCTGCTGAATGTTTGGCATTCAATACTTCTCTCTTCCTGTGTGTGTTTTTCAAGAGGCCAAGGAAAAGTGCATAACCATCTTTAAAGATTAAGACCTTGTTACATCTCTCTTGCCATGTTTGAACAAAATGTTCAACCACTTTCTCAAGTCAGTCTGGTGTATGGTGGAGGTTTGGATGTGTCTTCCTCTGCTTCCACATCCTGGGCTGGAAACCGATCTGGGAAGCTAAAAATTCTGCCCCCAGAGCCTGCGTGGGGAGGGAAAGAGGAAACCATTAAACCTGATGTAGACACCTGCACAAAATCCTGAGTTCCCTTTGCCTCCCTTTTGGTTATCAGGATTTTGGCCTGGGATGTAAAGCTTTTTCAGAATGTTCCTTATCCCTGGGGTACTCACTTTGTACAGCACAAACCATTTCCACAGCCTGATTTTGGTCCTCAGTAGGCTGCAACCATTCCTGTGAAAGAAACAGCACCATCAAATACCTCACCTGTGAATTTGTTCAAGATACACCTGAATTCCTTTTAAATGTCTCTGCAGTCCACTCCTCCTAACAAGTTTAGCTTGAAAGTTTACAGCAACCTCACGTTACCCGCTCAGTGTCTTTAGCCAAGGACAGCTGCCCTGTGGCCTGGACCCATTATTTCCTTACCAAATCAGATGATCAGAGATATTTAATAACACAGCATAGAATTATTCTAGCAGAGAAGCAACTGGTATTTACTGAGCTCACTTAGCAGACCTACAGCATGTGCCCCATCACTTGAGGCAGAGTCCTTATAAATCAGCTGTAAATGTGGCATGTCATCATCCCCCCTACACTTCACACACAGTACAGGAGATATTTTTATTACTGAATTTGAAGTTCTAGTGTGTAAGTACCAGTAAGTCTCTGAAATGCTGTACCAGGAGCAATTGTTGGTTTAAGGGTGAGAGGAGCAGTTTTTGAGGAATTCATAGGAACTGGGGCCACAGTAGCAAAAACGTTTTGGAAAGTAGAGATAACTTATGTTAAGTTGTACATTAGACTGTAAATAAGAGAGAGGTAGTAAAAGAAGAAAAAAAAAAGTAAGTATAAATGTCTTCTAACATCCACTTAATTTCTTAGAATTAGCCCTGAGGTGAATTTCTTAGAATTAGACTGAGGTGAAGCTGAGACTAGGTTTATAGAAGTAAAACACATCTTCTCCCCAGTTTCTCCCCCTCCCACCCCCCCTCAGTAGGAATAAACTTGTGCCCTGGCCTCTTCACTCACCATCCCAGTCACGCTGTCGTAGCAGGAGCAGCGTGGAAGGCTCCGGCACCCCAAGTAAGCCATGGCCAGCACAACAAAGGCACTGCAGATAGATGCAGCCAGCATGGCTATGTTAGCACCCTTGACCACCTTACTGAGTATGAACCTCTGCAAACGGAAAAGGAGACGTTAAAGCCACATTCAAAAAGTGAAACTCTCCACCAAAAATAATCTAATGACTGCAAGAATGCTGAGACTGCATCGTAGGAGGTTGACTCGTAGTCAGTGTTATTAAAGGCTTTTCTTTCTGAGTTCTGGAGGACAAGCCAAGTGTGATCCTCAGACAGAACAAGGAGTAAAATAAGGCTACTGTTTAAATGTGAGATGCTATGCAGTGGCATCAGGTTTGGAAATAGCTTTAACCATGAGCAGAAACCCAAGGGATGGCTGCTCTTCTTCACACTGAAAATGAGAAATGTCTTCTTGCTGTCCTGCACCTTAGCAGCCTGACATTTTGATTTGTCCTGCAATAAACTAATGGTCAGCTTCATCCACCTGGGATGCCTTCACCCCCACAGAGAGCCACTGCTTGTGCCAGGTTTGAGGCATAAAAGGGCTAACTCATTCCTTCTCTTCAGCTTTACTGAGGAGGATACACTTGAAACAATACCCAGGTTTAACCAGCTGACCTGTAACTGCTGTAACTTTATCACCTAAAGTGCATGCTGGAAAGGATTCAAGCCTAGCAATCGCTGTCCCAAACCAGGCCAGGAATGCAGTCAGCACCTTTTCATGAGCAGCACCAGTATTTTTTCATGGCTCAATCCACAGCCTTTTGCACTCAGAAGCGGTAGCAGCTAACCTGGCCTAGTGTGCACACCTCCTGGAATTCTGGTTCTGTCTATAAGCTGTGCCTGGTACTGTTTGCAGATTAAGAGTGTCTAGTTCCCCGCAAATTATCATTATATCAATACTTACAGTATGGATAACATGGACTGGGGCAGAACTCAGCTCCTCCTCTTCACCATAGTTCAGTGTGAAGGAGCTATAACCTATTACGATGAGGATGGCAACACAAGAGATTATGGAAGCACCTATCAGTACATTCACCTAGACAGAGAATTTTAGGGAGAAAAAGAATTAAAGCTATCCTCCTGCAAATGTACTAACAAGCATTATAATTACTAACCTTTGACCTCCCATAACACAACAACGTACCAAGTAGCAACAGTCACTAGGAAGCCAAACACAAAGCAGTAAAGGTTTCCAGGATACCGAATTTGTGAGCTACAGCTGAGTGCCAAATCTAAATCACAGGTGCTACCCCAAGACTCTGTCCTTAGAGATCTTGTATTTACATACAATATCCCCCCTTGGAGTTTGCATGGCTGGAGAGACCTGCCTGGGAAGTGCAAGCCTTTGTTTCCTACTTTAGTGTAAACAGTCCTTAACAACATGAAGGACCACCAAAAGAAAAGCATTTGAAACCAAGGGCTTTTACAGATTTTTGCTTGTTATTAGACCCAGTGCCTGTCTGCTGCAGCAGAAAGCGAGGTAACACTGCATCCCTCCTTTTGCTTATGAACACAGCAGCTCTTCTGCAGATAACTCAAAGAAATGGGCTCTTAATCCTGCAGAAGGACCAGTCAGCTCACTCCCTACTCAGATAGTTTTTGACTGCCCCAGCATCTTGCCCCTGCCCCATACACACACAACCACCCATCTGCCCCTCCAGCTTACAAGGATTGGATTCTTCCTCTGAGAGGAGAACAAAGCCAGCACGCCTGGGACTCCCATCACCTGCAGAGCACAAAAGGAGTTGGTAACTGGGAGACCAGTATCACATTCCTAAGATAAACTACTACAGCGCAGATGAAAAGTCCTTGTTTTCAAGGCTTGGATCAGAGTAACTGTTGGGTCAGAAACGGGAAGAGAATTGCTCATTTCTTCTGTTTTCCTCTGCAGCATCTCCAGGACATGTGTGACGTGCATCCTGCCCACTTGCTTCCCCCATGGCCTTGCTACCTCTGACCAGAGCTTTATGGGTCTGGCCAAATAATGAAACTGATGGCATAAGTCTGATTTAAAGTGCTAAAAATGTGCACTGCTTTCCCAAGTCCACACACCTTTTGCAGAGGAAAGAAAGAAATGACTGAAAGGAGATGGGCAGCCTCTGGACTGAAGAGAGCTCTTTAGCACAATTTCCTTGCAGTGTGGCTCAGCAGGGTCCTGAATGCCAGGGAGCAGGGACCTCCACTGCAGTACAGAGGATTAGGGGCACTGTGCTGTGGGACACAGATCATCACCCAGATGTTCATCTACCTGATGTGAGGATGAAGTGTTCCCCTCCTCATCTTTGGTGGCTTCTCTGTGGTCACTATGCTTCTGCAACAAACTCCCTGTCACTTGTCACTATGCCCCATTTCCTACATTATCGAGTAGAAATGAATTTAATTTAGCTCCTTCAGAGGGAAGTCTGTTTGCACTCTTCTGCCTATATCATGATAAGGAAACTTTAACTGGGTTCAAAGCAGAAAACCAGGGAAGAGCTAGCAAGAAATCCTGGCTTCCCTCCCACTCCCAATATAAGTGCTAGAAAATAGGGGGGGGAGAAGGGGGGAAGCATAGAAATTATAGTACAACTTTACCATCCCAGCCCAAATTGGAGCTCTGGTTCTGCCCAGCTGAGACTCTGTTCTGAAAATGCCATCTATGAACCCGCTGACGACGCACACCGTGCTGAGGGCTATCTGGAACATCCCCAGCACCACCATGTTCCTCTGGTTGAAGATGAAGTATCGATAGCGATCCATTCTGCTCCGAGTCACACATAAATCACGGAGGCTGGAGAGCGGCGCTGTGGCCTTCCAGGGGAGGAAGAACAGCTTTTCCTAGGCGGGAGAGAGAGAGAAGGAACAGGAGCATCAGCACCCGGGGGGCACCGGTGCGCAGGACCTGTACCAGGAGTACAGAGTTCATCTGTCTGAGCCAGCGGTGACAGCGACCAAAGGTGAGCGGCCCTTTGGGAAATCCCTGGGCGTGTTGCCTGGCAGGTGCTTGGGACAGCGCTCCTGACGCTTCCGGAGAGGAAGGTGGGACCGTCACCTCCACCGCTGTCCTTTTCCCTGCGGGGTTTCTGCTGCCCCGGGAGGCGCGGCGGGTGCCTGGGTTCTGTTCCATTTGGAAGTTCAGCTCCGCACCTCTCCAGGAAGGCGCCAGGGCAGAGCCCCAGCTCTCCTCGCTAGTGCCGGTCACCGAACGTCCCGTCCGGGGGCGGCTCCAGCTCCGCGCCCCGTGTCCTCCCGTGTCCTCCCGTGCTCTGCCTGTCCTCCCGTGTCCCGTCCCCGGTCCGCCGGCCGGGGAGGCGCCGCCCCGCCCTACCGCGCTACACCTAATGGGCCGGGCAGGGACGGGAAAAACTCCGACTCACGCTTCCGGGTGAAAAGAGTCCCGAGCGTTATCCGACGAAAAAGCCGCCGAAGGCCGGAGAGCTCTCCGCAGTGCCGGCCGGGAGCGTGCAGGGCCGGGAGCCTTGCAGGGACGGCGCTGATCCTGCTTCCGCCCGCCTCGCCTCGCCTCCGCGGGGAGCGGCCGCCCCCGCCCGGCCCCGGGCGGGACCGCGGGGCTGCCCCCGGCACTCCTGAGCTGCCGGGACCGGGCTCTTCCACCCATCCTCTCTACAGCAAACTTGCTTTGGGTTTTTTTTTTTTTTTTTTTTTTTTTCCCCCCAGCTGCAACCTTAAGTGCTGCTTCACACGATATACACACGTGTGCAATACTGTGTGTTGGGGAAGCCGGTACAGGTTGCCCAGAAAGTTTGTTCGATGTCCCATCCCTGGAAGTGTTTAAGTGTTTAACACTTAAGTATTTAAGAGTTGGATGGGGCTTTGAGTAACCCAGTCTAGTGAAAGGCGTCCCTTCCCATGACAGAGGGGTGGAACTGGATGATCTTTAAGGTACCCCCAGGCAAAGGCTCCCCTGGCACATCAGTGCCCGCCCTCCATTGGAAAGAGCACACGAACCTGTGCTGGTCAATGGAAAGGGACTTGGGGGTGCTGGTTGATAGAACATGAGCCAGCAGTGTGCCCAGGTGGCCAAGAAGGCATCCTGGTCTGTATCAGAAATAGTGTGGCCAGCAGGACCAGGGAAGTGATCATGCCCCTGTACTTGGCACTGGCGGGGCCACACCTTGAGTACTGTGTTCAGTTTTAGGCCCCTCACTTTAAAAAGGACACTGAGGTGCTGAAGTGTGTTCAGAGAAGGGCAACAAGGCTTGTGAAGGGTCTAGAAAACATGTCTTATGAGGAAGGGCTGAGGGAGCTGGGTTTGTTTAGCCTGGAGGAGATTCAAGGGGGACCTCACTGCTCTTACAACTCCCTGACAGGAGGCTGTAGTGAGGTGGGGTCGGTCTCTTCTACCATGCCTGCAAGTGAGAGGATTAGAGGAAATGGCCTTAAGATGAGACAGGGGAGACTCAGATTAGATATTAAAAAATTTTTTTTTCACTGTTAGGGTGGCCAGGCACTGGAAAAGGTTGCCCGGGGAGGCAGTGGAGTCACCATTCCTGGAGGTGTCTGAGACATCTGGCATTGGGTAATATTGTTTAGTGGTTTGGAGGTTACAGTGGAAGTGTCGGGTGGGATGGTTGGACTGGATGATCTTGAGGGTGTCTTCCAACCTGGATGATTCTATGATTCTATCCCACTCAAGCACCTCCAGCCAAATCCTAGCAAGCATGGCACTAAAGCCTACCTACCCCTTAAACATTTTTAAGAAATCAATTCACAGGTTACGTATAATTTCTTTAAATAAACCCACTGCACCTCCACAGTGTACTGGGTTATTACACCAGTGCAGCACTGGAACACAGCCAGTTTGGGTGAAGCCAGCCCATGGCACCATCCACAATCCCAGTGTCATTTCCCACACAGCTTGCAAATATACCTCAAGCACTGATCCTTCCAGCTCGAGGACTGTGAAGGTTCAAGGGGCAATGTCAAGGCCAAACAAGTCCTCTCTGCATCTTTGACCCTACAGGGGGTCCAAACATCCCCTCTGTAGAGAGGGCAGGGCACAGCCTTTGCACACAGGCATGAGAGGCCAAGATCACAGCAAGTGTGATCACAGAGGATAGCAAGGCAAGCACTGAAGCACTGAGGAAGGCAGGGCAGCACTGAAAGCGCTGTCCCTTTCCTCACCACTCACCCAGCAGGACGTGTACATGGAATTAGGAGACAGAGGAGTAGCTTACCTGCCTGGAAGGCACAGCTGCACATCCAACTGCCTCAGAGAAAAACATACCAGTGCACATTCACGTCTTAAAATACAATTGTTAAAGACACTTCAGCATATACAAGGAGGATATTCTTCCAAACCACAACACAACTGAAGCCCATGTTATGTGCATTGAAAAACAGAGAAGTGAATAAGCAGCAAAGGTGCCAGGAAAAAATGCCAAAGCAGTGGTGTCAGGAGTGTTCTGCTTTTCATTCACTATTTATATAACACGGCCTAGACATGTGCTAACTGTGTGAAATCCTGCTCCCCTCCATCAGCAACAACCGTGGCCACACAGCACACACAAGCCAGGGGAGAGGTCAGAGGATGCCCAAAAATGCAACACACAAATAACAAGGAGAGACAACACTTCTTTGTTGAATATTTTAATATCTGCATTGCCTTCATAGCGCAATTAAAGCAATCTTTAAAATTCACTTATTACAAATGTTTGTCAAGTCTGTTTTTCCCCAGAAACACTTTTCTTGCTTCCTTGCACATACGCCCAAACACACTATAAAAACCTCATTCATAACATCAAAGGAAGGGCAATCATCATTCATGTAAACATCTTTCTTAGAGTTATCCATTTTTAAAAGTCATGAATAAACCTACAGATGTTCAGTAAGGCTCATAGTTCGAGTACAAATGTCATAAAACACCTATCAAGTACTGTATACAAGTTAAATACTCCGGGGTTAACCGCTAACACGTGTATAAGCTTACCCCAAAGATTATTCTTTAGCACTTAGTTCTTCAGAACAGAGACACCCAGTAATTATGGGCTAAGGAGTATTAAAATAGCAGAAGGCCCAGCAGAAACTGTTAAGTAATACACAATTTTAGTCTGGATCTTAGCTCAGAGTTAAATTCATTACAGTTACAGTAGGAAAAGTTTTCTAGGAGGGAATCTGCAGAAAGGAGGGATGGGTCGTTTGTACAATATCATGAAGGGACAAGCTGAGAGGTATGTCTTGAAGATGTGACTAGCCTTGCTATTGCAATTATTTATGGCAGCTGCTTGTAATGCTGCATAAATACTTTCCCAAATAGCAGAAACGACCATTTGTAATTCTAAGGATCATTTGTTGCATCTCCCCTTAAAAAAATAGTTATCTACTTACTGGTATTCAATTACACGTGTGTCTTACAAAAAGACATCCTTTTAAATTTGGTTTAGATCTCACTGGAACTTTTTTGTTTAAATATTCATTCTACCATGAAAATATTTCATACAAACATCATTTTACATACAAACGTTAAAACTTGTGAAGAGGGTCTTCCCGCACTCGTGATTTTATGGCTTGAGCGTTTAATTGCTTACAATTTTTGTATATATATTTCTCCTAGGGGGAAAAAAATATAGTTACAGTAAAACTGGTAAGAGGAAAAGAGCAGGAGCTTCCATTGCCCGAAGACAGAAGAGCGCCACGAGGAGGGTCCATTCAACAGATAGTGACCTTAGTGTTCAAAACCTTTGATCTGGGGCAAGTAAACATGCACTCATTCTTGCACCTTTTTATTTTATTTTATTTTATTTTTTTTTATTTAAAAATCCCTTATAAGACTGCTTAGAAATTCATTGTCCAAAAAATAGAGTTCTCATGTTTCCAGTACACAAAGCAAAAGGAACAAGTTCACCCCAGGGCACGGGTGAGCGCAGAGCCCCACCGACACCCACGGGCAAAGCTGCCCCCACGCCTGCTCTCCTCGCCCCGATGCTCTCAGCACACGACAGCGCAGCGCAAAGTGAGGAAGAGGCGTCTAATGCAGCACCCCAGCATGTAAGGAGACACTTCAGTAACGTTGTTTTCAGAACAATTTGGTTTTTCTTAAGTGCATGGAGGTGAATTCCTCAGGCACCCGCGGCTCCAGCGACCCTGCTGTGCCACAGGAAAACAAAGCCGCAGACAGCCGGCTCTGTACGACACGTTACCTCATCGCAACGGCAGCATTTTCCTAGAAGACTATCAAATTGAGCGAAAGGACAAAAATCACAGAGGTCTCTGGGACAGAAGTGACACTGTACAGTCCCTGGTGCAACCCAAGCAGTGAGCACTGGTTTTGACTGAAGGATAAGGGCAGCCAGCTGGGAAGGAAACAGAAAAGTGGTAATTTCCACCATTTCTCGGTTGGCTATTCTGCTCCTCCAGTGCCTGGCAGAGGGTGCGCAATCCCTGATGGAGCTCTTGCTTACACACCAGCAACGGGTTACAACCCTGGGAAAGAAACCCCAGCCACTGCCAACTGTGTGCAACGCTGCAAGCTCTGCATCTGGAAGGACTGCGCTGAGGAGAAGGCTGCCCAGTCACTCCCAAAGCATGCAGCCCCGCACGGCCGAGCAGCTGACCTCCAAAAAGGTCCCAAAACCTGCACGGGGAGTTGCCCAGGAGTGATTAAAAGCATGGGCCATCCTAGTGGGTACCGTTGCAACTGTGGAAAAAGTCAAAAAGCTCTCACAGCTCTCACTCCAACTGCTGAAGAGCATCATCCACATATTTCCTTTGACTTTTTCAACAGTTAAGACTTGCAGGTCTTTATGAAGGGTAGGTTTTTATAATTACTACAAAAAGTAAAACCAAAACAGGAAAAAAAGCCTTTTTAGATTTGTGAAGGAAAACCAGGTATTTTAATAGATCCCCAAAAGTAAAATTATAGCTTGAAACTCAACTTGAGACACCCCCTCCACGGCTTAAGCCCTTTTCCTTCTTATCCAGAGGAGTGACCCAGCAGCAGGTAGCTCTCAGCTCTAACTTCTCATGCTCTCTTGTCTCCAAGATTAATCACTTCTCCAGAAAACTGGGCTTCTGTATTCTTGGTGACAAAACACTGTGCTGCCACGGCAGGAAGATCCACTTCAGATTTATTTTTTTTTTAAGAGACCATCAGCAGCCCCTAATACAGGTTGATACAGGCTCCTTCTCATAAGGAACTCAGGTAACAACCCTCCCATCACAGAGTAGCCACGTGCAGCACTGCAGACTAAAGGCAGACATTGGGAACTGATCCCTCCCTGGAAAGAGCAATTCCAAGTTCTCCTATCCTAATCACAACGAGTATTCTGAGAGCCAGCTGCTCACCCAGGCTCAGCTGACAGGCATCAGCTCTCCTTCCAGTTTCTGTGCCGACAGGACAGGTCCCTGGCCAGACTCTTGAGAAGTGGAGCTTCTTTATTTATTGCATATTCACCAACAGTCAGCTGCATCCCACAGACCCAAACGGATTTTTTTGCAAAATGACTTCTTCCTCTGCCCCAAATTAAAACCGTGGTTTGGTGTGGGTCTCGTGTCTACAGATATGTCATCATACTACTTGATAAATAGTTTTGCAAAGCTGGTCTTGCTATCTAGTGAGCCCCAGAAGCTGAGCTGCAATACACTGACCAAGTTAAGGCATTATTTGGAGTTCTGTAACTAACCTGTGTTTGAACCAGTGGCTGCCAATGCACACCTCTGAAGGACACACTGAGCCCTTTTGCTACCCAGTGGTAAAAACCATCCCAGCCAGCTCCACTCTAACAGACCAGAAAGAGAAAGAAAACAAGGAAGAATTAAAAGGCTTGGTCCTGAATCAAGCCAAAGCAGCTTCATAATCACAACTTTTATAGAAGGTTGGTCACCGAAGAAGGGAGCTATAGAAAGACCAACAGATTTTACAGAGCAGAGAGAAGGACAGCAGAGCTAACAGAGACAAGAGCCACAGCTGTGGCATGCTACCAGGCTACACCAGTGTGCAAAAGGATCTGCCTGACTGTCACCAAATTTTTGGAGAACACACAGGATACTTTTTTTTTTTTTCCTTGAATTTCCCTATTTTAGGATACAATCTTCAAGCCTGACACGTAAAGAGCACCTATTTTCTATTTATCTCAAAAATCAGGCAATATGAAGACCGACAAATCTATCAAAACATAAGCAACTCCACACAAAGAGGAGATAGCAGAGGAATCAGAGACTGATCAGGAATGAAGCTAAAGGAGCTCTAGAGATCAGAACATATTAAGCACAATTCTCCAGCGAGCACAGAGAGGCCAGCAGTCCAAAGCAGGTTATCAAGACTGTGGAAGGAGTTACCATCCATTCCCAGCAGGGTTCAGTCACATATCTTCCCTCTCCCCCTTCCCTGCACTAAAACTCAGCCTCAATTTTGCAAACTTCATGGTCCTGGCAGAATAATCCACTAGATGCACATGACAGCTCCCTACCAGTGTGGAATGCTCCTCTGCAGTTGGCTGATGATTTAAGTAACAACCTGTGAGCAGGCAGGGAAAGATCAAGTCATGCATATTTCTTTTTGAGGATTATTTGCTGAGACCGTGCTCCTGACTGACTTTTGAGAACTCTCCCTCACCTGTGAGGTGCAGTTCTGTCTCTGCACACTCAGCTCAGTCCCTGCCAGCCACCTGCCTTGGATGGGGTGCAGAGCTGAGTCTCTAGCACGAGGAGATGGGAGGTGCCACAGCTCACATTCAGAGCACCACTGAAAGCCTCAAATTGCCCTGAGCCTACCTGTCCCCTGCCCCAGCACAAGCACAGAGTAGCTTCTGTGCAAGCTTAAATGGTGAGGTGCTGGGAAAGGTTTGTGATCAGTCACAGGGAATAAACAGAGCCCCAGGTTAGAGAGGTTCTTATGAGTAATTCCTAACTTTGCTCAGGTACCAAAGCAAGGATTCTCAAGACTGCACAAACCAGCAACCTCATCCTTCCACTTGCAGGTCCCCAACACATCCTCCCTGCCCAGCTCCCCAGACAGCCAGACACCTCTGACCGTTCAAGCAAGCAACCAAAATGTGTTGCAATAGAAAGGTAGGTCTGATTCCCAAATAATTTATCTTACATATATACAAACTTCTTTAAACTACAAACATTTAAAGAAAGTGTTGCAAATGCATTTGAGTTTTTCCCTAAGCTGCTAAGCCCAAAAGAGAGCATCAAGAGTCCCAGAAAGGCTCCAGTATCCAGATCGAGATGATACATTATTTCTCTCTTATACAGCATTAGGCAAGACCAGCACAGTATCTGAAAAATGCACAACAATTTCCCTACCCCTGAAAAACCCCAGAACACAGCCCTACAGATGAATATTCACAACCCCCCACTGTTGGCTACAACAAAGCTATGGATTGACTGCTGTTTCTAAATATGAGCAGTGAGTGATGTTTTTACATTCATTGTCTTTCAAAAACAATCTTTTCATATCTTTTCTTTTTAAAAAAAAAAAAATCTTATTTTGATACCTCATACTATATTAATTTTTCACTGTGTCTTAAGCCAGTACTACTAAAAGATGGCTACAAGGCTATATTCTTTGTCAACTGAACACACACTAAAGATACAGCTCTCCTTTACCAAGTACTACAGCCTGCCCCCAAATACATACACCTCCTTTCTCAGAATTTATGGGAGATGCAAGCACCTCATTGCCAGAACTTTTGCCTTGAGAAATGGCTGCTTTAACAGGTGAAATACACAACCCAACTCACAGACACAAATGCAAGCAATGCCTTGCCTTCCAGAACATGAACTTCTGAAAGTCCTTCGACGAGCGAATCTGTTCTCTCCTTTCAGAAAATCTTCATGCAAAGAACAGTTTCATTTGCATGTCATAATAATAAATTAAATAAAATAAGCCAGCCGTAAAGGCTAGATAAATATTATGTTTGGACATGTTGCTATACTATTTAGAGAGCCACAAAGACCAACACACAGCACTCTCACATACACACACAAGCCTTTCCACTAGTTAGAAAGGATTTTCTCCTGCAAAAGAGGATTTGTAGAAAGAACAACGTTCAGACAAGAGGAAAGGGGAGTTAAAACCCAGCCTCCTATATGCTAATAAATAAACTGCTCTATTGCAAGATTCAGATCAAAGGTTTAAAAAGGCAAAATTATGCTACTATTAGAGAATATCAAAATATTACTGTTATCATCACAAGTGGCATATATGCAAAATGCAGTTGCACAATAATGCCTAGGCAGATAGAGAGCAACACTAAGTCTGCCGACTAAAAGTGAACAATATACCCATTTTAGTTTCTGTCTAGTCTTTTGGCATCTTTGCATATGGTGCAAAAGCAGAAGCTACCAAAGAATACCACATCTCGTATAGAATATTAAATAATTTCTCCAGATAAGACTGGTGCAACGCTAGCTAATTTTAAATCTTCTATGAGTAACACAGTCAAACCTAGTTAGTATGCAAGAAACTTATCTCTTAACACAGAATGCAAATTTATGATGCAACAGTATGAACAATCCCTGGTTGTCCAGTTTTCAGTATAAAGGTAGTGCATAGATCCAAGTTTCTGTTTCAGTTTGCTGAACGGAGAAGGCGCTCCCGTTTCACTTTTGCTGGGCAGCCTGGAAAGCTTTCAGTTCCAGCTGGTACCACTCTGGTGCTTCTGGCCCGTTCTGCCCAACGGGGTTGTGATCGTATCCGTAAGCCACTGTCAGTTCTTCATCCTTCTCCACAGCCCTGATGGTACGGATACACTTGATGGGCCCAAAACGAGGATGAACAAACCTGGGGGAAAGAAGCATCTTTGCTAGGCTCAGTTGTCAATTTACAGATTCACAGTTTCAGAAGTCCCTCACAGTTCAGAGTAGCATTGCATAGTCTGATATCAGATGAGCAGACTGCGTTGAGTCAACCTCATAAAGATTTCAGAACAAGAGCAAAAATATTGATATATCAAAGGAGTTTTGTGTAGCTCTATTATCTGAAGTTTTTCAACAGTCCTGCAAAACTGCTTGCTTGTAATAAAAAATAAAACAGTTAGTCACTGCCACATGCCTTGGGTTTGCAGAGGTAAACATCTGCATGACAGGAAATCAGTACAGATTATGAGAGACTGGAGAGCATGCTAAATGGCTCATCTTAGTACAGGTTAACCACCTAACAATGGTAACATACTTCTGTACATCTTCTCCCAGGGTCCCACAATAAAGGAACCTGGCTTGTTTAATGCAGGAAAACTATTTTTCTACATAGATGTATCCACAGGTGTGTTTGTTTATACCTTGCTATGAGCATACAGATTCACAGATTCACAGAATATTCTGAGTTGGAAGGGACCCACAAGGATCATTGAGTCCAACTCTAAAGTGAATGGCCCATATGGGGATCAAACCCACAGCCTTTGGTGTTATTAGCACCACGCTCTAACCAACTGAGCTAACATGAAAAGCTTCCTGGTGCAGAGCAGCAAGATGCTTATTTTTTCTGAGTTTCAAAAACAACAGCACATTTGATGGTGCTGGTCAAGCATCAGTAAGTCAGCAAAGGACAGCGCAGTCCTAGCCAAGCTAGGATTTAGAGAGCTGTGATTAAGCATTTTAGAATCAAGAAGAATTTCATAAATTTCCTGACAAAATTAACGCAGCTGCAAACTTCAAGATACTCCACGGTGTAAGTCCCAAGAGACATCAAGCACCTGCAATGCCAGCCCATTTCCAACTCAGCCTAGGTGAGCAGAAACTCCTTCAGTGCCCGAACTCATTGCTCCCAGCCCACCACTGCTCCTCATCCAGCTGCCAGAGACAATCTGTGAGCCCAGAGAGCTGGGCTGCAGCTTCTACCCCAAAACACAGCACTCTACTCACGGGTCGTAGATGCAGTTAGGAGTGAAAGAATGGTTGGCCTTATGCCCCAGTGAGGCACAGTACTTGGCAGCGTGGTTGTAGGGCTCTGGCACGTCTATGACTGTTTCATCATCCAGGGATATTGTATTTCCATTGAGGGCCCAGTCTCTGCTGTCTACCTAGTTTGCAAGGCAAAAATCCAAAGTTGTCTGTGGGTCAACTTTGTCAGCAGTTTGAAAGCCAACATTCAAAATATATGCAACTAAGGCTTTTCATCTGTGTGTCATTTAAAAAAAACCCACCACCTTTTTTTTAGCCATACATAAGTCAACATGCACTTTCTTTCAATTAAACTCTATCACATTAAATTTTAAAGGTGGGAAGGTGATGAGTATAAAATCCTGTGAGAAGAAAACTTCAGAAGTAGCAATGAGAATTCAGACTGACTTTTTTCTCTTCTTTACCTCCTGGTGTGTAATTCGCACTCCGTTGTAAAAGGACATCACTGTACTGGCTTCTGCTGCTACTTTTGAAAACAATCCTTCTCCAGCACTGGAAATGAGAGAGACATCCACATACACCCTACAGGAGGAAGAGGGCATGGAATTAGTGACTGGCTACAGTTTTAATTTTCAAGAAGTATTATCACAACACTACTGGGATAAAGACTAATACTTCAGTATAACAATAAAGCTAATAATAACAACAATTCGGAATCTCTAAATGGAACTCCTTCCCTTCCTCTCTTCTACACACTCTCTATTTTGGCAAAACTGAAATTTGGTGGGAAGTGGGTGTGACTTTGAAAATTACTTTTTGCAAGTGCCAATCTACTATTACTCCTCAATGATGGCTTCAACTCAGGAACGCCCTCAATAACACACCACAAATCCCAGAGGTCCCCACCAAGCTGAGGTTGCTGGAACGTACATGCACAGATGAGCAAGAGTTCTGAAGGTAAAGTGCTACATATTCAAAGACTCAATGCAAATCAATGCCAGCATTTTACTAATCACTTATTTAGACACTTCAGAGTATCAGGAAAGGACTACAGTTGAGGTATATACAGAGCAAGGTCTCCTAAAGGTCTAGGTAAAAGTGTAATTGTGGAATAGCCACAGAAGAGATATTCCTGAATATTTATCATGAGGCAATTCCTGAGCAATGTTTTTTGACATTACAGGGTTGTCACAAACAGTATCTCACTTTCCTCCAGGCTGATGATTTACTCTTGCTGCTTTCCCACATCTGTAGGGAGGGGAGAAAATTTTGTACAACACGTGCCACCCAGCAAGAGACCCTGAATGCAGCACCCTGTAAGCCAGTTACACATCTAGAAAACAGGGAACAGCATATTTTTTGTCGGAACATTTTGTATATGTGGGCTATAGTGGAGTCCAGGGCTTGACTGAACATGCCTTTGAAATGCTAAGAAATTACCCTAGTTTAATCTCTTAAAATGTATCATTGTGTTTCATCCACCAGAGTGCAATTTTATTGTGTGAATTGGAAAGAAAGTCAATCAAGTCAAACACTGACTGATGTACAGTAACAGCTTCCATTTCACAAAACCCTTACAAACCTTTTTAAAAATTTTAGATGAGAAAGGTTTGCAAAATTAGGCTCTAAATATATAACAGCAAAGAAACATTGGGAGAAGGAAAAAAGCCTACCTTTCTGATTCGTACGGATCAGGAAGAAGGGCATTTGTAGAAATGCAGGATGAAGTAGATTTGTCAAAACTGTATACTGGGCCTAAAAAAAACCAGACGCCGACAAAGGAAATAAACTAATTGGCAGCACTGAAAGCATGCAACCCTTAACTGAATCAAGACATTCAAAAATTAAATTTTAACGTCTGACAAAAATGTTATGCTTCCAAAAAAAGGTACTAAACAGAACTGTACCTGTAAAAAGCCTTCAGCAAGATTCTTCCCCTCAACATACTAGAGTGGCAGTATTAACACAAAAAGGTAATATGTATTTTCTTCAAACTATCAACCTGTAATGGAGGACTGGACAGTCTTTCAAAACTAACACTCCCAGAGTCTCAAAATATCATTTAAAAGCAAAGCAAAATTTAGAAGGATACATTCAATAATACATTAATTATAAAAAATCTTGGACTACTTAAAATACAAAGTATTTTCTAGTCCAAATCCTGAAGATACTTCAGACAGAAGATAATGTTCAGTAGTCAGAGAACACACATGCTACAGTCATTTGTTTCTTGCCAATAATAAGCAATTCAGTGGTACACCTCCAATTAGATTCTCACATCCCTCTCTCCACTGCCAGGGAACTATCTGGGAGATTGGTCAAGATGAAAGCAGAAATAAGATAGGGAGAAAAACCCCGCAAAACAGAGTATTACAAAGTTTGATGAAAGGCCATTGCCCCTGGTGTCCAGGATGTGTTATGGCTTAAGGCAGCTTCCTCCAGAGTATAATTTAATCCTATTTACAAAGCACAACTGCACTCTCTTAGAAGGTAAGTTTTAAGTTAAATTTTGACTCGCTATCATAACTGAGAGATTTAAAAAATAAACTCACGTGCATTTGCTTGTCAATGAGTTTTATGTGCCTGTTTCATATCAAGTGAGACAACCTCTGCTGGCAAAATAATTAAATGCATTATCATGGTCCCTGCTTGTTACTGATGGTCCTGTCTGCAGCTTAACTCACACACCTCTGAAACATCACACACACCTCAGAGCAACAAAACCACTCCAGAACTGTAGGTCCAAGCCACCACTGCCCTAGAGAAGGAGCACTGGCTACACAGGTCACAGACACCACCCTGCCCCCATGCACTTCACAGCCACTCTCTATGAGCAGGACTAGACAGACTGAAGTGCTGGTGACTCAGACTGTTACACAATGACTGAATCTGGTTCACTAATTGCAATCCCTGTGTCCTTCCAGCCCAGTGACACAGGTGCCAGAACATTCACAGTGCTAACACTGACTTGCACAGAGCCAGCTGTCAGGGCTACAACCAAACCATGGCCTCCCTCTCCATTTGTAGTTATTTTACTAACAAAAAGCCTGTAACTGTGCCAGCAGTAACGTGGTGAAGCAGGTTTTCCTGCTGGCACAGAGGACGATGGTGTGTGTGACAAACAGGACTGTGCCCACGAGCACATGACTGAGAGAAAGGCTATGAAACACAGTTTGGCAGGACCAGGCAGGGGGCACTTCCTGCCTGTACCAAGGGCAAAGGAATCCCTCCACCTGCCTCTCCACCCAACTTTATAACTTAGAGAAGGGGACTCTCACTAACAGACTTACTGGCTCATCACAGCCAGAATCTCTAGGGGGGAGCATTATAGGAACCAAGCTGTCTGTAGCAAAGAGTTGGCAGAATACAAGTTTCTGTGTTAGCTGAACTTACTGCCTGGTACAACTTCAAATTGAGGTTTCCCATCCTCGACAGTTGTCAGAGTTGCCAGTTTTGCTTCTATCATTTCTCCATCTATGAACCTTCCAGAATATGCAGTCTTTCCATCTGGATACACATAGGCTATTTTTTCTCCAGTCATCTCCCCTTCTTCATTCACTTCTCCCACAAGGCTGCCTCCATCCTGAAAGCACAGGCAAGAAAGAAAAGGTAAGGCATTCAGTTACACTATACTGTCTTCATTAAATGAAAAGGATTTTCCCCAACTTTTTAAAAAAACAATCTAATTCAGATATGAAATTGTGCAAATGAGAGAGAAAGCAGACCCAAGAAGAAGCCAGATAAAGTCATTTCACTTAGTATAAAACTGATAAAAGAAGTGAACAGGGTTTTCTCTGTTGTTTGGAATAGGGAAAACCCAAGGTCTTTCCTTCCATGTGACACAAATACAGAGTTCCAACTGGCAAAATTTTTATGTGAAGAGTCTGCAAACCAAGGCCCAAAGCCACACGGATGTCCAAGTTTGGTTAGCAGGATACTGTGCTGGAGGAAATAAAAAAATTAAACGCTGCCTTGCTCACTGCTAATTCATGGTGCCTTAAAAGACCTGAGCCTATTAAGGAAAAAAAAAGTTTTGTTGGATGACTGGACAGTGTCTCTGTCCCAGTATCCCCCCCACAATGTCAAGTGGTGCTCAATGAGAACAACTGTTTGCTGAAAGCCATCAGCAGCAACACTTTTCCTCTCTCAGGTTTACACATTTTAGCCCTGGGCTTTGCCATCTGTGATTTGCCTGCAACTCGGGCTATGTCTATTTACAGAACTGCAGAATGAGATGCATGGATTAGCACAGGTCTAACCACTTCAGGTGTTTATTTCAAAAGGGACAGAGAAGCCTCTCCAAATACACCCTGGAGCAAAACCAGCAGGTGTGATGTGGCAACAGACTGATTTAGATCAAGACCACTGCGCACAGACTCTATTTCAAAGTGACACCATTTTGTTCAACTGCAAGGATGAAAAGAGTTTCAAGCAAGCT
The DNA here is from genome assembly GCF_001715985.3 of Manacus vitellinus. Taxonomy (NCBI): domain Eukaryota; kingdom Metazoa; phylum Chordata; class Aves; order Passeriformes; family Pipridae; genus Manacus; species Manacus vitellinus. The sequence goes on from NW_021938789.1 coordinate 56,584,649, forward strand.
GTAGTGGGGAACAGAGAACCTGAAGTCTTGGAAAAATTTGTGCACATAGCATCATGCACAGAACCATGAAGAAAGAATTTCTTCCATGGCACAGGCGTTTTTTTTGGAACACTTTGCATCCTTAAGTCTGGCAAGATGATAATGATAAACAACCTCTAATTACCCACATTTCCAGAAAGTACAGCAACACTTTGACAGCTGGAAGATGAAGCAGGAGATACACGAACTGAAGGGTCAGCTGTTTGTATTTTATATACTAGGACTGAAAATCTTTTGGCAGTGTTCACCAAGCATTTGTTGATCCTAGCACATGCTTAACGGCAACAGTGAAAACCAGTAAATAAAATGAACAGCCAGTGGTAAGCATTTAGAAATGAATCTGCAACTAAAGTTTGTGCCATGTGTGGCACAGAAATAGACTAGGTTTTGACCAGCAGCTTAATTACATGCAGTTGTTTCCCCCTTCTCGGCACAAGGTAAAGACTGAAAGGTTCAAGTCTGGAGTGCTGTGTAAGGCTGAATAGGAACTAAAATTAAAAAAAACCCTAAAAACTAGTACAACCATTATTGCCTTAACTAGGATGGCTATATAAGAACAACAAAAATTTTTGCGAAAGTTTTTTATGAAAATTCAGAAAGATAAAATTTTGGCTTGCTTAATTAACAAAGCACTTGTCCACACTCTACTCAAGAGGCACAGTTCTCACACCCCTCATATTTGATTTGCTGGGCAAAGCCAGATGTCACAGCATACCCTGCAGAAATGGAGACAAGGTCTAATTAAATAAGAGCAGCAGGTTGCAATAATTTGCATGGTTTCCCTGCTCCTCACCTGCAGCCACCACTACAAGGTGGTGAAACTATTGGTCCAGCCTTCTCAAAGAGATAATGCATAAATTGTTATACTTATTATTTTTACATTACATACAAATTATATATAAATGCACTTCCAAGGGGTTGGGTTCCCTGGAAGATGAAGACAGTGGAGGTATCTTGCAGCCTTGCTGAATCTCGCCTACTGGGCAAGCATTCAACACTGAAAAACTTTAACTGTACGTTGGGTTTTCCAAAAATCAGAATGCACAGATCTTTTACCCAGATTTCTGTGTGTTGACTTTTGGATAACTGAGTCATGGTGGGTATTTGTTTCAGCTGGGGAGAAAAGAAAGGTACATATTGTGCAATAAAGAGAGCAGGTGGCCAGGCTTACCGGGTAATAAATCCAACAGACTCCATGTCGGATGTTGTCCTTATACTGCCCTTTGAATATCAGCCGCCCGTCGCTATCATACTCCTGGGCTGGTCCATTCAGCTCTCCATCCACATATGTGCCATGAAGGACCACTCCATCCTCATAAGTGTAGATTCCCTGGCCTTGCAGGGCGTCATCAACGTAGTACCCTTCCAGGGTGCTGGTAAAGAGAGAAAGAAAACAGCAGTGGAAAACTATTCACCTCTCTTTGAGGTGAACCCAAAGCCTCAACACACTGGAAAGCCAAGAGGAAAACCAGAAACTTGTTTCTGTGGAGCTCCAAAGGCAGAAAACAACCTACAGTGTCCTTTCATCACAGTGCAGGGGCACAGCATCACTCATCTAAATCACAGGGCTCAGCATTCTTCTGTAGGCTGGAATAGCAACTTACAGCAGTGTATGGACACTCCTGGTCAAAGGAGAAATTATTGCTCAAGCAGGCTACTCTCACATCAGGACCTTCTACTTGCCATGTGTGGATCTTTACTGAGGTCTCTCTGGCAAGGTGAAACTGAGCTGCCAGACAGATGAACCACGACAGAGCACGAACTGCAACCCGCTACAGTTCGGTATCAGCTCCCCAGCAATACACTTAGCAGCCATTTGTACAGGAGTTTGCTAAAAGCACTGTCATTTTTCATGTATTTCTATTAAAATGGAACACAGCCTGTCAAACAGAACTAGTGCTGCACTTGGATTTGAACAAAGATACGTTTCACAATTTGGTTTTGTCTTGCAAACCCTTTAGACAGGGCACAGTAACACCTCGCAGTCTGCATCACAAAGAATAAAGGCATAACCATAAAAGGGGGTCTACTCAGTTACTTCTTTCTCGTGTTAGAACTAGGATAAGGGAATACAAAATGTTCAGCTTTTCCTCCAGCACACTCAGCTAACAGTCAGCTGCAGTACACATACTTTCACTGCTTAGTTTTTTTTCAGATGAAGGCATCTAAGGTATAAGCCCAAACACGTGTCTGTGAGCACACGACTCTACATGTTTTACATGATTTTACAAAACAGATTTTCAAGGGTTGTGGAAGGGATGGTTTTTTCCCAGAATTCACTTTCTTGTTTCTAAAGCCTCATGCTCCGTTTTTACATAACTTTGGTAAGCTGGTTGAGGTTTCCATGGGAAAATATATTACAGTAAAAGCCTCAATGCAAACCAGATGCAAAACAGGAAGGGGCAGGAAAACTATTTTATTTTTCAGTTAGATGAATTTTTTGATCCACGTTGCTCCAGAGCTGCACCACAGCACAGGGAAGGAGCAGGGTAGATGAGGGAAACACCGGGAATCAGTGCTCTTACTTGACTATAAATGATGCCACTTTCCCCTTTAGTTTATCACAGATTACTAGATTTGAATTTCATTGTAGCTGACAACACACACAGAGTCCACATGCAGAAATACCCTTTAAAAGAAGTAGCCACCCCTAGTTTAAGTAATGAAAAACACAAAAAACCTCCTTCTTGTAACCCTTAGTTATATTAGTTGAAGTTAACAAGTTGCTAAATTACAACAGTGCTTCAGTATTGGAGAAATATCTTTCACTGTAACTCAAATTTCTATGTTCTCTCTTTGTATTAAGCTGCAAATAGTGTCCAAAAGATCCACCTCATCTAAGGAAATCAAAAGAAAGATACCTGAAGAAAAAAGTCCATGTCCTTCAAACTCAGGTTCTCTAAAATATTTATACTTTTCACAGTTTCTGAGTTATTTCCACCCTGCTCCACATTCTGTCTTAAGCTCTCAAAGTGTGGTGTCTGCGGCCAGACATGATAATTGCAGCTAAAACCTGACCAGCACAAAGAGGAATAAATAGTTTCTGTGTCTTCCATAAAAAAATATCCTGTTAAAACAAACTCTGAGCTAGCCTATATTTCTCTGGTTTGCTTCTCATATGATCATATTTCTGATAACATAAAGTTTTACTAAAGTCAAGATCTGCCAGGTGTGCTGTCTTCCCGTTATCCATTATGCCTAGAAGGGACTAAAGATACTCATTACCTAAAAAGTAAACCCGTGGTAAGAGCTGGGGGTGAGGAGGGGAGGAAATACTGCAATGCCCTTCCCTGCTCCAGGTATTACGTTAACATCCATATAAACTGATCTATTCATCTCTCACTCCCTCCATATGGGAACATCAGAAACTTTTTCCCAAAAAGAATAGTTTTGTACTGTGTTCTGGGAGGTAGTTTACAGGAGTTTCCAGTTAAGGGAGAAGGGCAGCTGCAGCTCTGTGCCAAGCATGGCTCTCAGGCTCGCCCTTATTGTGCCAAGTGCTCTGCAAAGTACACTCCAGAAGTGCTGGCACCAAGGAAAGCTCAAGTACACAATGCAGAACAGGGAGTATGCCAGAGGTGAAACTTCTCTCTCTGAAAGAATATGTTGGGGTTTGTTGCATTTTTTGAAGGGGGAGAAAAAACCTGGCTGATATTTCATTCCAGGTTTTCATTCCTTTAAATAATCAACAGGAAGGGGGCAGCTATTCCAGTAAAGGGGAAAGTTTTCGTTGACCAAACAAGGCAGCCAGGCAGCCAGTCCTATTCCCCAACACTCAAAAAATGAGAGTGCTTACACTGCAGCCTGTCCAATATCTGACAGGACTCAGCTACTCCCCAACTGCAGCTGTCAGCCTTTACCAGCAGCCTGCCAGGGAAACAGACCCAGGAGTGCTGAAACCAGCTAACTTACTGCAAAGGGAGAGGTGTTTGGTGAAAATCTGGAGATTAATTTCTCTTCTTCATGAGCACTCAGCCTGGCCCGTGGCACAGTTAATGGAAACAGCATGTCCTGCTTTATGCCAGGTCATTCTTCCTGCAACACATCACGATTCCTGAACCATCCATTTCAGAGAGCAACTCAATCTTGCTAGCTGGGCATAGCTAGGTAAATGACATCTTCAGTAATTAGGCACTGCTCAGTTAAGGCTGCTTTAGCTAAATTAAAATATGTAATGTCTTACAAAAATACCCCATCTTCCAAAAACACATTACAGACTATTTTTGCATATTTTCATTCTGCTACTTCCTGAAGTCATCAGTAGCCAACTGTTCCATTTTTTAAGGGTTATGAAAATTATACAACCAAAAAAAAAAAGAGAGAGAAGAGCTGGCAACACTGAAGCAGTAGAGAAAAGGTTCAGCAGCAACCTGACTTTTCCCACAGAGCACTGCCTGTACCCTGGATTATATGGAGGAGCAGCCCTACAAACAAAATAGCAGGTCAGTTCCTCTGACTGTACAATCAGCAACTGCTCTGCTGAGATCATCCACAAGCACAGAAGCATTATGCACATGTGTCCATAGAGACACTGTCTGCCAATTTAAAAAAAAAAAAAAAAAGCTATTTTGGAAAAGTCAGCTGCTGGGTAGTCCTGGTTTTCAGTTACTCAGAGCAGATTTAATAAGCCCATGACCAACAACAGTGGGGATTTTTCTTCATCCAGGCTTGGAGGCCCGACCGGTTTCTGTGTAACTGAATGAATATATTATCTTTCTCATGAAAAAAACCCCCACAATCTCCAGTATGAAACAACTGCAAAGGCCAATACAGACAAGGAGCTGACTCACTGAGACAGCACAATACCTCCACTCCTGCTCAGAACTTTGCTGAGCAGGCGGAGAGTAGACCCAGCACGACTGTCAGTTTAACAGCTGCTATTCATAGTGCCACCGACAGCTGCAAAACCATGAAGAATCGTGTCATTTTATACATCTGCTGCTCCTTTGGAGGAAGTTCTGGGCAACTGCAGAGAGGAATGCTGCAGTGGGGGGGAAGACTTACAAGGTGTTTGTAAAGAAAATCTGGGAAGAAAACACATGCATCGGCACAGACTGGCCTGATTTACTTTCTGAAAAGCCCCTATAACTTCCCTTCTTTTCGCTGGGAATTTGACAGTGAAATCAGGCCACAAGCAACTAGCAGAGGATTAACTAGAGTTGATAACAAACCTGTCTTTAACTCAGTCCTCGAACCACTAAACAATTTCCAAGACCAAACAGAGGATAAGCCTCTCTGTCAAGGTCCTACATCTGTGCATGAAGGCTGGCATAGGGAGCTCCCAGTCCACCTGCTCTCTCTGTACAGCACTATAAGACAAAGAATTCCACCTGCAGTTATGGATTTGAACTTTGATGTCCAAGCCATTGTCAGCACGGTTTCTAATAGTTCTGACCACCTCCCAGTTCTTAGGGTTTCTAATTAGTTCATAATTTACAGTACTAAAAGAGTTCACACCACTGTATTCTCCCACTAGGAAACAACTACAAGCACCATATTAGACACAAGGCCCCCAAGCCTACAGAGGAACGGCTACAGCAGCAACAAACTTTCCAGCTATAGTTTTTAATGAGAAACCTTATCTAGAAAGTCAGCAGCATACAATGAATGTAAATTAGTTTGTATCATTGCAAGCAGAAGGAAGAATATAGAAGAAAAGCTGAAGAGGTAGAGTCTACCTTCCATCAAAAAAGAAGAATTTGCCACGGCCATTCTTTTCTCCATGCACAAAGTTTCCTTCAAATCTGTCTGTTGATGAGTAGGTTACTGTACAAAATCCATGTGGCAGCCCATCATCATCTAGATGCCCTGAAATAAAATCCAAAAAAAGAACAACAGAACACATTAATTATTATATAAATTTTCAAACCTGTTCAGATTCTGTAGATGCTTGAAATGCAGTAGCTCCCTAGTACAAAACAGTAATTCAAATCATTGCTGTTAGAACAGTGACCAAAGACTCAGTGCAAGTGAAGTTTTCGCTTGTGTAACACATCATTTAAAAAAGGGTCAGGATAAAAGAAAGGGGATGAGAGACAGAAGAGAATAATAAGCAAAAATTGTTTCTAAAAGAAACAAGTTTTATATTATTCTAAGTTATATTAATATACATCTTCAAAAATATAACAATTCTTTGTCTAAAACATGTGTTTCTTGGTGAGAACAGAATAAACTTACACTTCAATACACACAGTAACAAAAGGTTCGATTTTTTTCTTTTGATAAATACATGTCTTACAATAATGTGGGTGTGCCACCTTGCAGCTATATCCACAAGAATTTAAAGAAATAAAAGTATGTAATATCTATAATGCTTGCAGTATGTCAGTCAACTTGGTACTTAATATTTTAAACGCTGTTCTCCAATGCCTTCCTGATGTGTTCACTTTACATCCTGTTCCCTTTCCCAGCCATATCAGTTTTCCCCATTACAGCTGTTGCAAAGGGGCAACATACGTGGATCCCCACCAGCACAACCTAATTTAAAGCATAACAAGGCTCCTATTGCACCTCTGAGTGGCCCTACAAAGCCCAGAGAAAACGGTAGAAGAGTGCTTTAAAGGCTGGTTATTGCCTGGTTTACCTGTGTGAAGCTGGAGTCCTGAGCACTGCTGTGGCTGCAGAGCTCAGCAGGGCTGCTCTCAGCACAGTGATACACCTGGGAGGGTGTAACAAACTCCCACCGTGACATTTCAGCAGGTATAAATTCTGCATGAAAACTGTCAAGTAAATAAAAGCCAGCCTATATTTATGTTCTTCCATGCTTCTAAATAAAAAATGACCTCAGATTCCCCAAGTCTCCTGGTGATGCCTACATACCTTATGAGAGACAGCACGTCTCCACTCCTACAGGCTTTGGGTCAAGCTCTCCCCTGACCAAATTTGCCCTAAACTGAAAAGGTTCAACACACACACGGAAAGGCAGAAACAAACTTCAGTGTGAGTTGAAGCAATTACAGCCCAGGTTGATGCAGGCAACCAGACAGAGGCACTTCAGTACTACCAGATCTCCAGCCCCATGCCCAGAGAGGGAACAGGACTGTGCAGGACAGCAGTGGGAAAAGCCAGCCACCTATGTGGCTTCAGAGGTCCATCTACGCAAGCTCTGAAGGTTCTGCAGGGACAAGGGTACCCAGAGAGCACACAGATGCCCATGTGTTCCTCTCACATCACCATAAGCTACTGCTTCCTTGGGATGCTCCACAGCCCCTCAGGGACATCACAGCCAGGGCACGGTAAACATCTGGTTCAGAAGTCCTCTCCTAGGAGGCACATGGCCTGCCCAAGCCTTGCAATTACCAGAAGGATTGACAGCAAAATGTCACATGCACAGGATGCTTTGTCAGGATTTATTTCCAAACTTTGGTCTATTTCAAAGTAAAATTACCTTTAAAAAAAAAAGAGAGAGAGAGAGATACAGGAAGGGGAAAAAAAGAAGTGAATGTTCCTCAAAGTAACCAAGTTAGGCTGTGCATCTTCATTACCCATCTCCTGCACATGATACATCGAGTATGGAAATGCATCTAGAAAGGTGTACAGGAGAAAATACCAGTGAGATATCTGAACTCATCCAAGAGCCAGGATTCCCTCCTTCACCCTTCCCATGCATGCTCCACAAAGTTTCTCTCACACCTGCACATCACTGAGCTCTCAGTTTAAGTCTTCAGTCCCAATTAGATCGAAAACAGCTAAAAGTTTAAGAAGTTAATAAAACCAATCAGGCACTGCTTACAGACTGAAGTGAGAGAAATAACAAAGTAAAAAGAGAGAGCAAAAGGCAGAAGGAAAAAAGCTCCATCACTGAAGGCTTTTAATAACTTTGAAGAAGAACCCTTTAAACAGAGGCTGCTCTTTCCAAACATAAAAAAAAAGGCTTTTTTAACTCCCATTCAGTCAGGATACTCCTTTCTGTAGCAGTGAAAAGTTTTAGCAGTTATGTCAATTTAACTAAAAGGTCGGTGAAATTTCTATGGGGACACATCTTTTAGAACCAAAAAACCTATATCAACATTTATAGTTTTAATTAAAAGCCTCAATTTTATCAAAATGGGAAGGGTACACTGGTGTAAGTTAACAAACCCTAAACAACACAGCACCAGTTTCCCCCTCACTATAGGGGCAAAACTTTTACAAAACACTTGGATTTAAAAAACATACTGAAAATACCAGTACATTATACTATTAAAAAACCCATACAAAACAACAACAAAAAACCCTTGCATCTTTGTTCTCTGTGACTATTCAGTTTTGTCAAGATTTTGCTGGAATGCAAAGCCCAGCACAAAAGCTGCCATGCTTACACACAGAGCGCATGTCAGGACTTTAGCACAGTAGGACAGAGACTATATCACAGACTTAAATGGTCAGCTTTGATCCCACGGCCTCTATACAGGGTCTTAATCTCAGCCACAATACAAAGAATCCAGTTATTCTAATATGCCAGAGATTTCCCCTTATTAAAAAAAAATAAAAATCGCCACCCCCCCCACTTCAACAAAACAAGAAACACACAGTCTCTCTTAGTCAATAGGGGGAAAAAAAAGAAATTTCAAGTTTCATAACATAGATGCAACTTTTCCTGTATGGCTGAGGCCTTAGGCCTTCTGTTTCAGATTAAGTCAATGGAAAAAGTCCTCATTATTTCAGTGGTAGCAGTGTGCTCCACTTCCCTTTCTCATCACTCTCCTCCATTTGGAAAAGCAAACCTTTTGGAAAAGGTGTAAACGTATTTTTAAATTATTGCAATATCTCACTTTTGTTATTTCCTTAAGGGTCTCTCAAGATTTCTTCTTAAGCTCAGCCTTTTCAAGAAAAGGAATTACACTAATAGGGGTTAGTTCACAATGGGGTCACTTACCGGAACCACTGATGTACACAAATCAAAGATAAAAGCCCTTTATTGTCGGTATTACTTAACAGATGACATACAATGTGCATCATCAATAAAAGATTCTGGCCACAAAGGTGCCAGATGGATTTTTTTGGGATAACAACAGAAAACCAACCTCCCCCCGCCCACCCTCTCCAAAAAAAGTGCTGATTTCTTTCATATTTCTAACTTCCTTTTGGTAAATGCAAAACCACCCAGTCATCCTAACCCCCAGAGCACCCTGCTCCCGTCAGATACCCATATACAGATATTCAAATAGAGATATTCATATACAGATATTCATATACACTGCTGAATAAAACATGCTTAGAAAATTCGCTTCCTTAGCTGAATGCTAAGCAAATCCAGGATATGGCAAATATGTATTTATCTGTGACATAGGGATCAAAACTATGACTCTTTGCCCCAGACACAATTGCCATCGGCAGATTTGAGGAGTGGGGAGGGAAAGGAGGGGAAAACCACGTCTCTTAGGGCACAGGGCACACCCCACTCGTACCTCAGTTCCCTCACACCCATGTTTTACACAGCAGAGCTTCCCTTCGGCTCCGATACCACATACCTAGAGACAACAAACCCAGATCCGAGCAGCAGCTGCTCAGCTTGCTCAGCTCGCATCTGTCGTCAGACTAAGCCACCGTGCAAAATGCCTTCGCTGGAGCAACATGCTCTGAGGCCTAATCCTCCTGCCACGGGGATACGAGCAGCCCACGGCGGAACAATGAGCATCACACCGGCATCTTATCGCAGGCAGCTCCTTGCTCCGTGTGCGCTTAATCCCAGCATCTGAAAAACCCAGGACCGCTCCTCCCGGCAGGGCCGCGGTCCCCGCGAGGAACCTTTCGGGGAGCAGGCGCCTTCACGCAGGGATGCCGTGCTTTGTTCCAGAACCGTGCCCGGCTCCCGGGCGCCTCACGGGATGACACATTGCGCTGGGGAGCCGCATTCCTGCGTGACAAGGAGGTTTCCAGCACTAATTCACTCCCGGAGAGTAATTCACTCCTCTGGTCTAAAACTCTCCAAGGGTTAGTCCTCCACTCGCAAGAGGCGTGTATATGCAGGTGTATATACAGGTGTGTATACACACACACACACACACACATACACAGGGCGTGTATATTGGCTAGGAGGTGGCCTGCCCTGCTCCCTTACGGATGGCTCCCGCCCCGCTGCCCATGGATGTGGCCACGGCTATTTCTTACAGCCGCCTTTCCTTTTCCCTTCTCCCTTCTCCATCTGCAGGTGCGCAACTGCAGCGCCCTGCTCCCTGCACTCTCCCCAAGGACGGGCATCCCCCGGCCCCTCCGCCACCGGCGGGGGAAAAGCGCCGGGCACCGCACGGGGTGGGGAGCGCGGGCTGCAGGAGTGCGAGCGGGGGCACGGCAGCGGCAAAAAAAATCCCCGACTGTTTATTTGTGACACTAGTTATTTCTGACACTGAGAGCTGAGCAGCCGCCACCGCCGTGCCCCGGCGGATGCGGAGCCTCCCGCCGCGCCCGGGGCGCTCAGCGGCGGGGCCCCCAGAGCGCCAGCCCGAACCGTGGCCTCGGCTCCCCCGGCCCAGACCCCGCACGTGCGCGGCGGCGGCGGCGGCGGCGGCCCCGGCTCGCCCGTTGCATAAGCCCCGCTGATGTCATGCGCTGCCGCCGGCCGGCCGCCCCGCTCCGGCCCGCCGCCGCTCGCGCGCCACCCCGCGCTCCTCCCCGGACTCCTCAGCAGCGCGGAAGGCCGCCGGTGCCCTGCGGCGCCGCCGTGCCCGGCGGGGCGCGCTCCCCCACGGCCGCGGGGACACGCACCTTCCACGACCTCCTCCAGCGTCTCCTCGTCGCTGTCCATGGCGGCGGCGGCGGCGGCGGCGGCGGGCGCGAGCGAGGCGGCAGCCGCTGTGACACCGCGCGGCCGCGCGCGCTACGCCCCGCCCACCCCTGCCCGGGGGAGGGGCCGCGCCGCGCCCTGACCACGCCCCCCGGCCGTGGCCACGCCCCCCGTCCCCGAGCGAGGCGGCGGGACGGTGGGACGGTGCGGGGCCGTGTCCCCCGGGGAGAGCCTGTGGCACGGCACCGAGCGGCGCGGAGGGATGGAGAACACCGGCCCAGCCCCCTCGGCCCGCTGACCACGGCTGGCATCGCTGCAGCGCACGTCCTTGTGAGCCCTTGGCAGTGCCGTGACACCCCTTCTCCCGCCTCACGCCAAGGAGCACTGACCTGCTGCTCTTAGAGTCCTGCAAGCATAGAATCACAGAATATGCTGAGTTTAGAGGGGTCCACAAGGATCATGGAGTCCAACTCCCAGCCCTGCACGGGACCTTCCCGAAACTCACACCATGTGCCTGAGAGCATCATCCAAATGCTTCTTGAGCTCTGTCAGGCTTGGAGCTGTGACCACTTCCCAAGGGAGCCTGTTCAGTGCCCAACCACACTCTGGGGGAAGAGCCCTTTCCTGATATCCAGCCTAAATCTCTCCTGACTCAGCTTCATGCTATTCCCTTGGGTCCTGTCCCTGGTCACCACAGAGCAGAGATCAGTGCCTGCCTCTCCTCTCCCCCTCCCAAGGAAGTTGTAACTGCAGTGAGGTCTCCCCTCAGTTTTCTCTTCTCCAGCTGAACAGACCAAGTGCCCTCAGCTGCTCCTCACACGGCTCCCCCTCATGCCCTTCATCATCTTTGTTGCTCTCCTTTGATACTGTCTAATAACTTAATATCTTTCTTATATTGTGGTGCCCAAAACTGCCACAATATTCAAGGTGAGGTGGCCCCAGTGCAGAGCAGAGTGGGACAATCCCCTCCCTCGACCAGCTGGTGATGCTTTGCCTGATGCCCCCCAGGACACGGTTGGCCCTCTTGGCTGCCAGGGCACTGCTGACTCATATTCAACTTGCCATTGACCAGGATCCCCAGGTCCCTTTCTGCAGCGCAGCTCTCCAGCCTCTACACACAGTCAGGGTTGCCCCATCCCGGGTGCAGAATTCCGGCACTTGCCCTTGTTAAACTTTGTATGGTTGGTGATTGCCCAGCCCTCTAACAGGTCAAGGTCTCTCTGCAGGGCCTCTCTGCTTTCCAGGGAGTTGACAGCTCCTCCCAATTTAGTATCATCAGCAAAGTCACTTAGTATTCCTTTGAGTCCTGCATCCAGGTTGTTAATGAATATGTTGAAGAGAACTGGGCCTAAGATGGAGCCCTGTGGAACCCCACTAGTGACCAGACTCCATCCTGAGGTTACCCCATTCCCTATAACTCTCTGTGCTCGACCTGTGAGCCAGTTGCTCACCCATTGCATAACATGGTTATCCAGCTGTGTGCTGGACATTTTGTCCAGAAGGATACTGTGCGAGACAGTATCAAAAGCTTTGCTGAAGTCCAGAAAGATTATATCTACTGGCTTTCCTAGATCAGCTAGGTGGGTTACCCTGTCCTAGAAGGAAATCAGGTTGAATGAGCAGGGCTTCCCCTCATGACACTGAGGGGTTTATTTCACCAGATGTGCAGGATCACACCCCTGGATCTCAGTGTTGCAGGGAGGGTGACAGCCCTAGGCAGAGGGCGCAATCTGGGAGTTCTTACCCAGGGGCTGTGAGGACAGTGCTCTGTCACCATGTGCAGTGTACTGCAGGGACCTCAGCCTCCACCAGAGCTCAGGGATCACCTTAAAGGAAAGTCAGAGTGTTTCTAGGTCTTCCAGCCGGCTGTCTTGGGAGCACAGGAGGTGTCTCCATCCTACTGGAGGTGACCCAGACAGTCGGGGCTCTATAAGGTGAGACTGATGGAATAAGGCTTCTTCAGCCCAGAGAAGAGGCAGCTTCAGGGGGACCCAGCACTGCTATGAAAACAGGCTCTTCACAGCGGTGAGAGGACAAGAGACAACAGGCATGACTGAACACTTTACGTAAGACATGACATAAGAAGAAATTTGCTCCCTGTGAGGACAGCCAAGCAGTGTAGCAGACTGTCCAGAAAGGTTCTGCAGTCTCCATCCTTGGGGGCATTTAAGGACAGACCCAATAAAGTGCCAAGCAGACTGATCTGACCTCAGAGCTGCCCCTGCTGTGAGCAGCAGGCTGTAGGAGGAATGCCCCGGGGTCCCTTCCCACCTGAAGGTTTCAGTAAGTTTATGCCAAATCAGCCACATTCTGCCAGGCAGTGCTGCTGGAGTCAGGGACAGCATCCCACCGGGAAAACAGGACAGCTACAGCTTAGCAAAGCAAAATAATTAGATATGTCTGCAGAAAGAGAGTTTAGAAATCTTTAAATGGGAGAATAATGAGGTTAGTATTTGACCTAATTGACATGAGAACTTATAAAATATTAATCTCAAGAGCTTTGGGGAGGATTTGATACATATAGAAACCTTGAGCAGAACAGAAGGGCTTCCTTCTGTATCATTGGTGGTTAATTCAACTAAAGAACAATCAGTTTTGCTGTTTGTGAGAGAAGATTTGTGGTTTAAAGCCCATATACTTAAAACAATTCTGATATCAACCCTCCAGAAAGGAAAGAGTAAGTATTGAGCACAATAGGACCCCCTATACAAAGCACGTGTTTTGTTTCACTAATTGTGAGTCTCTGAAGAGATTAATTCATAATCAGCACATAGATAGTGCTGGAGTTATAAAAGGTGATGTGCTTAAGCTGTGAACATGCCTGGTGAGCAGAACGGAGATGAGGCTGTGGGGCTGGAGCTGGAACATGTGGTAGGTACCCTTTTCACTAAGAGATAACAAGAGTCCAGGGAATACAACAGATAAAAAGGAAAAGGGCACTGCTGTGACCTACACACAAAAAATAAGAAAGTGCAGATCAACAGAACCTTTAAACATGGCAGTGTGGTGAGTGCTCACCTACAGAAGCTCATCAGGATATGAGACAGCAGCACTGAGACTGAAAGCACACCTTTTGGCCAAAATCACACACTAAAAATGCTAAGGTTACAAGTTCTCCAAGCAGAAGAAATACCCCTCCAGATGCAATGTGTCCAGCTCTGTGTACAAGCTCTTGTGCCTTTAACTGCATAACCACAGACTCTTTTTCAGAGGCCCATGCCTTGCTGTATGATTACAGTGCTGCCTTTTTGCTCTGATCATTCCACATACAGCCTCAGGCCTCACTTATTCTATTTACTATCCTTCCCCTCACACAGGGTGACAGTTGTGAGAGCTTCTGTGCTTCTCTCTCTATGGCACCCAGCTTCCTCCCACATTAATTAAATCATTTCTGCAGCACAGCGATGGCACTGGGCACGTTATCATGCCTACAGCAGGAGAACTGAGAGACTGGGGCTGAAGCTATTAAAGTGTCTGGCAAATATCAAGTGCCGGATTGTTGTCAAGAGTTCTTAGCGTTACACAGCGTTTCACATGTTCAAAGAGGAATTTCCATTAACTTCAAATGCAGCTGTAAGAGCAGCACAGGAACGCTAAATGAAAACGATGGTAAACACACTGTTTTAGCATTTCATGCTGGGTATTGAGAAGTGGGGGGGAAAACTTAACATCAAACTAGAAAATCCCTAGCAAACACTGCAGTGTGTAGGGGTCTCATCAGTTTGGACTTGTTTTGGCAGACTGCAGGGGCGCCTCTAGGCTGGTGTTCAGCTTTTTTGACTGCCTAAACAGACAAGCTGATGTGTTGGGGCTCACTGTATGTCTTCACATCATTAGGCATTGTTCAAGCTTCTTCCAGCTGATAAGGCTGGTTACCTCTTTTATTTTCTCCTAAGCAGGGGCTTGATGCTGGCTTGCCCTCCTTAAATGTTAACTCCGCATCCAACAGTCTAATCGTATTATTGTTGATACAATCCCTTGCCTTACCTATTATTTAATGCCAGCCTCTGGGAGGAAACAAACACCCTAAATCTCCCTGCCCTACTCTGACTGTGGTAAGGATCCTTTGGAAACAAGCTCACAGCGGAAGGGAGCACTAAAACACACAAAATAATGTGGTGAGGTTGGGCATGAAATTTCTGTTCCTTTACCTGCTTTGTATTTCACTTTGGAAGAGCAGTAACAATCTCTTTTAATTTAAGTTCATAAGAGTCCTAATTAAAACAACAAAAAGTATCCCAGTGAATCCCAGCTGTGCTCCTAAGGTCACGGAATTCATGCAGGGGCTGGTAGCACCAGGACATTGTCACCCATGGGAGGAGATGGTTGGGCAAGGAGTAGTGACTGTTTTCCAAAGGGCTGTTGGAGCTGCTTGGAGAGAGCAAGTAGAAATTTGGTATCTCTGAGATTTTGGAAGATTTTTGTGATTTTAGATCTCTGCTCATCCCTCATGGTCTACCTTTCTGCCCCTTCCTTATGGCTTTCCCTCTCTTACCCTTCTCCTGCTTCTTTTCCCTCCCCTCAGCACTGAGCCCTGCCAGCTCTCTCCCAGCACCCCTGTGTGCCCTGCTCAGCTGCCCTTTCTGGCAGAGCTCAGGTACAGCCTGTCACCTCATAGCAAATGGCTCTTGTCATCTCTAAGTAGGACAAGCTTTATTAAGACAGAAAAGGGAATGACCACTTCCTAAAACTACTTGAAATGTGAAAATAAGAAATAACCCTTTTAACACTCCAGACTGTTGCTTAATTGATCTGGAATGTGTTTACAAGATACTCTGTTTTTTGGAGGACAGTACTTGAAGGCTTAAATCAAGGCACAGTGGATTGTTCTCTTGTGATTCCTGAGCTGTGAACAGTGTTCCTTCAGACATTTGTAACACAGAAATGGCTCCTCTAACACAAATAAAACCTTTTCATCCCTTCAGCAAAGCAGCAATATAATTTATTAATCCATTTTACATTCAAAACACTCTCATTTTATTCTTATTGCTGAAGTTGGTTATTGCTCTTCCTTTGTAAAACAAGTTAGAGTAGCTGTGGTTGATATCTTTTGGCCAGGGCTGTAACAGCCAGGGTATATGCTGAGGATGTCTAGCATTATGGATATGTTAAAGTTGCAACATCAGCACATGTAAAGGCAGCCATTTTTGTCCAATTTTTATATGATGTTCCCAAATTCAGGGAATGGTCAGGCCCCTGGGGTTGTCTGGGTATGAATACCTTGGGATGGTGGGTTTTACTGGATGGCTGGACTGAAGTTTCCTCTAGTCTTTTCATTGTGAGAGGATCAGAGCTACCCCAAATAATGCCATAAAAACTGGCATTTTAAAACCCCAGAGCCTGGATAAGTCAGAAGTATCTTATCAAACCCAAACTGCAAACTGTGAGCTCTGCCCACAGGACACTGGCTGGGAAGATGGGCAGCAAAAAGCAGTACAGCCTGGTGGTGTGGTCCAGCCTCATCATCAAGTGGCAGGGGAATTGCAGGTGGATTTCTTTCAGTTTATACTCCCAACACTTCCCTTTTGCCTTCAAGGGGAGGGGACAAATCACCAAGCCTAAGGAAAGGCAGAGGGAATAGCGCTGCAGCCTAGCAAAATTTGAGACACACCACGATAATGGAAGAGACTAGGTTGTGTCCCAGTTGTTTATCTGGAATGAACGCTGAATTATTTCCTTGGGAATGTTTCACCTGGTAGATCTGACAGACTGGCAAAGCTTCAACAGGAATGCCCAGTTTCCAAGGCCCTTCTTTACAGCTAGGTTAATGGAGATTGGGCTGTTTATTCACGGAAACTGAGACTCTCCAGGGATAATTTACAACCCCTGCCTCCCCTATGCCTTACTGGCTACTTGAGGGAGTTTACCAGGTGCAGTGAATGCCATTTGTAGGTGTGAATTCTATGGGTGGCCTGAGGTCACTAATGTGAAGAATTTATGTGGAAGATCGCCTGTCAATACGTTTGGGTGGAGAAATTCAGAGAATGGATGCTATGGGAAGAAATATATATATACATTTTCAAATTCTTTCATCATAATATCATAGCATGCACAAGCTGTGCTTAAGACTTGGGCTATACAGCTGAATGTACTACAGGGCAGAGACTGTGTGCCTCATACTGCTTACAGAGCCATTTGCCATTCTTTCTAGCTGCTCATCAGCAGTATGGACAGAAGTCTTCCCTCTGCAACTGAGGGCTCTGTAAAAGGTTACTCCTGAGCAGATGGCCCATAGTTCCTAGTACCAACAGTACACATCTTTTCTCTATGGCTTCTTGATGCGTGCATCAAATAATAAATTTTGCTTGGTGGTTGCTGAGGGTGTCAGAATTTTTCTCTTCTGTATCTCAGTTCTCTCTTTCCTCAGAGATAGTGGAGGAATAAAGCAGATAGATCTCACCTTACTATAAAAACCTGAGTTATTCTTGAGATTCTTCTTTCCTTGAAGTTGTTTTTTTTTCCCAACAAAAAGTGCCTGCATCTTGCTCTAACCCAGTCATTTGCCTGCCTGTGACAAAATCTCTAAACTCAGTATTGGAAAGTAAGTAAGTTACATTAAGTAATGGAGTAAATAGTGAGAAAAGTTTCCAGGGAAAAGCTGAGTTTGAACTTTTAGTCCATAAATTCTCATGACTGATCAGTCTTGTGTAACAGATAGAGTTTGCTTGGTGTGTGCATTTCTTACTGTCCCCTTCCCTAACATTTGAAATTGCCTGTCATGCCTGAGATTGAAGAAGTTTATCATATTTCCCAGCCTTTTGAATACACACATTATCTGGAAGCTATTCTGTTTTCTAAATCCAATTTCATCCTAATCTAATGGCCGAAGAGGCTCTGCATCCGCCAGATGAACTACACGAACCACAGCATGTTGTCAGTAATGACATTCAAGCTGTGCTCTGCTCTCTTGTTTAGTCTGGGAAACCCATGGTACTCTTCCACAGGCCACAAGACTTCAGACTAGATAGGAGAACCACAAGGAATAAGGTAGATGGAAGCACAGCAAGCCCAGTGGAGACTTCTCTCCCAAAGACAGGGAAGGGATGTGTCTTTTTGTCTTCATAGCATCACTTTAGTAAGATGGTTTTATGCATCTAATTTACATTGCAGCTAGTTGTCCCATGTCTAGATTTCTGAGAGAGGTAAAGCAAAAGCCAACGGTCCACATGCACCTGAAATTTAGGTAACAAGCTTGTTTGAATCCAGTTTTCTCATCCACCAAATAATTAGTGGCTGGCTCCACATAGTGGTTTCTCATGTAATTCCACTGAGTAGGGGTTTGGTATTTGGTATTTTCTCTCTCAAAATAGCATTGCATTAGTTTTTCCAGTGAGGTGCCATTTGCAAGCCTGAACAGTCTCACAACCTCTGCCTTTGCAAGCGTCTGGACAGCAGAGCAGTGAAAGCTGGCTGGAGTCCCTCAGGCCACTGCCAGTCCCACTTGTAGCTGGAGAGATTTGGGATTAGAAAGATGGCTGTGTTCTTGTGCACATCACCGAGTGTGATATCAGGTGTCTGCAGAGATGGGGATAGCATGTCAGTGAGTGAGTTTGCCCTCTATTACCTTAAAGGTCCCCTGAGATTTCTTATTAAAAAACCCAGCAAATTGCTAAATGTATGGAAACATTATACCAATCCAAGTCAGTGTCTGGCAGTTAAATAACCCTGCATATCCCACAGCCTTGGCTTACGGGTCATATGACAGACAAGCTTTTGCACATGCTTATGGAAAAGTGCTCTGACAGTCAGACCTCTTACTTCATTTCCCTCTCTGGAGCCTTTTTCCTGGTAGGAAAAATCTCACAAAAGTTTTAAAACCTCCTTTCTGCTGCAGCTGTCTTATTTTCCTCAACTCTCAGCTATTTAGCAGTGTCTGGAGACACATAAACTTATCCCTCATGCTCCTTCAGCCCTAAAAACATGACTGACCATCTCGAGTTTTTCTGTTTGTGTTGGAGAACATACATGCTGATAGGACAATAGCCACTGACCTGCACTTTTAGGGTGCTACGATGCCAAAGATACTCATGTGAAACATCTTTCAGATGCCAACCTACCTATCACCTCACTCAACTCATCATGAGCCGTTTTTAAAGCAGAGGACTAAAAGAAGAAGAAAAAGGCATATGTCCTTTTTTTATTCCCAGCTTCCAGCTTTGTGGGTGACCCTTTTCCTGCACAGCACCTGCCTGTTGCTCAGCCAAAGCCCGAGTTACTGACAGGGCTGCAGAGCAGCTTCAGATACAGTTTGCTGAAGTTCAATACTGGAGCCTCACAAGAATCCTCTGGCAAAGAAAAAAGGCCAAAGGGACTCTTGGACCTTGCTGTTTGCTTGTTTGTTTCTACAAAGCCCTTGTCAATGTTTATTTGTCCATCTGAAAATGAGTATTAATTTTCAGCACTGACTGAGGACTTTTAAATCTGTGACAGGTCTGCTAGAACGATCTAACTTCAGCCGTTGTGATGAATAAAGTTTTACTGTAAAACCTTTGTTAGTATGTGTGTGTTGCACAGAGCCGTGTGATTTTGTATCACCCCATTAAGCTATGACCTCCCTGTGCTACTCAGAGGCTTTGATTTCGGTTGTGTAAGCATCTGTGTCAGCCTGAGAGGAAGCCAAGCTGATCCACACAAATAATGCTGGGCTTGTGTACTGCAAAAAGCATGACTAAACTCCAATCAGAAACTCTCTGACACTTGTTAACAACAAGATGGGTTCCTATCTGCTTCCAATCTGCTCTCTGCAGGATGTGCAGGGTTAAGCCTGCACAAGCTTGTAGCTTTCCATTAAAACATGATTCAATAACTGGTACCAACCACCATTTCTGGGAACCACATGTACTTCTGGGACCAGCCAGTGAGTGCTGATGCTCCTTTGAAAGTGCCAGCACATGTGACTCCAGCTGCTGAGTCTCCAGCTGACAGCACCAACAAACTCTCTCCTGGCACTGAATGTCCTGCTGTTTCTGGTAAGCTCTGTCTCATAGTGCAGAGACCCTGAAGCTGTAGATGGAGTGAGTTGGACTGTCCTTGGCTGATCTCTGCATGGACCATTTGTAAAAATAAACAAGGCATTGGACAGGTGTTTAAGAAGGCAGTGGAGGAAAGGAGACAGGAGACAGAAATAAGATTCCTCCTTCCTAAGGATGTATGTGTAATATATAAGGGCAAACTCAGTCAAGATCTGACGAGGTAGGACAAAATCTTGTCTGACTACCTAGTGTTAACAGCTTCCCCAGCTAGTGCTTGCCCTCTTGACACCCAGCTGATAGTCTGCAGTTGCACAGGAAGACCACAGTATAGAAACAGCTGCTGGTCATGTGCATGGCCATGGAGTGGGACTTCGTGCTCTGGGATGTGAGGAATCATATCTGTCAACAGACACTGCAGCAAGCAACAGAATGGCAACCTGATGGCACGCAGGATGAATAACTGACATGGTGAACGTGTACATGTGCACGTGCATCTGGGTACTACTCTTTTAAGCTCTTATCTCTACCACAGGGATTTTTGATAACCTGCCTCGGTTGAGAAGCAGATGGGTATGCTTTTAGCACTTGCATTTTCTATTGATAGAAGTAATATGCCAGAAGTGTGTGCACAAAACATCTATTCCTACAGAAAATCAGATTTTTATAACCCCATCTTTTTGAAGACAGCTAATGATAAGAGCTGTATACTCAGTTGTGCCACTATTTAATTCTAAGTTTCACAGACTGCAAGTGTTCTGTCTTAAGCTTTTTATCTCTACATATATCCCTCACTTTTCATAGATTTTCAAAAGGACCACTCTCTACAGAAACTAGTCTGGCTTGCTAACAAAAGAGAAAGGAAGGTAAGGTTCACACTTTACAGAGTGCAAAACTCACTCTGTAATCACATCCTTTCAAATCATTGATGCACAGGCCATTCAGATCTCAACAGAAAAAAAAATAATTTATTCCAGATAC
This sequence comes from Manacus vitellinus, assembly GCF_001715985.3. Taxonomy (NCBI): domain Eukaryota; kingdom Metazoa; phylum Chordata; class Aves; order Passeriformes; family Pipridae; genus Manacus; species Manacus vitellinus. Next base: position 56,605,343 of record NW_021938789.1, read on the forward strand.
TTGTACAGGCACAGCCAGCACTTAGAATGGTGTTGCAAGGAGAAGCTAAGAACCTGTATGTTTTCATTTAGTCTTTGGTCTACAAATCTGTATTAAGATGAGCGAGGAAGTCTAATGCATGCACAAGCACTGCCATAGGGGGGGTCTAACTGCAGCTGTGAATCCTCACAGTGCTCAGCTGCAGCTGTGTACACAGAGCCCATGTGGAAAGCTGGATTTGTTCTAGCCACCAGCAGGCCAGTCATGTGGAATGCCGCTTTGTCCTAACTTAAACTCTCCATGCTGCTGTTGAAAACATGCCTTAACAACACACAATTTATTTGGCTTCCTATGGAAGCGGGGACTGTTAGTGCCCTCCTATTGCTCCCACTTTGAGGCAGCCAAGGTCTTGGAGCCAACTACTTCACACTAATTCATCTTGGGCAGAGTTTTCCCTGCCGGATTTTTCCTTCAATATACACACACCTTGTTTTGAAATTGCCAGGGCTGTTTTGACACTGTGCAAACCCACAGTTAATGTCAGGTCAGCTATGTCCTGCCATGGTAGAAAATTAAAGCTACTGCTGTGAAACAGCTGTGCACAATACTTGCTGAGAGCACTCGCTACTTCGTTCTTAATAGTGGTGCTTCCCAATGTTGCTGCCAATGTAGTAGTAAATGTTTTATGCACCCATCTAGTGCTGACAGAAGGGCTGCATTCTGAGCAGTTTGCACAGAGAGGTATGCAAAGTAAAGCCATTAAAATATGCCCTCTGTTCAGAGTACCCATATCTTGTTAGCAAGGACATCCACACATCCACCTGCACAGAGACAGGGCTCAAAATAACTCAAAATTTGGGTTAACTCAATTAAAAATGTAGATGGCAAATCCTTTCTTCCTATGAAATGCCAGGTTGGCAGTGTCACTGGACCTAGGGGCAGACAAAATGCTCCTCTGATGAAGGATCTATTCTAGGCTGTGTGACAGACTCCCTAGAGAGCGCACTACAAGGCATTTCAGGCAATGCTTTCCATAACATTTTGCCCTGGTTTGGATCTACTTACTGGCATTGACTTCTTGTGAGAAGTAAAGCACTTTCAGGTACTCCTGAAAAGCCTGTGCTGTGGGCAGATGCCCACTGAGGGAGATCCATACCTCTGCTGAGTGTTCACATGCTGCCTCTTTTATCTTGGTCTGTCCCATCCCATTAGTTGCCTGCTACTGTGAGCCAACCCAAATGCTGCCCTAATACCCTCTCATTCCGAAAGCTTAGGGCCAGCCCTGGTAATTCTGCTGGGCCAATGCTTCAGGGAAAGCTGGCAGTATAACTCATCAAATGAACTGAGTCATTCTCCATATATATCCTAAAAGGATTATGACTGATGGTAATTGCTTGTAATGAACAGGCACCCATCTTTTCCAAAAGATTAACTTCCATTGCACAGGGGTGAGGTAATCTGCACAGGTTTATATCATACTCCTTGCTTATGCCCGTCTCAATTTTAAGATGGATCTCCTTCCTCAAAAACCTCATAAAATGCCTAGCTCTTGTCTTTATTTCTAAAGCCCCAGTGGATTTGTTAGACAGATGCATGGCTAAAGCAAAAGGTTATTTCATGTATAAAATGCAAAGTAACTGGCTTGATAGCCCCTGGAGCAGGGAGAAGGCTCTGTTGGCATGGAAGGAAGCTGTTCTGGAGGGTGGAGGTTAGTTCTGTACACCATTGGAAAGGCCACAGCACAAATACAGGACACTACATACCCTGACCTTGCAGGAGAGATAAATGAATACACACCCTGATGTCCAGCTTGTTCTGGCCACCTTTCCTCTGAGCATTGCTCTGATGCACAGTAAGGAAAATGTTTTCTGATGCACATGTCTTGGGCAGTACCTTCTGCTAACATACACGAGGAAGGCTGGCATCGCTTCTGAAGCTCCTGATCTCCTTGTTAGGGTGCAGAAAGTCAGCAGCTACCACACCTTGCCTCTTAACCACTCGTTGCCTCTCCCCCACGGAGCAGAGGCTGGAACATAACCTTTGGCATGCTTTTGCAATCCTACAGGGCTGTCACAGCTTCTTTGCTGCTGAGGAAAGGGCAGGAGAGAGCAGCAACCAGCGCTGGCTATGGGTGTGGAGAGGCTGTAGATGTACTACATGGATGTTCCATGCCACTGGAGGCAGTCACCTAGGGCTGCAGGGCTGCATGCCCAGGAAGCTTATCAAATTATCCTTGGACCTACATCCCCCTCAGTAATCAAGGCTCCCCTGGCTGTTCTAATTACAAACTGTCTTTATCACAGGTTAATAACTAAGCTGCAAGCTCTCAGTCTATGGCAGCACACTGTGGCAGCAAAGTCCTGGAGCATTTTGTTCTTAAAGCATGTGCTATTTCTGTGCGGTTTGTTTTTTGAAGAACAGAGATTGCAAAGAGTAGGAGAAGCAATTTTTAAAAAAAGATACGCTCGGGAGGTCACTAGTCTCATAAAATGAAAATCTGACCTGCTTTATAAAAGTTATTTCAGTATTTTTTTCCCCAACCAGTCTCTGTGTGTTTCAGTGTTCTTACCTGCTTCCCTATTATCACGATGGCGCAACAGTAAAGTCAGGCTAAGAAAAAAAAGAGCTAGTGGGTAAGCTGTCACATGTTGCCATTTCTATTGTAGGGTTCTGAAAAGTGTCCACACATTTATTAGGCACACAGACCTTCAAATACCAGGTAAGTTGACCCATCTCCCCGCTTTGGCCTCCCTCTTACTTCCTGGCTGCTTTGTGCCTTCACTCACAGGAGCCCTGGCAGACAGAAGTTGCACACCAGCACGTGCAAGTTGTTGTGATCATTTCAGCAACCTATTTTCCTAACAGTCTTTTGGGGCCACCGCTTTTCCACCCTGAGAGATTTAAGTGTGGAAAGCGACAACAAGGCATTTCAGCCGTGCAGACACACACAAGCACACAAGTGTGCTTCCCTGCAGTAAGGATCAGGACTAAAGTACTTAAGGGATCAACCTAATAAGCTTTGGAGATTCCCTAAGTTATGGTGTGTCTAGAGGGTGTTTATTTTTCAGCTCCTAGGAAGTGCTGTAGGAATTACAGAGGGAGGTTTGTGTTCCAGCCAGTGAACACAGACTTTGGTCTGTGCTAAATCTCAGTATTTGCCTGAAGTATTTAATAGAAATAAAATAACATTAATGTTTTGCCACTGGATTCAGTAATAGCAGTGGCATCTAATTAGTTCCCGTCACCAGAGGGCATTGGAGGACAAGCTGATTTTTAGAAAGCACAAGCCCTATCCCTTCAGTTAAACCAGTGAATATTAATGATGCTGGCAAGCCTAAGACCTCCCTCTTGTTGGCACAAAACGAGCAACTCTGACAGAAGCAAACAGAGAATGGGGCCCTGGGTTAGCCCTGTGCAGAGCTGCAGGCTGAGGAGCATCTCCTCACTTTTTCCCCTGCAGCTACAAATGCATCTGAGCACAAATCAGGAACGTGACTAAATGGTGCTTCAGAGACTGCTGTGCAGCCAAGTCACAAGTGTGCTGGGATGGCTCCTGAGGTACCAACCACTCACCAGCAAAAAAATGCCAACACTTGGCAATCAGCCTCTCGGGGTCCCCAAGTGGGGAGGCAGAGTGCAAGAGAGGCAAACAAAGTGCCTGGTGATGCTTCTCCTGGAAGTAAGGGGCTGAGGGGCAAATTTGAACTGTCATTCCATGGCTCCCTGGGCCAGCTGTCTCCTAACACACCTACAGCATATGTGGAGGCTGTAAGGCTCTTCTGGGCTCCAGCAGTTTCCTTCTGGTTCCTAGGCTGATTCATTAAATTCATTTCTATGTTAAATACAGTCTCAGAGGTTTACAGCAGAAGAGGATTTGCTTAGACTGTCTCACTTGACTCAAGGGTACCTCTTCAGATTAGCAAGGGAATAAAACCAATCTGAGCCTGGAAAGAGCAATGGAAAGTACTTACTTTGTCTGGTGCCAGAATGGCAAAGACATTTCAGTTAGCACAGAGATACCGTGCATTAGCACCCAACAACGAGCCTCTCTGTGCATTGTGAACACTTCTAAAGGGGAGGGAGCAGGCCAAGTGGCCCTGGTCTCTTATCACTGTAAAGTAGCGACGCTAATTTATAAACTACGACTGTGGCAAATTTATGCTCCATGTCAGATCCCCGAGGGTATGAGATCATTGATTTCAATTAGAGAGTGAATGCTGCTGTGTAACAGCCAAAGCCCTTTCAGTCAAAGGCAGAGGTTCTTGTGCTTTTCGAGCAGGGTCAGCTCAACACCCTAATAATAATGTTCCAGGTTATATCAGGCAATGGTTTAATTCGGATTATATTTGACTACTGTGTTTTTCCTTTAGACATGTATTTTGTTCTAATTCCAATCTTTTGTTTCACTTCATCCTTGCAACATGCTAGTCACCTACCATGGTCAAGGGAAAGAGGGAAAACAATGGGGTACATTTATTTGCTGTTTTAAATGCAATGTCTTGTCAACTGTACAAAATACAATAATCAATGTATGGATCTTTACAGTACATCACGTATTCAACAGCATGTCTGCAGTGCCAAAAATGCTACCTCATTCATTTCTCTTTAAAAGGCAGGTGGTCTTCAAAAAATCCTATATTCTGTATAAATTATTTTATTCAAAGTTTATAATCTGGAAAGAAACAATTTTTCATACACACTAATGTCCTTATGTTTTTATACGATCAGTAGAACAGACTCAAAAATACAAAAAGCAGGGATTTAACAAAGCAATGTGTCTATTGGGATACCAGTTTTTTGGACTGATTTTAATACTTTCACTAGTGTGCTTTTAGCAGGAAAGCTATTTCAAGAAAGGCCAAAATTAAATTTATTTTCAAAATGAATTTTTGTATCTTAAAGCACATTAAAATATTTTTTTCTCCATGTAGAATTAGTGTTTTAATTCCAAAATAGATAAATATTTGGAATATTAGTCTTTTTTGCCCATTAAAGAGTTAACCTCTTTGTGCTCTTCTTCAGGGAAATGTGGGATTTAAAGTGACAGGTAAAAATCTTCAAATAATACTAAGCTAGCAAAAGCCAAAAATGAAATTTTGGTTAGGAAATAACACAATAATACCCATAGGAAATTAAAAACGGATGCATTTCCAAAATTATCTAAGATGCTTTTGTTTCCTTCTGAAGTAGCCTAAATCATGAATGATGCTGAAACTCCATGCAGCTTGAAGTACATCCCAATATTTTCTGTCCATGGTCATGCTATGCTTATTTCAGGTTGTGGGGATTTTATAACACTGCTTATACAATCATGCCCACGTATGGTAATGCACCCATAGCTCTATCCACCAGGGAAACTAAGCACAATTTATATGATGATGCACTTGAAAGTTAAGATAGTTGAAATGCTGCTTCCCCACCTGCAACTCCAGATTTTGTCAGACAGGCATTCCCCCACTGTTTTATTTATTGCTCTGTTTATTTTCTCCAGTTATTTTTCTTTTAGATTACCCGAGCAAGGCTTCCTAAAAGGAGCAGTTACAGTCAGAGAAAATGGACCAGAAGGCAAGTCTTGGGCCTCCTCCAGGGCAACAATGGGCCCATATGGGATTTGTCACAAATTCTGAGAGCAGGAAGTAAATTTGCCATCGACAGACTTTCAATTCTTTCTTGCTTGGTCCTTTTTATAACACATGTTGATAAGTAAAGTGTTGTCACGTCTGAAGGTGTCGCAGTGCCTGTGTCATGGGCAAGGACTGCAAAGTGGAAGCACCAGTAAGAAGAGGAGAGCAAGGACAGGAGCAGTTTGCACATGCTATTGATTGCACCAAGAAGAACCAGGCCACTGAAATCCAAGGAATTGAAGTGTGTAAGACTGGTTAGGAATGGGAAGAAACGGGAAATATTAGATTTCATATCAATACCACATATAATGTGCAGTTTTCCACAAGCATCCACTTCCTCAGGAAAATAACTAATTTATTTTAGGAGATGAGGACTTTTTCTGTCAGAGGGGTGAGAGAGTACTGTGGAATGGAAGGAAATACGATTGCCATGGGCAGCAGGGAGAAGTGCAACACACTCATCTCAGAGGCCTCGGATCACAATGGAAGATATTTATAACTCTGTCTCTGAAGAAGATGAAAGTAGTTCTTATGCTGAGAAACCAAAAGCATTACCTAAAAATAAATGTCCCAAGTCAATGCCACCTATTTCTACATTCCCTGTTTCAGAGCTGGCTAAATGAACTATATCAAGAAACATCTGTGTTGTTAAGAGAGTGATAAGGCCTTTCTAGAACTGGAATAGCTTTTACTCTAAAATCTGCTAATTTATCAGCTGTTTTCTGCACTCTGCAAGACCATCTCTCTCTGAGTTGAGAAAGGCAAATCAGTCAGCACAAGGATGTTAGCTGATCCAGACAGTGACTGGGGTAAGGTGACTGATGAAAGCCCATGGTAATTGCATCCTCATATTGGTTTAACTCCTTCCAGCCTCCATATAAGCATTACCAGGTTATGCATTGAGCTGACACTCCTCTACTTCTGTTTCCACCAGAAAACACAGAAGGATTTTCAAGCTGAATGAGGCTGAAAACTACCCCCAACCAGACTATCTCCTTCAAGGATTTCAAAGCAACTCTCCACACGACTTCACAGAGTTTCACAAAACTCCTGATTTGTAAGCTGTTGAACCCAACTGGGTTGTCCAGAGCCACTGCTGAGTAGGTGGAGCTGAGAAACTCGTATCACATCTCTGTTTGGCTATGGAGCAGTCTGTGCTTAGAAAGAGTGCAGAGTAAAAGGAATAAATAAAACCCCATAGACAATAGACTTTTTTCTCAGTTGCTGTAGATTCAGGACAGAAATGGCTGACAGTGAGTCACTACTGCAGATCACTTCTGTCCTGGTTTGATTTCCTAAGCAGCCAGCCTGCCTAAGCTGGTGAGCTTGATAAGTGAGCCTGCTTTGAAACTTGTTTTCCTTCTGTGAGGAACAGCTGGGCCATGGTCTCTTGTTCCTTCTCTATTGGTGCAATCCCACAGAAATGCAAGCTGTCCCCACCTTGCAAGTATACCTCTCTGGGCCTTCATTTCTGTAAAAGTCTTCATTTCGAGGCCTTTCAAAGGTCTTCATTCTAAAACGACTTTTCAAAAAGGTTCTCCTTAATAATCCCTGCTGTGGGAAAACTGGATTTTAAAGTGGATTCAGAATCTCCATCTAACTGCTTTTAGACTGAAATTTTCATCTGTCTCTACTCAGCAGGAAGATAAGCGAGCAAAAGTCATGCAGACAATATGCCTTAGAGCTGTGGTCAGAAACCACCTCTGCGTTCAATTCCAACCGATCACAAACGTACAAACAATAACTAGATAGTCTAAACAGCATAATAACAAACTCACTCTGTGTGACAATCACCTGCAGAACAAAACCACCCATCTCTCTTGACAGCCACATACATGCAGGCAGCCGTAGCTCCCGAAGAGGTAATTTCTTAAAGTAAAGGAGAGAGGTTTCCACTCAGGAAATTCCAAGGGTTCCTGGGGCTGAACTAGCGGAAGGCACACACCAGTAGTTCTGGCATACCCCAGCAGAGGGCAATGGCAGATGTACATATGAACCTGGCGCTGCAAAGCACACCTACAGTAGAAAACTAAGATCTCCCCTGCCTATCAGATCCTGTCACAAGCTCGGGAATCAGCGGTGCTAACAAATGGAATAAATCCTATCCAGGGCTGAATCAAGGTCCAGCAGAAGATCTGGCAGCGTGTAACTAGCCAGCGGCATGAACACAGCTTTCTAGATCTGTCCAGAGTGACAACAGTATGTGAAGTAAAGAAAGGCTTCAGCGGGATTTTCGTTGTAAGATCAAAACCCACATGTGGTTTGGCTTTCTCGCTGCGCTCTTTTCGAGAAGACAGATAAGTGTATGTCTTCTTTGGCACATCCTCAAATGCAAACCAGAAAGACTAAGCTGGAAGTGTTTAGTGTAGAGGAGGAAATGGCAAACAGGTAAGGTGAAGACTCAGACATCAGGAAAAACCCTGGCTGCTTTGTTGCTGTTCATGGAAGTGTTTTCATTTTGTAATCTCAATGTTAGCCTTAGGGTCCTCCTCAAAGGGACAGAAAGCAATCCAGAGCAGACTTTGTTAGGTATGTGCGTACCTGAACATGAGAGCCATAATTTGAGGCTGTTAAAGCTGGACTCTCTTATCTGGAATTTTGCACTTCTAAGTATAAAATCTCGTCTCAATTTGGGGCTGAAAAACAGAAGCATCCAGAACCAGCAACCACTTTAAAAAACACAAGAAATATTGTATGTCACATGCACTGAAATGCAGTGACCATTCATTAATTATGCAGGCGTGCCACAAAAGCATAAAATAATATCTATTTTGACCAAGGAAGGATGTGAAGAGATATTTACAAATCCTTTCATGACAATAACCTTCAATAACAAGTAAACAGCGACAAGAGCAACTGCTGCTGTAATATTGCTGTCATTTGTTGTGCCTGCATCAGCAGGCGCTGTGAGGGAAAATGACTGTCGGAGGAGAGAGAGAAGTATGTTGCCAAGCAACACGAGACCCCGGCCAGGGGACCCCCTCCCCTTCCTGGGAGCAGACAAAGCTTCCCGGCACAACTGCTCTGAAAGCTAAGCCGGCATCCATCAGGAGAGAATAGACACGTTGCGGAGTGAGAGAGCAGGAGAGGGGATGAGAGACTCTAACTGGTGAGGAGAAGCTGTGGAGACCAGGAGAAGAAATGGCATTTGTGCCAAGGAGGGATGCAGAAAGGAGCTGAGTGGATAGACAGAAGCCAAACCAGGGTGCAGTGGCTGACCTGGGAGCGTGGCAGATCCAATAGCACTCGGACCAAACCCCACTCCCATGTGGAAAGACTGGACCTGAGGGGAACTGCCCTGGCTGGAGAGAGAGATGGAGGAGCAGAGAAGAAAGACGCTCTGGAGAGGTTGTTTTTCTTTTTAAAACATGCCCATGTAAATATGACACTCACAGCATCGGCTACTTACGTTATTTTCCTCAAGGGAGCTGACATCTCGGCCCTGCATGCTCCAGAACCTGCCAGATCAGTCTGGAATTCAAAGCTCAAGGGCTGCAGCCTTGATTACTCTCTCTACCATTAACCTCCTCTATTAGCACAGCCAAGTCACACAAGACTTCCAAGTGAACCTCAGGAAATTGGGCATCCCTCCTGATAGAAATCTGGGAGCAGCTGAACGTGTAACTACAGCAGGCATCTTGGAGGATTGTCAGTTTTTCGGTTATGACAATGACTGGAGCTGCTACATTCCCTCAGTAGCTGGGGTCCAGCAAGCATCACTCTGACACCAAAAGCCAAGATTTACCAAGTGTTTCAGAAAAGTTGCAGGTGCAGGCAATAAATCATGGCACAGAGTTGTGACTGTCCCTAACACAAGCCGTGCTGAAGAGCTGACCAGGCTGGATGGCCTGGCTGGAGGACCAGCTTCCTGAGCAAACACTGAGATCTGCCTCATAGCCTAAAGGCATCAGATAAGGCTGAACATAAGCACAGTTTACCTCCTGATTCCTAAGCACAGCTGACTTCCACAAAGATAAAGTAAAACTTCTGTATGGATGACAAGCCTGCCTCGAGTGGAAGTGGTTCACTAATTAAAATAGCTGTTTGTCCAAGGTTGGGAATTCAAAAAACAGCAAGTGTTATATTATCAGAAATCTACTAAGTGTTGTAAGGGAGACAAGGGATGTACAGCCAACACGTCTTCAAATCTCTTGCTGAATCTCCATTAATCCCCTGATCCCAGATATCAGAGCAGTTACGTTGGCCTGGGGATCTGCTTCCAGTTGGTCAATACCAACAGGAAAATCTTTAAACCTCCTTTTGATCCAGAGATAAGTCGTGCAGGCTCAGAACTCGCAGACCAGCCCTTGGTTCTCTCAAGACCACCTGCTGCAAACTGGAGGCACCATGTGCAGAGCCAGCGGGACTGTGCATTGCGGAAGCGTTCTGACTTCTGGAAGCACCACTGCCTCCCAGCTCCCATTGCTTATTAATGAATAATTACTTGTGGCTGAAATGATGCCAATTTGTATCATACCTTGTTGTATATCTTGCAGTCAGGCAAATGACCATGTTGGTCCTCAGCAGCTTTAGCCTGTGAGGTGTGGAGTGTAAGCCACGCTGATTTCCATAGGGTGAAGGATCTGGGAGAGCGGCTTCTCATCCAGGCATAATTACATGAATTGGTTAAGTGTGACTTTGCCAAGCTCTCTCCTCAGACATGTGACTGCAAGGCCTACCACATCCTATCTCCAGGCTGGTAGGTTTTGCAGCACACATTAAATTTCCCACAGGGAAAAGTCAGAGTGGCTTTGTATACTGTGTTTCCTCCTCCTCTGCTGCTAACAGGCAGGGTTTGCAGAATTCATTTTTCGTGTTAGGCTGTACTTCTTCTCTGCAGATTTACTGCTTGTTCCAGAAACATTCAGGTTAAGAAGAGGAGGAGGTCTGAGACACGGGAGGTGATGAATATTCGCCCTCTACCCAGTTGCATGTCAAGGTATTCCCTGATCACCACAAACATACAGCTCTTGTACAGCAGTGCAGGTGTGCCTGTATGTGCCCCATTTTCCTGAAGGGGTTCTCCCAAGCCATTGCCCTCCTGAGCTCCTCAGAGCTGAGAACAGGTGAAAGTTTTTTAGCAGAAAAGCACTGTTTCAACAAAAGACAACCCCACACTGTAATTACATAAAGGTACTTTTTATAACAATCTAAACTCTGTTTTTGCTGCTACTTTGAAAGCCTACTCTGATTATAATGGGATATTATGCAAGATTGACACAGTTTATATTTTATATACATATGCAAACCCACATTATTCTTTATCGCAGTCTAGAAGTGCAACCCAGATATGTTCTTGCAATGACCAAAGTAAAAAATGTAATGATCCCCAAAGGCCATAAGGAGATCCAAGAGGCCTGTGGGCATTCGGGAATTTATGTGCTTAAAGCACATCAATCTTTTGCACACCCAGATGAGAACAGTATGAACCAATTCTTTCCTGACTTATATTCGATATTGATGGAGGTGACTTAAGGCTGTGCAAGGTGCAGTTCAGGGAACAATCCAAACCTCTGGCTACTACTCTATTTAATCCTTCTAAGTCTGCTCTGCCACCACCATCAAAAATAGTCTGATCTCATGCCACCAGGGTCCCAAGAACAGGGGTGGAAAATGAGGATCTGTTGTGGAAACACTGTCACAAACCAAGGACTCTGAACAACCAGACATTAAACAGAACTGGATAAAATGTACTATTCATCCTTCCTCTGAGACCCCCCACAAAGTATATATGAAATAACCCCAGACATGGGTTACAACTGAGGCAGAAAAAACAATTAAAGAAATAAGTATATTTTCTTCCTCTTTCACCTGTCTCATAGTTCTGATAAGTTTAAAGCCTGACCCAGTGCTACACAGGCCCATGTTCTTTGCAATATACTGTTGAAAAGCAGAGTAACTTAATAAACTGCAGAGCCCACTACTGTTCTTGCTGTAGCTAAACTGCTTTTGATACATGAACCAGTCTCATACATTGTAATAGCATTGATTTACCCTATAAATGTTTCCAGTGAAATACATCAGAATTCAGATATGTTTTCCCTTCCAACCATAGGGGCCTCTCTGCTCTTCAGAGCCTGTCTTCCAGGAGGTATTCTAGAATAGAAGATGCTGCACTGCCACTTGTGACTGGTCTTTAAGAAGACACACCCCACTACAGACTGAACATTGCCCTTTACAAAGCTCTTTTCAGCTCTTCCAGAGACAAAAACTGAGCAGCTTTGACGGAGCAGCTCCGCTAAAAGTGCTTATTTGATCAGCCTGGTTTCACGCTCAAAGTGCTTTTCGTCTCACTGCCCCAACCATCTGCTCTCTCGTGACAGCAGCTCTGCCACCCTGTGGGGATCTGCCTTCGCTGCTGGTCAGCAGTAGCTTCTCTCCAGAGAGAAGAGCCAGCTCCTTTGGGGAGGTCTGTCAGGGTCGCACAGGTCAGCAAGAAGCAGGACCGCTCATTTGCCTTAAACCCCGGGACTAGGCAGACGCCCAGCTCTGACACGCAGCTGCTGGTGTGAACAAGTGCTTCCCCTACTCAATGCATCGGTTTCTAGTGCACTGAAATGCAGTTAGAGAAGCTTGTTTTCCCTGTAGGGCACACATACAAAGTGTGGTGCCTCAATAAAATACCATTCTTTTAAAATAGAAAAGACCTGCGTCTGCTAAGATACCACAAGGGTCACTGGCTTTTCAGTGTTTAAAACCTCTCTTCTTGTTTTGGAGGGAGTTTTGGGTAGCTGCAGAAAAAAAACATGCATTTACAACAGCAGAGCTAAGCAAAGCACACATGAAATACATGCAAGTGAAGGAAATGCAAAATCAGTTTGCATTCAATCAGGAGCAAGCTCAGAAATCAGACACAGACAAGGTGTCAAAATGTCCTGACATAACTGGATAAATAGCTTGGTCAATCCTGGCATCTATTTACATACATCATAAAATTTTGGGTATCTGAGGCACTACTTGTATTTCCAGAATCATAAATAAGCCCAACCTTGTTTTGTGTGGGATCTGACTTCCTATTCTAGCTTACCCCAAGAGGAAGCATAACACAGGCTGTGGGCTGCATATGACTAAAAGCATTATAAATCTATAGGCAACTATGAATTCTCTGCTACCAGTGGAAAGTGAATAGAGTGTTAAGCAGACCCTAGTTCAGCCATAATGGACATGTAACTTAGAATATTTCTCTGGATTTAACGTTGTGCCCTAAATTGTATCCCTGCCTACTTTTCATCACTCTTTGCTGGATTTTGCATATCCATTTCCATTTTGAAATTCACATCTTTTGCATAAAGTTAGAAAAAACCCAATAACTTCAATGTCATCTGGTCTTAAAAAGTTTTGGGTTTAAACCCTTGTGGTTTTAACTTTTCAAATGACCAGCTCTGCCAGTTTTCCTTCACATCCCTCTATCAGCAGGGTGACAATGCTTTGAGCACTTCTGAGCCAGCTGCTAAAAACATAGACTGTGTAGTGAGAAAGTCAAACCCATGCTACACCAAGAACTACAAGTAAAGGGCATAAATCAGCATTTAAAGAGCTACTAAGCACAAACATCCACCTACTGTTATTACAGTATGTCTGCTCTTCCAATCTTTAGAAAGAACTATGTACTGAATTAATACCCAATAAATAACCTTGCAAAATCTGGCGAGGTAAAATAACTGATTTAAAGTATTTGTGTGTGTGTGTGTGTGTGTGTGTTAGCCCTCAAAATTAGCAAGTTTGACAAAAGGCAATGGCATCTCCCACTTTAACTTCATCTGGAGGCAAAGTGGATAGATAATACTGAAGCCACAACAAACATCACACTGGTTTTGTTCCAGTGGTCTCATGGGACCATAAAATCCAATGACATTAAGCTTCCTGTTACTTAGCACTAGATGATGAAAAAATCATTCCTCGAGAGAATCTCTCCCAGTTTTAAGACTAGGCACAAGCTATAGGAACTGTGCTCCAGGCAGTAAAAAACCAGGGGAGATATTTCTTTCTGTCTTTCTCAGTTGTTTTACCCTTTGAACTGTCCCGAACAATTCCTTTCTGCGTGCTGACTACTCGAAAAGTTGTTGCCTTGCCACCCGGCAGAGCCTGTGCCGTACGTGTCCGGCAAATCCCGTAAATCAAGCGCAGGGGCAGCACAAAGCTCCGCTCCTCCCTCGCCTCTCCCGCACCTGCTGCTTTCAAGCGGCGCTGCGAGTGATGGAGGCAGCCCGCGCCGTACCAGGGGCCCTACAAACGCAGAACAAAGGGGCTTCTCCCCCAAAGAGATTGCAACTGAAATCTAAGGCATAAAGGAACAGCTGAATCCACAGAGGCAGGGGAGTCTGGTTTTGTTCTCGCCGCACTTTCGCACGGGCAAGAAGCAGGCAGGGCTGAACTTTTGCAGGGAGAAAAAATGGTCCTAATTTTGCACTCTTGTTTTAAAAACTAGACTGTTTTGTTTCCAGGGCAGAGCTTTGTTGCAGTGCTGAAAAGAACTCTAATTCTCCCACCTGTTGTTTTCCCCCGTTGCTCACTCAGGCTCTCCCATACATACATCCTGTTTGCACACGGAAACTGCTGGGAACATGGCTGGTGATTTTATTTTGCTTGCGGCTGTCTCTCTTCTTTCCGCCTTCCAGCAATGTAAGAAAGAGCTGTGAGTTGTATGGCTGGGGTTTGGGGAGTTTTCCACTGGTTTTGAAGTACTGGGATTTATTTTGTGATAAATTGGTTGCTCTCTGACTGATAACTCGTAATATTTTTTAACAGAAGCATTGTTTACCCTCTCTGTAGTCTGAGAGGCTCAGTGGGACAGATTACTTTTCCCTCTGGGGAGAAACTAATTTGTTTTGAATTCTCTTTTGTTTGTTGATTTTTTGGAATCATACCATTATCAGAGCTTGTAACTGGCTGTAAAGTTACTTCAAAGCCACACTGTGTCTTGGTTTTGATTCTTATTTAAGCATCTATACAACTTAAAACCTAGTAAGTGAGAGTAAATTTGTGAAATCAGATACAACAATGCTGGACTGAAAGCACTGCAAAAGGATGTTTCCAGAAATAGGGATATATACGTAGTATCTGAAATGAAATAAGAAAGCAAACCTTTACACCAGGCAACAAAAAGACCGGCTATTCCATATTATGTTCTCATCACTCCATTTCTTTAAGATCTAAATGGACTTATTTTATGCCCTGCAGATATACCTCTGAGAATCAAGGAATAGGCTGCCCAGGGAAGTAGTAGAATCACCATTCCTGGTAGTGTTAAAAGGGCATGTGGATGTGGTTCTTGGGGATGTGGCTTAGTGGTGGACATGGCAGTGCTGTGTTAACAGTTGGACTGGATGATCTTGGAGATCTTTTCCTACCTTAATGATTCTCTTCTATGACTAGAAATGGGCGAGCCTGAGATGCTGGTTTTGCTGTGTATCAACCTGAAACTGCAGTATGATTTTTAATGTTTGTCATTATTTTCTTTGAAACGTGTTGATGCATGTAGTTGTGTTTACACCAGGGAAAAGATACATTTTGAAGACATTTATGCTATGAGATTTAAAGCAAGTTAAAAATAATTACCCTGCCTTTTTTCCAAGTATCTATAGCACTGCCAACTTACCTAAGCAACCTATCGATGTGGCTTGATTGTTCATTTGTTCTCAAAGCCTCAGCTGCTGAAACAACATCTGTATCCAGCAGGAAGAAAAAGCTTGAGAATCTGACCCTTCCAGTTTAAAAAAACCTCAGCACAACAGAAGGCAAATATAAAGCACTGAAAATTTACATTCTCTTTCTCTGTCATCAGATCAACTACAATAGACGCTGGGATCTCTTTCTATCTGTATAACCCTGTGTCTACCTGGTGGCAATATTTGTCATGAACTTCCAGGAAAGTTCAGCTGGCCTGCCTTTATTTTTAACATAAAAATGTGAAGGATTAAAAACAACCAAACGAAAAACCAAACATTATTTGGAAAAAAATTGCAGCTTGAAAACTCAAGGAGTTTGTACAGATACTGAGAATTTGAAAGGAGTTGGAAAATACCTGTATTCTTCCTTATGATGGATAATCCATATTAGTTAATCTTAGTTAAAATCACGGAAAAGGTGATATAACCTGGGGTTTAATTTACATTGGCAGTCTGACATCAAGCCCAAAGAGCAACCTGTGTAAGACTCTGATCAGCTGACCTGATTTAAACCATCACAGCTTGGTGTACTCTCAGCATGCTTTCTAGCATGGGTAATACAACACAAATTAATTGATGGAAGTTCAAATGAATGTTGTGAAACCAGGGCTGTAAGCATGTGTTATAACCAGTTCATGCAAGGGGAGCAGCCCAGCATGTGAGTGTTTGCTGTGAACTGGACGTGACATACACAGCACTCATGCACTGTTTGCTCTTCTGTCTGTTCTGCTGAGCCTCCTCCAGTCCTGAGTTAGGAGGGTGCTACTGGGCAATACCACCTCCCTGAAGCAGTGGTGGAAGTTGGGTTTCACACAGCAGCCATCAGAGGTACAAGGTTTTGTGTCTCAGAACCACGAGTTATTCAAAGAATCAGGTCAGTCGAAGATGAAGTGGTGCGAAAAATGCCCCAGGGTAGAAAGAAGGAGCAGGAACAACGCAGGAAGTGGTTTCCAGTCATGAATCCAGTTTTAAGCAGTTGAGATTTGCTTGAGATATTACTGTTTCGTAGACTGATGGGAATACAAGGGCATTCAATGAAAGGGCAGAATGAATCCCAGTCATTGATACAGAAAAGAGCAGGGACCCAGGAGTCTCACTACTCCTCTATTTTGAATCATTTCTCTGAACTAGTGACTTTTAAAATAATTTTTAGTATTTCCAGGGCCTGGCAAGACATTATTAAAAAGTATTTGATTTGTTTTTTTACGGACTGTGAGGCCAGGCCATGCAAATTAATATGAACTATCATACACTGTGATACAAGTAGCAGCTCCTCTGCAGGCTTTTTACACATATAAAATGTTTGAGAGTAATATTCCTTGAAAGCCTACTTTGTCCCACGTTTTCAGAGTAAAACTATTAACTCAGTAACCATAAATGCCACCTGAAGATAAAAGCAAAAAAAAAAAAGGCTAACAAAAGCAAGTCAAGCATACTTTGTAACTACCTCAGTCATGTAATTTCACCTGTTAGAATTGAACAACTTGATACAGGGGGAAAAAATGGCTATGAAAATCTTTACTTACTCCTGCTGCACTGCTTTCAGGAGTCCTCATGATAGCACCTCCTGTGAGAGGGGCAGAAGAGCGCACCCATTGCTTTGTTATTTACTCCAGCCCTTGTTAAACCATCATCACAAAACGTTAATTTGGAGTTACATGGAAAGTTTCCATTCACCTGGGGGGAATTAAAAGGCAAGTCCTATGCAGTTAACAAAAACCACAGTAATCATTTCTCTCCTGAGATCTTTTTGCCTCCCTGGTTGGTATCTGTCTAGTTCTGCACACCGGGCTCACCTTTTCTTGTAAGATGACAGACATGACTTTTGTTCTCCTGCTACGCAGTGCCATGGCTTGGCTTTCACTGGTGTCCATTTGAAGCCAAGTCCCCATCAATCACAGCAGAAGCCACTAAATAAGTGCCTTTTATGATGGGTGGCTGTACCAGCACACTAGCACAACCTGCCTCTGCTTGCAGTTAACCAGTCTCCCATGTCCCAATCTCCACCCCTCAAACCTTGTTGACCAAGCAATAGCAGGGGCAAATCACATTACAGCTGAGGCCAGAGGTGTAGCACAGCCTTGATGATTTGCTTTGGTTAATTGTACTAAACAAAAAAGGATGATTTTGCCCCTACAGTGCCTTAATCTTCTTATTTTCCCCAGTAAGTTTATTTTGTCCAGCATCCACTCAAGGCTTTTTTTTAAAAAAACTGAATTGTATGTCATGAGCTACCTTGGCTTGCCTTAGTTCCTCAGTAGAAAAAACCTAGTCCCAGATTGATTGTATACCTAGAATGGCTCATTGCAGCCAGAAAATAAGGAGCATATTACTGGTTAAAAATGCCATTGCACAAAACACTACAGCTCACCCACCCCTTTGACAGATAAGCCAGGTAGGACTTCCCAGCGTGTAGCATTTGTCATAAAACTAGATCATTTTGAGGGCAACAAAAGTTAAAAAACAACTTTTCAGTTGTTTTCAGGGAAAACATTTCTCAGAGGTAATTCTTGTTCCTCTGTACGTTTCAATCTCCATGAAGAATGTTCCCTAAACCCTCTCCAGTGCTATTCTTCCCTTCTGAAAGGACTGCAAGGCGGCAAATAACAAATGAAACATCAGGCATAATCACCAGGCTCTGTGGGGGCAGAGAGGGTCCTGCTGGATGCAAATGCAATGAAAGGTCCTGTAAACATGCCTTGTAGAGAGACAGCTGAGCTGCTCTGACTAGCTTCTGGAGAGAAAGGTTGAGAGGTCACTTGAGCACAGCCTGTAATTACTTATATGGGGAGAAGACAGATGGCAAAACGTCTTTTTGGGCTGAGGGCTTTGGCCACAAGGCTAAGACATAAGAGGTGCATGGGATAGCACCACTAATACCTCTAGCTGTATTTTAGTGCCACTGCTCCCAGAAGGGAGGATGGAAGGTATGTTCTAGGCTCTCACCTTAGACAAGCCTTTTTAGTGGACTCAGGTGGGTGCCTGGTTTCTGGATCCAGATAGTTTAGGTACAAGGTAGGCAGTGAGCTTCTCAGGGTGGCTAGGAACATGTGGCTTCTCAGGACACGGCCAGGAAAATAACTTAGAGATAATAATAATAATAATAATAATAATAATAACAACAACAACTCCAGGTACCCAAAGAGTTTTAAAGGCAAACAGGGTGTTGCTCAGTAGCTCTGCTGCATTCAGCAAAATGCTCTCCTTTTATCCCTGCAACAGCCTCTGTTCAACTTTAAGGGGGAGACTTCTGCAATGAGAACATAAATAAAACGAAATATGCATATACATGTGGGATGGGATCCTAGAATTACGGTCAGAAGTGTAGAGATAGTGTTTGACTGCTTTGGGGTTTTTGGTAAGTAAATTATATTTAGTCACTGTACAGTAAGTAATCTCTCTTTTTCATGGCATGGCATCAGTTCTAAAAAATGCTTTTTACAAGACAGGTAAGTACTATCAGCTCAAGTCAGTGGAGGAGAAACAGCATAAGTTCCTCCAACAAGAAGCTCTCAGAGCTCTCCAGCAGATCAAGTGGAGAGCAGGGAACAGGCTACAGCCTCACCAGTTGCAACTCTCTCTGCTCTTTCCAATAGACTGAATTTTTGAGAGTCCCAGACAGATGGAAAAGCATGTGCTCTAACATATGGATAAATAACTTTAAAACGGTAGCTACCAGATTTTTGTTTCCAAAGACTGCAAGACTGCCCTGTCCTTTAGAGCCTCATAGCTGTTAGTGTCACTAAAACAAAATGACCATATGTCATTCAGACTAGTGGGGAAGTGACTTCCATCGGTGCAGCTTGGTTTGAGATGCTGCTAAGGCAACACCCTACTCCTGAAGTGTGACTAGACTGCTCCTGAGCTGTGTAGTTCGAGGATTCAGGTGAGGTGGAAGGATATTTAAGTCATAGCAAATGCAAATGCAAAAAGAAAACGAATGTATTTCTGAAATAACAATTTCCCCCCTTCTCATGGATGTCACTCGAAGATAAGATCGAAATTTTTGTAAGGAAAAACTGGTTTATCTAATATTGGTCTCTTTGTGCCGAATGAAATGGAGAAAGCAGAAGAACAATGATCTCCATTTAAAAAATTAAGTTAAAAAAAATGTGTGTTAGAAGTGGAACTGGAGTGAGGAACTGTGTCATTTGTGAGCTCTTATTCTGGTTTGCAGGTTATTTTGCTTGGCTGGTGGGGAAATCAAGAATGAAGCACAAGGTCATGCCCCCAGCTGTCACTGGAGCTCCAGAATTTGACAGAACGTTTCGTGCACAGTAAGTCTAGAGATCATTAAGATGGTGGCAGTGAATAACAATTCAGTCCAGAAGAGAAGCAAAAACTTTATCTTAAAAAGGCACCTTTTCTTTTCATCTTTTGCTCAAAAGAACCCAACAACAACAACAACAAACAAACAAAAGAAAAAGAAAATGAACAAATGACTTTTCAAATGGTTCAGATGTTATTTTAATAATAATGGGGTAAGTTCAGCTCATCTCACAGTCACTGTTCAAATTCTGATCAAACTAGGCAACCAGATTACCCAAACTTAAGTAGGATCTGAGAGCTAACACTGTAGCTTGGTCAGATGTTCTGGATCTAGCAAGCTGTGCTTGTCAGTTCTTGGGTTGTGGCTATCACCAAACGTGAAAGAAGAGCAAAGAAAAACTCTGTCTTCACAGTGGATAATGGTGGAATAGACAGTCTAAGAAGACTATTTTCCTAAAGGGCTTCAGTTTGTGATTAACTAATGACGCTGTGCAAAATTGTTTATATTTATTTCAAACAACCCTCTCCGCTGTAACTGTAGTTGTAGTGGATAACAATAATGGGACACACAATACATTAGACAAGTTATTAGTCAACATGATATGTTAGATAAAGAAGCTTACGTGATTCCTTAAAAAGAAATTCATTCGAACAACCAAGAAAAGATATCCCAAGAAAATATTAGTGGTGATGATGTTCACAAATAAAGGTCCTCGCCATAAGAAGATCTGTCATGTGCTGTCTGTGCCTGATAGCACTTCATAAAAGCAGCTGGCCTCAGCAGAGCAATCCAAGCAGCTCTGTGCTTCCTCTGGCAGTCCTGGTAATGCTGACCCACAAAACTTGCACACCAAGTATGGAGACAAGTAATTAACATCACACCCATGTGCTGGAATTCCCACCTTTCTCTGCTGCATAGGCACTTGATTTAGGGTTATTTGTCCTATTTATTTCCATGTAGTTGGGATCCAGATCCTTGCTTAAATTTAAATACCAGGAAAATATTTTAAATAGTTTGTACTGGAGATCACAAAGGAGAGAATTTTAGGAGTACCTAATGCTGCCTTGACTGTGCTTCCACTGGACTCGATAGGATTAACTTTAGTGGCAACAAAACGAAGCCAAAGCTGATCCTCCTGGAAAATCCCACCCATAGTCCTTTTCCTTTCCAAACTGATGTTCTTTCAAATTTATTCTGCAGACAAAACTGTGTGGAGTTTTACCCAATATTTCTGGTTGGCCTCTGGACTGCAGGATGGTTTTTTAATCAAGGTAAACACTTTCTGCTTTTATTTTGAACTGAGAAGTTTTGCATAACTTTTAAAAACCACTTTAGTTCCATCAGGAAGTAGGCATTTCCCCCCCTGCTTTTAATTTCATTACCCTAGCACAGCCTTCTTAGAGGAATGCTCTGTGGCACTGAAATCCCCACTTAGTCACAGCATTTCGTGTAGCCCCACCAGCTTCCACTTCTCTCTGCAAACCAAGGAGCCAGTACAACACATTTCCCAGGAATTCAGCGAATTTTCAGGGTGCATTATTCAGAAAAGCAGCTTCCAGACGCTCTCCATTAACAATTATTTGCACATTATGGGGCAATTCTCACAGAACATCAGGCACAGCTGCCGTCCCTCCGGGAGGAGGCAGCCTGAAAAGACTCAGGTCAGAGCACTCATGCCTGTC
This sequence comes from Manacus vitellinus, assembly GCF_001715985.3. Taxonomy (NCBI): domain Eukaryota; kingdom Metazoa; phylum Chordata; class Aves; order Passeriformes; family Pipridae; genus Manacus; species Manacus vitellinus. The sequence goes on from NW_021938789.1 coordinate 56,626,566, forward strand.
TGATGGAGACAGAGCTCAAGCCAACAAAGCTTTTTGCTTTTACATCCCCAATGAGAGACACCACCACTGGGCTGTGACTCATTTGCTTGCCGTGGGACACAGCCCTGAGTGCTGAAGCTCAGTCACAGCAGCAGCATCTTCAGGTGTGCAGTGGGGACTCTTGAAAACCTATTGTGTTTTCTCAGGCACCTAGCAGGGGGGCATTTTTTGCCAAATGTTCTGAACTCAGACACATCAGAGCTTTCATACCCCTCACTCTGTTGGACTTTGCAAGGTCGGCCCGTGATATCTCCTGACAGTGATGGGCTGGTCTCTCATAGAACTAGAACTTGTGACAGAGCCTAAATTTTACATTCTGCTTTATTAACCCTTATCCAACTAATGTTTTAGAAGCGTGTGGGCTTCTCCATTTTCTATATTTGCTCCAAAACAGTCATTGTAGTTTGGAGCTCTCTTACAGACAGAAGTCCCATCTCCATTGTAAATCCACTGTAAATCTAAAGAAGTACCACCTAAGCCAACAAATTGAATATGAAATAATAGATGTATTCATAGACAGACACTTGAATCCAGGAAAAATCACAGTTGCTAATGAGCAACACAAGTACTGTCACATGTAAGAAATGAAGGATGACTATAAACTCCTCTAAGTAAATTTTTAGTTATCTCCCACAGGTATGTTTACGTGAGTTAGTCCAGAACACAGCAAAAGCTGTCCTCTGTAATACCCACACACACAGTTTGAAAACACAAAATTAACAGGCACTGCCTAGTGCTGGATAATACAACCTGCACTGGACCTCCATAACCTCCTCCATCTCTCAAATGGAGGTGACTTTGTACTCTTCCCTCAGGGAGGTCAGAAGCTAACTTCAGTACATGTCCTTGGATAAAAGATGCTATATAAATGCAAAGCAGCTTATTAACAACATAAATAAGATTCTCTTTCCAAAACAAACACTCCCCTTTAGCATGGACTGCCGTAACAATATGAAATAGCAGCAGGCCAAGCCACAGTGCTCCAAACCACTATCCTGTCTCTGGGATAACCACCAAACCAGGGAGGATACAGATGCCTGTCAGTTCCTGAGTTCTCCTTTTGAGGGAATTCTTTTATATTTTTTTGGACAGTCCTATATGCACCTTATCTGTAAACCCATACCAAGAGCCTCCTGCAGTGAGTGTTTAAGAATATATATATATGACTCTTTTCAATGATTCTTTTCCAAGGTAACTTCCCAGCGTATGGACAGCTATGAAAATGCCCAGAGCTATATAACTAGAAAACATATCTAAAGTGGTGAACTGCCATCCTCAATTTTAGTTTTCTGTTTTTCCCACTCTATTAATCTTTCCTTTCCCAGAATTAGCTTCCTTGCTGGGTGTGCTGTACGTGTTTGCCCGCTACAAGTACTTCCATGGTTACGTCCAGTCTGTGAAAGGAAGGTAAGGAGTCACCAGCTGAATGCAGGCTACCAGCTCCAGGCAGTGGCCTGAAGCTGGGCTGAGAGCCAGGGACTGGCAGTGAAAAGTGATTATGATTGAATGCAACATGTGTGAAGTGTCAGCAATAGGTCTGAAGGAGAAACCCTCAGGGAAGAGGGGTGGGTGTTGCAGCAGAAGCCTAGGTTAAGATGAGCATGTGCTACAGGTCAGGAGAAAGAAAAGGTTTGATGCTCACCTTGTGGGCACCTGCTTTGGACTGGGCATAACTGACAACCAGACTCGGAGAGGTCTGAAAACAGAAGCACAGTTTTTGCATCTCATCAGGGTGGGAGACTGTTCATGCAAGGCCTGGACCATGTCTGTCTGTCTGCTCTTTTGCATTTTTCTTCAGTTTGTCACAGTAAGACCTTGTCTCTAGCCATACAAGTTGATCTAGAGGAAGCAAACAATCTGGCCTTGTAGGCTGATGAACTTTCACCCAACAGATAAGAGAACATGGCTTCGGATAAGAGTATGTTAATAAATGTTTTGTGCACAGTGCCTCCTGATATGAACTCTGCTTCAACAAACATGCACACTGGCAAAACACCCTCCACTGTAAACACTGAAATACGTGATTTATTTCTTGTTTCACTGAAGCCACTGCACCACCACCTATGTCCTGACCTCAGGCTCTCTTCCACCACCCATTATCAGTCATAAGAAGAAAATAGCAAGATGTATGCTTGTCAAAAAATTAAAAGACTTGCAATGTCTTCTAGAGGAAGATAGAAAACAATCAGATTATTTAGCAGTGAACAATCCTGCAGCAGTAAAAGGCTGTCCTACAGAGTTATTTTCCATGGTTTGTGTACTGAAGTTACCATTCTCCTTCACTACAGCTCCACTGATCCTTTACCCACTTTTGAAGAGCTGTTGCTTGAGAGAAGGGGGAGGCTATGTTTTCCAGAGCAAATATATGGAGATAGTTTTATATCTCCCAGTAAGAGATGCAATCATTTGAATGGTGCAACGAACACTAGCCAGAAGAGCTGCAACTGCTAAGGAAGTTTGGGGAGCAGACATGTAAATAAATGAAGAAGGAGAGCATAATGGATTTTTTTTAATCAACAAACAAAAAAGTACTTTGTTTGAGAGATCTTTCCTATGTATTACTTCAGTACTCTTAAAACAATAGATTCTGCCTCTCAAGAAAACCATAAATCAGTGGCTGGCTTCACTATTAGACAGAGCTTCACATGTTGGTGAGACTGGTTTCTTTGCATCAAACAGAGAGTGCTGAAAGCCAGCCTGGCAGCCCTGGGAAATGGCTTTGCTACCAAGGCCTGCCTGGTGCTAACCTCCAGCAGGAGCCTCAATTAGCAACAGGTCAGCACAAGTCAGGTGTGTAGAACCTGGCCCCAAAACATACAACAAGCCTCCAGCAGCCTTAGTAGCAAGAAACTAATTTGTCTTCAACCTGAATCTCAATCCTAATCACTGACTACAGGCCTGCTAGTTATAAAGACAAATCTAGACTGCATGCTCAAAGAAGTGGTTACAACTAGGGCTAAGCAAAAGACTTCCTCCATGCTCTCTTGAAACTGAAAAAATCCCATACTTCATCATTTTCAAATCTGCATCTAGACATGGCATGCTCAGAGAGGCTACTTATATCAAGTCTTTAGGCACCAGTAGGATACTCAGGCTCTTCCTTTCTGGTCCAAAAATCCATCTCGAAGTCAAAGTGATAACCAGTTGCAGACTTGTCAGCTCAGCAGAGAGTATCTGCCCAATAGAAGTGGGTATCTGCCCAACAGCAAAAGTCATGTGTGTCATGTGAAAAGTCTCGGTTTATTCCTAAAATACCCCAAGCTAGTGTTGCAGCAGTGATCCTTTCTGATTCCACACACCTCTTCCTAACTTTTGTGGACAATTTCACTGTAATATACCATGTACAGCTTATAACAGTGTTTTTCTGCTTTCCACTTCTAGGTTAACAGGCTTTTATTTGAATTTGATAGTTCTAATTTGCTTGATAGCCCTGGGTGCAGCTGGGATTGTTAGCAGCTTTCTGGATGAATACCTGGACTTCAGCATTATGAAGAAAGTCCGTAAATTGCTCTGAAGACTGACTGTCTTTTTGAGAAATAAATAAATAAATAATGTGGATGCCTTCCCTGGACACCAAAAAGATGATAAGCTCCATGTGAATAAAGCATCAGAGCTCTTTACTAACAGCCTGTTGCAATGTAAAATGCATGTTTTTCCTGAGCTGTTTACACTTTCTTCTTTCCCTACACTCTTGAAAAAGTCAGTAAGACAGAATGTCATGTCACATCTACATTTGCAATTAAATGCTCTCTTTCCCTGGCATGGTATTGCAATCTCTAAACAAATTACATAAAACTAAACCCATTAATTCCCTAAGTAATTTAGTTGCAACTGGCACTACAAGCACGTTACCCAATCTCCTTCAGCTTTGCCAGAGCCTCTGTAGTCTCCCTCCACTCCTCTTCATTTCCCCCAGCAGTGCCAAATGTAGAAACATAATTTCATGCAATATGTTGCTGGGAGGTCCCTGTTTCCCAAGTAAATCCAATCCCACTGCTGTATAAGCATATATGGAAACACTGCTTTCCCAAGAAAACACTTAAAGCTGCTCTTGGCCCTGTGTTTCTGCGAAGATCTTTTGATTTTATACACATGTTTACAGTCCAACACATGCTCAAACACTCTTTCTGTAGAAGTGAGGCCCTCCCAGTCCTCACAGAAAGCCTCTTGAAGAAGGCAGGCTGTAGGCACGTCACACTTCTGAAGGGGAGAGCCAGCCCAGACAAACAGAAGGCACAGAAGCTTTCTAATAGTGTACTGAGGTTGATAACCTAACCACAAAATAATTGAGAGGTGGATCAGGTCCACAGTAACCTTTCATATGAAAAAGGTGGACACATATGGACACATCAGAGGGGGGGTTTGGAAGGAGATGGTCTTTAAGGTCCCTTCCAGCCCAAACCATTCTGTGATTCTACGAAGTTATCTCATGATAAAAAGGCACAACTTAATGCCTGCAGGTAGCAAAGGCTGAAATGGCATTTAAAACATTAAAATTAAACAAGTTCAAAGGTGCAAGGCTTGGGTCCAGTGATGGCTGCCAAGGAAAAAAGGATAGGTGGTGATGGTGATCATGACGGTGAACAGACTGGAGCTGACACAGCTACAGAAAGGGCAGCTCTCCATCACTTAACTCCAGGGAGAAAGTACAACAGGACCACATCTAACTACCACATAAATCACCAGGAATTCTTCCATTAACTTTTCTTTTATGGGCTGAAATATGGAAAATCCACCTACCCACCTGCTGGTGATGCCTTCAGTCAGTCACAGGCTGCAGGAAGTGCTGCCTCCCGAACCAAAACAAAGACAAAGGTCCAAACCATGGAACAGACTTGAAATACAGATTAGAGGAGACCAGAGGTCATTAACTGTGTTTAAATAGGTCTTTCTTTGCCTCTGAAATTATATCATTTCAAGCTTACCTGTTGTAGTTCTTTAGTGTGTTTATAGATAGCTTCCCTCTCCTCCCCTCCACTTTCACAGAAAGAGAGAAACTGCTTTCACACACAAGGACAATTTCATATGTCAAAAAAGACAGGTGTGAGGCTGCAAAGTGTTATCTGGCAACACAGAGCCAGAGTGCAAGGGGATAAACATGAACCTAACATTTTAGGAGCTCCACCAGCTAATGAGAGGGCAGAAGTAGGCCTGGAGTTGAGGATGCCACCTGTTTTCTGAGTCACAGCTTTGTCCCCAGTAAGCCAGGGCAGAATGCCCGTGATGGAAAAGTGTTAAAGACTGACTCATCTATAATTAAAATCAAAACACACCTCTAACAGATGGATGCTGGCAGTGTCAGTGTTTGGTATGAATGTAGTGAGAAGAAGCACACCACTTCCTGCCTGCTGGTGGAGGAGTCAGTACCAGGGTGCACATTCAGCACACACTGTGAGTTGATGCAAATGTTCCTGTTGTAAATGTTCACCTGTTGGTCACTAACAGAAATGATGATGGTCCCCACTGCAGCCTCAAAGCCAGTTGGCACCCAACAGCCTCTTGATGAAAGCATCTCTTCTAAGAAAGCACATGCTTGAGGTGTACACTCCAGCAAGCTGCTCTCCTTCTTTGGCCAGTCTCCTTCTTTGTTCTTCCTTATCCATATCTAGAATGATAAAGGTCTTGGAGTGGCATTAAGGAGAGAAGGGGAACCTCACCTTTAAGGCTGTACGTGGAGCCAAGCCACACTGGCATCCTGAAGGTCCGATGTCTGAACCCTCAAGACTCCCCCATAGGCTGGAAACATGTACAAAGTGGTGTCAAGCCTTGAAGTCTATGTGGCATGCTTACCTTGAACAGCTCATACACATTCAGCAAGTCCACATCTGTGTTCCAAAAGGCTTTTGACAACACCATTCTCATCCTGTCGTAGCAGTAGGTGACAGGGAACTACTCTGTGTCTTCATGCTTCCCCAGTTTCCCCACCTCTTTTCTCCAACTTCTGCATCCAACCCCACATCTCCCTTCTTCCACCCCATCTCACCTCCTCAAATTTCAGCCACAGGACTCCCAAATCCTAGGGTCTCCATCTTGTCTCCTCCCCTGAAAGCACTTCCCTACTCCCCACTTTTGCTCCTTACACACAAAACCCACAAAAGTTTGGAGCTGCCACATTTAACGGGTCCAATTACGGACCAACTGCCCCACAGCATCTGCCTGACCACAGGCCTCACCTCAGAGCACAGGAAGTTTTGGTAGCTCACCTTGCTTGAGAAAGGGGCACCATGGCCCCAAAGCACAGCAGAAGGTGGTGAAGCACTCCCTGGCCAGCAGCTCATTACAGCAGTCTGTGGCTCAGCTGCCACAGGAATAGAGACAGCTGCTGGGGGCTGCCTGGCAGGGCTGCCTGGGATTCAGGGATTCACACATGCCTGCCTGCATCCAGCTTCCCTCCCCTCCTTGGAAGATCACTCATCAAGGCGCAGAAGTGGGGCAAGAGATGATCCATATACATCAGGTATATGAGTCAGATAACCATCTTTTATTTGGGTTTCTTTTTTTGTTTGTTTGGGTTTTTTTGTTTGTTTTGTTTCTTTTTCTTTAAAAGTGGTGTTAACATCAGGTCTTTCTCTACATTTTCAGAGCTCTGTACAGGTCTTAAAAGGAAATAAGCAATGCTTAATGTACAAAGTAAAACCAGAAAGCTAGAAAAATCTGAATAAAATGGAGCAAGTTGCTGTCAGGGATACAGTACAAATTAGTAATTAGACGTCATCTGAAGTGCAATACCACTGCAGTAAGGATGAGTTAAGGAATGAAATAAAAATACTCTATTTTAAACAAACAGTATATATATATATATTTATATGTATATATTTTACAGATAGTAGACCCAGTGATATCTGTAGAATTGTAAAAACATATTTACAAATAACTTTTTTTTTTTTAACATTACATATACATCAGCACCATAGGAAGAAAGAAGAAAAAAAACAACCCCAAATCGAATAAAATCTACTTTCTAGTACTTGATCCCAGTATGGAGTATTTGGAGGAAGCTTTACAAAGACAACAGAGACTTGTCTTCATCACCATTTATTCACCAAAGTCTGACTCTCCCTGATGCGCAGGGACCTGCATTTTGCTGCCACATGGTGGTTGTGTGTTTCTAAACCTTCCTTTCCCAGCTCTGGCACCCAAGGAAGGGATGCTGTGCCACCCCCAGCGTTGCCCCCCATCGAGCAGGCTGGGGATGGCTCCCCACCCTGTCACAACTCCATCACACAGCGCTGGACAGATGTGTGCCTGACACGCAGAGAGACAGCACCTTGGTTACTGTTTCTCTCAATGTTTGCCTCTCCCATTCTGACCAAGAGGTGCTTACACTCAAGACTGACCAAAAACTTTGGCTGGTGCTCCCTTACACTGACTTAGGGCCCAACCTGGCTCCTTGCTGAAGCAGAGACAGGCAAACCTTGATGGTCTTCAACAGGAACTGGAATTGGTCCTTGTGTTTTAAAAAGGGGTTGGCTAAAAGAGATGCAACTAAAGCTGTTTTAAAAAAATATATCAGCCGGGGCAGGCTGGATTGACAGCTCACCTTGAGCACATTAAAAATGCAGCTTGTCCTGCTGATATCATAGCATGTAAAACAGGTAATTCCCTTCCTCTAGGAAGGCCCTGCAAGGTGATACTGTGCAAAAGGGAACCCAATGGGGCGCTGAGATGGTTCCAGGCCCATTTGCTCCCACTCTTTGATGTGATGCATATCTGTACTCCACAGGGAAAGGCAGGATGTGAAACTGCAAAGTGCCAATGCCCTCAGCCTCCGTGGATTTCAGCGGCTCGGCACTTCACACCGCTGGGCCCGAGGAGAGCAGCACACAAGGAGGTAATTGGTAGCTGGAGAGGTGGCACTGATAGTCATACACTTCTGCTGCAAAGCACAGCTGATGGCTAATGGAGGCCAGCACTACGTCAGAGGGTAGTAGTCCAAAAGTTCTGGACTCTGGATCACGTTAACATTTTTTATGCACCGCTATGTAACCTGATAAGCAGCTCTCAGCTGAAAACACTAAAAAGATTCGAGGTTTGGGAGAACACCTTTCCTCAGCCTCTGACTGCAGCTTGGGAACTGCTGCTTTACACATTCAGAATGGCTGGTGACTTGATATTGTGCGAGATATATCACAACTTCATTACAGTGCTGGTCAGCACTGGTCCACACAGTGGAGATAGTGATACATTGCTATCACGTAAAACCTTAGTTGGGCAGAGCCCATGTTTGTAATATCAATTATTTTACCCATTCATGAACGGTCTTTACAGTAGTCCTTCACTGGCTCCTGTTCTTCAAAAGCTGCATTGAATTTTATTCCAGCAAACCAGAGAGATTAGACCAAACATCTGTTTAAAACTGAACATAGCCCATCGAGAGACCAGACATCCCGGGGTAATACTACCTGCTAAACTTGCACTTTTCAGATGAGGAAGAGAAACTCCTTCTGTATGCCAGATCCTCACTGTATGTTTTCTCATGCCTATTTTCTCATCCCCTCTCTGCTCCTTTGTGGCTCACCTGAAAAAAATTGCAGCCAGCTCACCTTGCTTTACATTTAAGGACAGGAGGGGAGGGAAGTGAACTGAGAACATACTGTGAAGGAAGGAGAGGGAGGGACCCGCTCAGGACCTATGCTGATGTCTCTTGGTACCTCTCAGCCCTTTAACACCCCCAGGCAGCAGATACATGCCAAAGTGCTCTGACAGGGAAGCACTATTGCAAGTCCCAAGGGGACTAAGCAGCTCATTAAGTTAACCCACCCACCTAAGCTGTCTCCAGCAGCAGTCCCATAATCAAACTGTCCTCACAACACTGACAAATTTAATGTTCTCCTGCACTTGTACTGAAGTTTTATCTCTGCAGTGAAAATGGTGATCTCCCTGTGATTTGTTCAGGTTTATCACGTGAGTGCTGCACGTTCCCTTATGACAGCCCAGACCCCACCTGCCTACCCCCAGGGTTAAGCCCATCTCTGACCAGGGCTTGTGCAATTGCCCATGGACATCTGTGGACTTTGCTCCAGGCTTTTCATCTGCTCCCCTGAAAGCTGCAGTGTTCACAGTTATACGAGGTGGGAGACATTGTGAGCACCCCATACCACTATGCAATGAAACCTCATTTGAAGAGGGGAAAGAACAAATTTTCCCAACCAGAGGCATCAGCTGGCCTTTCCAGTTTCCCCACTCTGCCTCATACAGACACAAAGTAGGCACTGCCATACAGCAAAGGTTGCCTGGTAGAATGCCTTGAGATGCCAATGTTGTCATCGTCCCCTGAATCTTCCAAGGTTGGCTACAGATCAGCTCAGTTTGCATGATTAAAAACAACAGAAAACAAAACAACCTCAAACCAAAACAATTCAAACAAAAACCCAAAACCAACCATCCAGGGGTGGGGAGAACATCCAACTCTCTCTTTTCTTTTTCAAATGTAACAACCAAAGCTCCAGACTGTACAAGCCCATTCACTGGGGGTTTCCAAACAACTCATCAAGTTCTTGTATCCACTCATCCCCTGGTCCGCTCTTAATGATGGAGTCCACGAGGTCTGCGCCCTCTGCTAAACTGGAGAATGACCCCCCTGCTCCTTCACTGCTGTAGTTGTAAGGTATGTCCTGAGTGGGATTCCTCTCGTATGCTTGGCCTTGGCTGCTCTGAGCGAAGTTACCACCTGGCATTTGCTGCGTCGGGGGCTGGCTGAAGCCTGACATGGTGGGGACCCCTTGGCTGATTGCTGACATCACCATGGGCCTGGCCTGGCTGGCTGCCTGTTGCCCAGGTAGTGGTTGCAGCAACTGTCTTCCCAGAGCCGGGTTCAGGGTTCTTACTGTTCCACTTGTGTCCACAACTGTCTGATTGAGCCCCTGCGGGAAGTGCTGCTTGGACAGCCGGGGCTGCCCAGACTGCATCGCGTACGTGGTGCCGTTATTGAAGGGCCCCATTTCACCGCTAGTCCTTCCAGGGATGCCTTGCAAGCCTCGCTGTTGCCAGTTTTGTGTTCCTTGAGGGACAGTCCCCATCAGGTTCTGAAGTCGTGGTGCTTGTGGCCTTGGTAAGACCTGGCCCACAGGTCCTTTCATCTGCTGCTGATGCTGGGGAAGAGCGGAGTTTACCAGCATGTTCTGACCAAAACTGCCAACCATTCCCACCGCTTGTCCGGAGGCGGGCTGCCTCGTCCCCTGGCCTGCATTGTGTGCCATGTTTATGCTGCTTTGGTTTGGGTGCTGCAACATTTGGCTCATCCCTGTGCTCATACTGTACATTCCCGGCTGGCTGGAGGAGGCGTTGCTGTAAGGAGCCATGCCCACATCCGACTGGCCCGCAGTCGTGGGCAGCGTGCTCGGGTTCTGGGAGGGACCCATTGCCATCATGCTCGCGTTCTGGGCCATCATTCGGGATGTCCTCATGTTCTGGAGTGCTGCTTGGTTTCTCACAGCTGCTATATCCTGGGGGGAACCTACACCAAAAAGGGAGATAGGTAAGAAAAAAGCCACAACCCTGTAAACCTTAATTAACATGTCTTTGCACAAGAGAGAATCTGTAGGAGCCTTTTGCAGCGCAGTAGGATTTCAGATTGCTGTGCTTTCCAAGTGAATAAAACAACCTTTCATGTGAAGGTCAGCAGAGAGCCAGAAGGTTACCCATCCTTGGGAGATGTGCTTGGTGCCTAATGTTTACTGCCTTTCAGAGGCTACGTGTTCCCCACCTCACCTTGGCTGCAGCCTCTGTCCTGACCTGCCAAATTCCCTCTCCTGGAAGGTGAGAGCCAACACAGCTCCAGTGTTGTTCCTAAACAGGAATTGCCTGATGGTGTTGTGTATTCAATTGGTGAAGTGGGACGCTGCTCAGCAGAGAATTCCATTCCAACCTAATTTCCCTTCAGGCCTAACATGAGGATGGCAAGGTTAAAAGGCCAATGATTTACTCACTAAGTAATTCTCAATTAGGACAATTTTGGGATGTGTACCCAAAGGGATTCATGACTTCAGATTCTTTAAAAATCAAGGCAACACAACTGGATGTTTAATACATGATTACAGCCAGGGTTGCCTCCCTGGTAATAACCTAATCAAGTATCTAAGCTTGATGGTCACAGGAGCCACAGGGCTAAAATGGGCTTTTCTCTTACTTTGTTAGGACTAGGGATTAAATTTTTAAAAAGTGACTTGGGAGTCAAAGTCCCCTGTAAAGAGTAAATGTGACCCTTTCTTTTTTGTGTGTACTTTTTCTCCCCAGGATCCACTACAATGTGCACCCTGCTCTGTGAAAGAAAAGAAAAAAGACTCTAAGATTTTAAAGTTGCATATGCCCTGTGATTCAGTAGCACTTATCCTCTTCAGCTACACTCAGTTCAGCTTCTAGGAAGCAAATGGGAAAGACTTCATGGTCTTCTTCAGTGGCAGCAAAGCAACTGAACTTCAGTTTACCATTTAAAGCTCTCTTTTAAATATCTCCATTGTCTCTCGAAAGTAAGGCTTGAAAATGGAAATGTCAGGCTCAGAAGGCCAATCAATTTTTTAATAGCTCAGGAGGCATAAATGAATGGATTTTCTATAGCATTGCTACTGATTAAGTCTATGGAAAGAAGAAAAATTGGGGTTTTGTGGACATTTAAAGCAGAGAGAGTGTATTAGTGAATCAATACTATAAGCACATTTTACTTCACCTCAGGCCAGTGATGGGAAACCAGAAAATCCTAACCTTGTTAAATTCCACACCGTGGCAGATAACTGAACCATGTTTGCATCTTCCTTTCAAGGGTAGGGGGGAGCTATTGATTCCTGGGAAGCCAATAGGCTTCTGTATTTACTATCTTTACTTAAAAACAATTACCTGGAGCTCAGATTATGCCATGTAGGTTTGAGTCACTACTATACTGGACTAAATACAATACTCTGCAGGTGAAGCTCAGAGTGCATGAAGCACACGATTGCTCCCGGCTCAAATGTTATTGAATGCAAGGCATAAACATAAAATGGTTGCTTTAAAAGTTCAGAACTGTACAACAGAATGTGAATGTTCTTAAATCAGCCCCTATTTGTTGTCCCTCAGTGGCAGACAACATATCTGAACATTCATGGAGAGTGGAGAATACTGGTCCCTGTTATTCATGTTGGCCTGGTTTCCATGAGAAATGGGTCTGGATAAAGGAAGTGCCATTTCTATAGTTTAGCACATAATACAGAGGATACATCTCCCTTTTACTGCAGCATGATAAGCTTCTGAAGGATGCTTTTAGCTCCAGCATATAGATAAATGAAACATTTTGTAGCATGAAAAGAGACCATCTGGATCATACTTGAACAGGGCACATGTAGCAGCAGCTTTTACTTTAGCCTTGCTATCAAACCACTTTCTTAATGATTGGCACCGGGGTCCCCTTGATTTTTCTTAATTTAGATCATCTCCTTTGATGATTAGAAACAGTCTCTTTTTAAGATGACTCCAGCAAGTGCTGAAGATACAGATCATGTTGAAATCTTAATGCATCTTTAGCTAGTTTTTAATTGAAAATGGCAGCTGAAAAGCTCCAAAGGAGCCACTAACAGCAAGTGGGTTCACATACTACTTTTGTTAACTACTGTGCTTGGTGTAAGAGACAGGAGATCAGACAAGGAGTAGTTAAAAGAGAGATGCAACAGATTTTAAGATTTTGGGCCACCTTCCGGCCTCATTTACACATAACCTACTGCACTGGATTACATTCATGTGACTGAACAGGAAAAAATGGTGAACTACTTATATTAGCTCATTTATGAAAATTAATTCCTTGCTCTGTCAGATTAGCCTAAACTCCCTTCTCTGTTTCTTTTAAATAATACATATGAAGGAAAGGTTTCAAAGAAGTATTAATGCAGAAAGATTGTACATGTGCATCTCAGTGTGTGGCAGTGCACACACGCTTTCTGATTTTGCAAATGAATTATTGGGGGATAAAAATCATTTCATACAGAACTTATACTGCCAAAGATAAAAATGAGAAGGCAATTAGAAGAAGCCACCCTGATATATATCAGCAGAAGGTGTGGCTGCCTGTTCGTGTCCTGGGAACCAGAACTGTTGCAGTTACATGATACTACCATGAATATATAGTGCAAGCGTGTGTTCATGTCTATTGAGAACCCATGGTTAGTGAAGACATTCAGATGATCCTTTGCACCTAAAAATCTCAGAAACTTCTTTTCCTAAGCCAAATTATTGTACTTACATCCTTCAGTTACCTGGGAGCACATAAAAATAGGCCTTGCTTTTTTTGAGATAATTAAAAAAAATCTCTATTTACATCTCAGGTATTTCACTCTGTTTCCCACACCTGACATTGATGAGTCACTTCTCCAGTTAAGGATGCCCTCTCTGAAATTCTCTGCTCATCAAATTAGATAAAGTGGGGAATTAAGAGGGGTAAGACCAAGATACAGTGAGAAATGCTAGCTGAAAAAAAAAAAAGGCATCATAAGAGTGGAGGCAAACAAGACAAATCCATTAATGAATCCATGATGTCCAGATGTCAAAGAGGCATAAAAAAAATGCAGCTTGCACTGAAGGGAGCCAAAAGAAAATTATAAACCTAACTGAACACACAAACCTGGGCATTCCTCTTTGGTAAAATACGTGGTGTGTGCGACAGTCTGTTTTCCTCTTCTGGCACACTGCTTAAACCCTGGTCTTCACAAAATGCATGAGGTTTCACGCCCCTAGTATAGGGGCATATATTGACTCCAAATTAGGAAAAATAATTTGACTTTTACCTTGGAACTGGTTGACCTGTTGCACTGGATACGGGCTTCGCTGTTGCTGCAGGTGCTGCCGAGGCAAATGTGACTGCTGCTGCAACTGCTGAAAATGAAGGAGGGACAGAAAGCAGAAGAGAAAGAGATGATTAATTAATTAGTGAGCTGAGAACTGGGCTGGTGGCAAAAGTACTGCAGCAGAACTGCAGCAGTTCTTATCTGGTGAGCTGTTCTGGAGAGACAAGTAGAGTCATCTGAAGAGTCCTTCTGAGAGCACTTGGGCTACTTGGCACGCGGACTCTTTTTGGTTCAAAAAGGAACAAGCACTGAGCTGACAACATCTCTCCTTACTTACAGCCACTTCATCCTGACCTCTACAGCATGAACTGCACTGTTGTCAGGCAGAAAGGAGAGGGAGGGATGTGACTAACTTTGCTCACTGAGGTCTAAGGGCAGCTGTAGCCACACACACTTTCCTTCCCTCATTCCTGCTAAGGTCTAGAAGTTTGTGTTCCTGGTACAAGACTTTCCCTCACCTCTGCACTCAAAACAGTCAGCTGCAAGGAGTACTGCATCCTGACCCAAGCACTGCAGCCTAGGACCATTCCTGAGCCAAACCAGAAATGGCTACAAAAGCACATTTCCTCTTGTGCTTCAGTGAATGATATTTGGGGAGCGGCTGACTGCAAAATGCATCTCTCCCTTGATCCAGACCACACTGCTCCTCTGTGGTTGTTTTCTATGAATACTCATGAATACTGTAAAACAGAATCAAGGGTGATTATAAAAGCAGAGAGAGTTTATCAGAGCTTTCAGATGCTAGGGTATGCTCAACTAAGCATTTATTAAAAGGATGTGTCTTGCAGCATCATCTGCAGCTGTACAAACACTGTGTCCAAAACCAAGGATGTGTAACAAAGGTAAGAGAATGGCAAAGGTGGGAAAGAAGGAAGTACTAATCCCTGCATTCATAAGCATGTGTTACAGGTCCTAAGCCATGTTTTCCAAGCTTCAAGCAACTGCTGACCTATCAGAATATTATCTAGATAACATTAGGGGACTGCAACTTCAGTTTTGGGTATGATCTTATAGGAACTCAACAGTGTGACTTTCCACTGACTTTCTCCTAGGCTGCTTTAAACTACAGCTGAATTAAGCATGCATCACCATTCTGACTGGGTAATTTAACATCCATATTGCAAAGCTCAAGAGCTCAGGAAGCCAGGTGATAGGCTCCAATGCAGGTCTTCCACATTGCCACTGTGAGAGTGGTTATATTGCTCTCCCACTCCAGTCTCTGGCTCTCCCCTTGCTGCTCTCTCTCCTTTGTGCTAACCTAACTGCTTGTACTGGCATGCAATAAACCAGATTAAGGAACTGATCTGGGTAAATACTTTTTTATTTTTAAATTAACTAAGGTTACTTTTAACCCACATCCATTTTTTGCCCCACATCAATGCAGCTGTACATAGATTTTGCCAGTGCAAGACCACACTCAGAGCTAGGGGAGAGGACCTGTGCCTGTAGCTGTAGCTGAGTCTGCTTCTGCTGGAGTAAACTGACCATGAGATGCCAGGCTAAGAGCTAACTTTCCCACTGCCTAAAATCCCATGCAACTGCCAAATCCACCACTGGGAACACAGGTAATATTTGCCAAGCTAATGGTAGGACTGAGACAGATGCCTCTTCTTTGACAACGATTGCTGAAATACCACGATAGGAGCCACACAGAGAGAATTACTAAAGGAAGGAACTACTAGAAGGAAAGGCTGGTGTTGTCTGCAGCACTCACGCTCTCATACCAGCAAGCACTGCAGTGTTTGAGACAGATGGATACTGTACCTGCTCCGCTAGGATCTGCTGCTGCTGCCTTTGCTCTCGGAGAAACTGCTGTTTCTGCTGCTCTATTACGTGGAGCTGGGCTCTCTGCTCTATCAGCATCTGCTTCATGATGGCTGCCTGAGGCTGGTTCCCTAGGAAGGGACCCCCGGAGCTCGTGCCCGTGACCACGTTGCTGGAGCCTGGTGGCACAGAAGGCTGCATCGGCCCTGCAGTCCGTGACAATCCCACTTGGTGCTCCTGTGCAAAGAGAGAGAGAGAAGGCCTCGTTACTTGGGGTTCTCCACAGGCAAGAGCAGTGACAGCTCTTTAAACTGAGGAAGCACTGAATCTGTGGATGAAGTATGGAGCTTGCAGAAAGTGGGTCCTTGGAAAGATGCACATGGCTTGTGACCATGGGCTGTTCCCCATAGGGAACTGGTCCCTCTTTTCTCCTGGAGTTTAAAGCCCCTCAGGGAAAGCAAGAGCATTTTATAATTCATTTATAATGAAATAATGAAGTTGTGTGCGAAGGTTTTTTTTCCATGCAGGACATGTAACTTCCGAGTCATGTTTTTCTAAACTTTTTCTCCCTTCTTATGGAGACAAGTACATTTTCTCTTCCTTTCCACTTACCTCTCTTCGTAATAACGATTTAAAACACTCGTCATAACAACAATTTAAAACAGTCCTCTGGATTGAGAAGCCAAGGTGTTGGGTGCACACAATGAGCTGGCAGCATTAATTCTCCTTACACTGCTCCACAACCTCGGGATTTCACCGCATTATGTGTTTATTCGAGATTTCCCTCCCGCAGGACTGGACCAACGTGCGTGGCCGGCAGGACGCAGGACAGGCTCCTTTCCCCCTCCTGCACCCACTCCCGCTTTCTCTTCGTGTTCCTCATCCGATTCGCTGCCTTTCAGGGATCGGCGGGAGGCCGGGGGGAATTCCAACCCTTGTCCCGACGGAGGGCCGGGATCACCGGGGGACACCGGCAGGTGTCGCTGCCCGCCCGCGGCCCGGCCAAAGCGGGACCGGAGCCTCCCCGGGGCCAGCCCGGACCGTTCCCTGCCTCGGGTGCTCCTCCTGCGCGTGAAGAGCCCTCAAAACCTCTTTAATTGATGAATAGGGATGGGTACTCATTTAAAAACACCAACTTGACCCGTATCACTTTAGCATCCTTTGTGCAAAGCCCGCCAGAGTGAGGTTTAGATTCACCTGCTTCACGGACGGGTTTGAGGAATGTCAATTAGTGTGTGATTTGGAACGCAGGGAAGGGCGATCTTGCGGCACCTACCCCGACCCAGTCAGTGAAAGGGTTAAAATCAATGCTTGCATGTAGCTTGGGAAATTAGGATCGGCCTTTCTGCGTGAAGGTCAGGTTTTCAAGGACCCTTCTGAGGAAATAACAAAACACAATTTGTCCGCATCTCTTACTTTGCACGGATATTCCCTGAAGGGCTCTCTGCTGAAAGGCAGTTCTCCGATATTTAGGTTCTTTCCCTTTTTAATATCTGCCCTGGTTTGAAAGTTCCCTCCCTGCTCCTTTTTCTGCTTCTCCAGTCCCAACTCACGCTGCACTTTACAACCTGGTCAAGCATGGTCCCTGCAGCGTCCTAAGGGCAAGGGCTGCGGCAGCTGCTGGGGCTCCCCCAAGCTGGGGTGAGGGAATTACAGCTGCTGAGGATCCCTCAGCTCCTCCCGCACTGAGCCCTTTCACCCACCCCTGTCACTGAGCTCCTGCTTTCTTTGCTGTGGGGGGACACACACAGACATCAGCTGTCTCCAGCAGAGCTGATGGCAAAGGCTTTTTCCTACCACCCCCTGGCCCTCCCCCGACTTCTG
The DNA here is from genome assembly GCF_001715985.3 of Manacus vitellinus. NCBI lineage: Eukaryota > Metazoa > Chordata > Aves > Passeriformes > Pipridae > Manacus > Manacus vitellinus. Next base: position 56,644,001 of record NW_021938789.1, read on the forward strand.
ATGAAGTCATCAACCTACTGATTGCATAACTGATACACAGGACTATCTTGTGTTATACTGGGAGATGGGCCAACCGCTTCCATTTATAGACAAAAGCAATGCCACGCTGCCAAATAATGGAGCCTTTGCTGCAGCCAGTACGAGGGAAAAAAAAAAAAGGAGGGGGAAAAAACCTGGGAGCCAAAGGGCATGCTGTGAAGTGACATCCCTCAGAGCTTCCTCTGCGAGCCTCAGTGCACAGCTGCCTTTGGGGCTGCAGCCCAAGTCCTCTTTGAATTGCCTTCAAAAAAAATCTCCTTACAGAACTACTGTCCTGGCTCTTAATGCACGCACGGGTACGGCTGAGGGACACACTCACTTCACAGTAAAAGCACTCCATTCTCTGCTGGATTATGTTATAAATTAATTCCAGAGTTTAAAAAGGAAGAAAGCTTTGAAAGGAGCCCCACCAGCTGACGTGAGCCCCACGCGCTGTGCAGCAGCTGAAGGAAATACGAGGATTATCACAAAGGTGTTACTTCCAGTGCTGTGTGTTTAGTCATTTTGGGGTACACGAGTTTACCTACTCATCACGAAAACTTCACGTTTCTGGTTTTAATAACAGGTTTAAAGCCAGGCCTTCTTCATCTAGATCACCCTCCCACATGGAATATTTCTTCTCCTTTCCTTTTCTTTGGCAAAAGCTCTTCCCAACCGATGACGAAAAGCCCTGCTGACATCACTGGGAGCAGCCCTGGGTTGTGTGTCCTGAAAATAAGAGCATAGCCCAGGCAAAAGGTCTCTGCAGGCAGGAAAATGCTCCCTAGCACCTGGGAGCAGAGCTCTTTCCCAAGAGCTTTATCTCTGCAGCCTGGCACTGCTGCTCTTAATGTCCAAGGGTATGGAGATGAAACCTGGTGGTCGGCTGTGTGGCAGGGAACTGGTGATCCACACGGCTGCCTCTTACAAGCCATGGCTGAGATGCAGCCTCACCACAGGAGCCGAGCGCCGAGGCAAGCAACTCGGGCTAAGTGCAGCACTCATACAGTCACAGAGCTTCAAAACCAAACTAATCCAAGCTTCACCGACAACGCTCTTTGCTCCTGTTCTGTCTGCCAGCTCCCTCATCCTCTTACTGCACCCCGAGCCTTCCGGCCCCTAGACTTCCTGCTCCTCCTCCTCCTCGTTCCCTGCCATTCCTTTCTCTTTCCTACACCCTCTGTCCAGCCTCTGCATTTTCCTTTCTCCACCAACTGGCACTGCTGCCTCTTCCTTCCCTCTCCAGACGCCCCCACCAGCACCTTGGCTCCCCAGCCTCTGGCTGCACATCACCCCTGCCGCTGCCTGTGCTGGTCTCCAGCGGCTCATTCCCACAGCCTGACTCACCCTGTGACTTGCGGGGATCCGCAGCAGTGAGGGGACAGCCCAGCTGCTTCCCGCAGGGCCCTGTCCTTGTGTGCACGTGGCTACAGGGGTGCCCTGTGGGGGCACAGGCAGAGAGCGACAAGATGTCCTGGAATGGGAAACACAGGCTGTATGCTCAGCCTGTTACATCTGGGAAGATGGTACAGTGTGACTTCTGATTTTTCACTCTGGCTCTTTTTAACACCACCCAAAGCCACTGTGTGCTGCTTGCAGGCTGCAAACAGCTCCCTGCTGATAACAGAGTTACAGGCGCTCCAGTCGGGAGCAGCGATGCTGCAGCTCCGCCGCCAGGTCCCCACCGCGGGGCAAGCGAGAGGCTGGTTACACCAAGGGAGTGATGGCACCAAGCCCCCTCAGCTGTGCCACAGAGCGACTTCAAACACACGGGCTGGCCCTGGCTAAGCCTCCTGGGAGCCCTCCTGCCCCTGCAGCCTCAGCTGCCCACTTTTAAGGCAGCCCAGGGACAGAATCAAGTGCTTGGCCCCTGGGAGCAAAATCGGGTATTGAAAGAGCCGAGGTGGTGTTCACGGAGCCAAAAAGGAGCCACAGTTTCCAAATAGTCAGCGTAACACTTCTGGCTTGTATAGCTGCATAGCACTAGGAAGATGAACTTTTGTAGGGATCTGGCTGCTTACTTAGCGCCCGCATGGGAGTTGCCCCTCTGGATAATCCAATCCTTAGTTAAGCAACAGGAGAATAAATCCTGTGTCCTCCCAGTGTATTTCCAGGGCCCTACAGGAGAGACAGGATGCTCTGCAGGAGTTCAGAGTGATAAGTGTGCATATATGTGTACAGTTATGCACAGTAAACACAAGTGACTTTAAAAAGAGAACAAAGGGGAGTGGAAAAGATCTTTTCCTCTTTGTCTCAAGTCTTACATGCCTCTTCCTTACCATGCAGCAATTTATTCCTTCCACATGTCATTCAATCTCCCAGCTACAGCTAAAAGCAATCACACAATTTTCTTCCAGAACAAGCAGAACAACCACCAGCTGATGCTCTGAGAGCTGGGCAGCTGGGTGCGGGTAAGCACACTCAGGGACAGCCAAGCCTACTCATCGGCCCTCTGTGCCTCATGGTTGGAGTCCTTGGATCTGGAGGAGGCAGCTCTGCTCCTGCTGAAGGCCAGGGGGGGCAAAGTGGCACCCCAGGGAAAAGGAGGCTGTTCCAGGCAACTACTGGCAGAAATTTCACATCTGGGAACAAAGTATTTCCCAAAATGCTGAGGGAAACACAGATTGGAAAGCAAGGTCTAAATGTGCGGAACAGACAAACAGACATAATTCCCTGTGCCATTCTGTGGTGTGTGGGTGAATGGGATCCTCAAATATACAAAGAGCAGAAGAGCAAATAGAAGCCAGGAAGGTGGTTTATCCTGCATCCTGCATTAGAAGAATGATACTAGAAAAACGTATACAATCAGGCATCTACATTTTAGAGTCAGAGCAGAAAAGAACACACAAAAATGATTTGAGGCAGAAAGTGTTTGCCAGAGAGTGACTTAAAGAGCTCAATCCATTTAGCCTACCACAAAGAGAACTGAGAGATGCTTTGACCATGGTGTATAAAAATACCTTCACGAGGGAAGAAATCCCTTAAAGAGCTCTTTTATCCAGTGAAGAAGGCAAAACCAGATAGAAGGGCTGGAAGCTGAAAAGAGATTCAAATCAGACAGAAGAATTGCATTTTTACACTGTGACTCCATTACACATCAGAAATGGCAGATATCCACATTTTGATGTCTTCAAGGACGACAGCCTTTCTGGATAAAGACAACACAGCGGTGGGAGGGAATGGCCTGTGACATACCAGATAGAACAGCACTGTCTGCCCTCACCTCTGCACAGCTCTGAGCTGCTGCAGAGGCCACTCTCCTGCTTGCACCACACTGCTGCCAGGCAGACAAGCACTGGTTCTGCTCTTAGGCACTGCGCGCGTGTCTGTGTGTGTATGTCTGTGTGCTAAGAATGGGGGGTCTCCAAGGTATTAATGGGATCAAAAATATGACACCATTTTCATACTCTGTGTCACAGTAAAATATCATCTCTACCCAGTGTTTTCAGGGCAGCCCAAAAGCACATTCCTATACTCCCCCAGAAATATTTCTGTTAAATTCCTGGTGATGTTGTTACTTATTGTGTCTGGCAGGGATCTTAATCCTCCCTCTAAATCAGACTGCCCAGAGCAAAGCCACCTTTCTCAGAATGGTACCATCCGACAGACTAAGGTAATTACAAATCCCTTCATTTCAGACTTCTGGTTTGTTGGGTTTTTTTACCTCTAAAGAGCCAGCATATAGGAGGAAGGGACAGAATATGCCGGTTCACAACTCCAGCTCCAGCAGCAGGCTCTGCAGAGCGGATTGCTTCACCTATTTCCTCTGTCATCCAGCCTCAGGGAGGGGCTGCAAACCTCTCCTCTCTCCCCAAGCCCCGGTTGCCATGGTCTTTCATACAGTATCTGAGCAAACAAGATCCCTCTGATGTTTGACACCAGACCTCTGCATGCAGCCAATTTGTTTTCCTTTCACCTCCCTTCGCCTGCATCTCCCCTCCCTGTGTTTTCGATACAGTTTATTCTGGCCACAGAACAAACAGGGTCTGTCAGGCTGTTTCTTCTGTGTATTTTTGTTTTCTTCTAGAAATTTTCTAATGTCTTCATTTCTGGTGATGAAGTAGGTAACAAAGGGCTCTAAGATAGGCAACTGTTTCTCTAAACCCGTTTAAGAGCTAAAGACTGGCAGAAGTTCATCTCAAAGCCTTCGAGGCAGAAGGGGCTGTCGTTTTGCTGGCTGCCTCCCCATGCACCCACTTTTGCTCCAGCACAGGGGTTTAACTCCACAAACCCTGAGCACTCCCGATGTGATTCGGAATGCAGTGTTTCAACAGAACACCACTGAACTTCAACCAGCCTAATTAAACCAGGCTCATTTCCTCTTTTGCAAATAACAGCTCTGGCAGTTTTCTCCCTTCCCCCCGAAAAAGAAACCTTTGCAGGGGAAATCACTCCTGCTTTTCAGTTTTGTTTATCCTCAGTTTCACCAGGTAGGTCCATGGTATGGAGCATAATGATATAGCAGTTGGGTTTGTACACTGAGGGAGAAGTATTCATTTATCTCAAATAACTAGTTTTCTTGTAATTGCAATTTTTATTGGTCTTATTATTTTTAGGAGAAGACGAAAGCAAATCAGCCCAAATTCAAACCAAAATAGCCTCTCTAAATTCATATCTTAAAAAAAAAAAAAAAGGGAGAAATAAGTGGAAGAATATAAAAATATTTGGGAAGTGTAAAATGAAGATGAGCTATTCTCATTTTCTTTAGTGAGTTACAAGTCGTGGCTCAAGCAGAGCCTCTTGCAAGGTTGTGGTTTTCACCCAGTACCTGCTCTGTCCCCTATGGGATGTGAACCTCATGCTCCTTGGCAAAGCACCATGGATGTTCCCTATACATGCTGTGTATGGCAGGGACTAGTGACTGAGCTACCAGTTGGCCTAGAGGAGCTGAGACTCGAGTGGGCACAGAGGCCCTGTGGCTCTGGCAGGTCTGTGAGGCAGCTTCTGGTGCTCCCACCCAGCCCCTGCAACAGGAATGAATCCTCCCGCTCCACACTCTCACCTGCTCTTGAGCCCTTTGCACCAATGTTCATGGTCTAGTGAAAACAAAGCGGTACTTTACATCATTTTCTTGCAGGAGTGAACTGATGGGGTTAATCAGGCCATTAATTTGACCTGCAGAGGGAATGGCTGCACGGACAAGTTTCTGTGAGGCAAAGCCGGTGCGGTTTTACAGCGCCTCAGTTACTCAGAGGTTACTCCCACGAGCAGCTTCCCTCCTGCAGGAGTATGGAACAGCCACCTGGCAATTCTGTTTCGGGGCAAGAGGTCTGAGGGGCTGCTGATGGGTGGCAAAGCCAGCCCCTAACTGGTCTCTTGGCACCATCTCTGCAGACATGCAGGGCTGGTGGCAGGGAAGGAAGGAGGGTGGGGATCCAAAGAAACACTGAAGTGCCCAACTTCGTATTTGCGGCACATTATGGAGGTTGTAATTACTCCCCTCAAAGACTACTGGGTGAAGCTGTGCCATCATGGCCTTCCACAGTGTGCCCTACCACTCTGAAAGCAAGAGGGAACCTTCAGGGAGCAAAAGGTGGGAGGAGGGAGCTGAAAAACCAGCCCACACCATAGCTTTTCCATACCACATCCCTGCTGCATTCTGCCATAGCTGAGAGCTTTCAAAGGTACAAATCAGCCACTCCAGAGGAGCTGCAACTTGCCCTCTTGGTGCCAGCTCAACTCTGCCTTGGCTTATTTCCTGGGGCTCCAGAAGCTGGTCCTGGAGCAAAGTGGAGTGAAAGCTGAGCTCACAGGGGCTGCTAGGCCCTGAAGCCAGATAGAAATTGTCCTGCTAAAGGTTTTAGCTTTAATCAATGCCCCCTTCAAGCCCATCCTGGAGCAGGAGGGAGGAAAGCTAATGTGAAGCGTAAGGATAATCACGGCTAGAGAGCCCCCGGGAAGAGGGAGAGAAGAAAAATGGAAGATGAAAGCAGGCAAATGGTTTAAACAAACAGTCACACAGGGCCAATGAAAAGGGGGAACAGAGGGAAAATGACACAATAAAAATAAATGCTATAAGAGAAAGAAAAGCTTCTAAGCACACACAGAGAAAAATGTGGGGCTTGGAAAAAGCAAAAGTATAAGAAATAGATGCTCTAATGGAGCTCTCTAGCAGCTAACACTCACCATTACCAGGCAGCCCCTTTCCTTCTAATGGCCCGAGCCTGTACCACATTATCACCTTGTACCCCATGGAGTTTGCTGGTTGTTGAGGTATTTCGCAGAGCCTGGCTGTAGCTCACGCCTGGCAGAAGCTGCCTGAAGTCTCCTGTGGATGACTGCAGAGATATTTTTTTTTTTTTTTTTTTTTTCTAGGTGAAATTTTGTTAAATTTCCCCTTGGTTGTTTTGTTTGAGCATAAACAAAAGGTATTTTTTTCACACTTAAGGGCGTCTTTCAGATCCTTTTCTCTGTGCTGTGATAAATGAAATCTCCTTCATTTTTAGAAATTCCAACTTGGCACTTGTGTTGCTCCTCAGCAAGCAGCGTGTAATTTGCCAAGCCTGAAAGAATCCTGGCTGAGAAATAAACACAGTGGGCCATATGCTCTCCTTCCCATATGCAGAAGGCACCTTACCTCAAAAATTGGGAAGAGGCTGCAATCGCCCCCATGGCGTTGCTTTTGCCAAGGCGAAAAAAAAGAAAAATATCCACAGAAAAATTTCTGCCCGAAAAGGTTCTGGGCTCTCATAAAGCAGCCCTGTTTCTGCACAGCCCTGGGGACCTCCCGTGCACTGTCCCTGACCTTGTGACTGGGCTCAGAGACTGCGTACCCCACGTCCTCGGTGCTCGCAGCAAAGCTGCATTGTCTGTGTCGGCATTTCCCGGCGCAGCCCGCTGGGCGAGGGGGCGATCTGCAGCACACAGCTGCTCCTTTAACACCGCTCTCCTCTCCCTCGTTCACACCGTGCCCTCCCGAGAGGCAGATCACACACCAGAAGGATGGGGTGAAGTGAGGACTTCTTTCTGCTCTGTGCCCGTATGAGACACAGAGGGAGAGTGTGACATGTATATGTGGTACCTGTTTTCTGGCAGGCTCCAGCAGTCTCAGTGAATGTGGCTGATAAAAGCAGGAATGGTCACCTGTACGTATTCATGCATAAATTCCGTGATCTTCCTCTGTCTGACAGCGACTTCAAAGAGCCGGAATAACTCCCTCGTCTTTGTTTGCAGGGTGCTTGTCTGTGTAGCCTCTCTGCAGGTGCGATTTCCACCTCAAATCACCAGCCAAATATTTCCATAAGGCAGCCAGCAGGGCCAAGGGAAGTGGTCCTCCACTGCAGCTGCCTGGCAAAGCCACATTATCTTTGCTGTGGTTTCACATAATTACCTGCGGATAAACTAAGTTGGTTGAGATGGCACAACAGGTGTAAGATTTCATGAGCTAATTCTTTTAACATCCTTGAATCCAAGCAACCCAGATCACCTGGTTCCAGGACTTGAAACTCTTGATTTTTCTTCCACCTTGGATGTGGTCTTTGTTTCCTCATTAGCCACATGGCCTTTACTTTGACACCCAATCTTCTTAGTCCTACTGAAAACTGAGACAAGGTATTCTGATTTGGGCTATGCCTAGCTTGTTTTAAGGTTTTCAAGCTCGACGTGCTCCTTGCTGTATGGTTCCCCCTTTATTTATATGACTAAGGAAAACCTCACAATTGAATTAATTTCTTTTGCAAGGCCTAACTCAGTTCAGCTTTTGGAAGAACTGACTTTATCCCTAGACTTCCAGGCCTCTAAGGCCTAGCTTGCTTTGCTGATCAAGCCCTTATTCCTGCCCTCTGAGGCTTTCTGGATAGCCTTGATACTACTTCTGAGACAATGACTTATCTCATAAGCTTTAAACCTCCTTTTTCTTTTTCTTTTTTTTTCTTTCTCCACACCATGAATGCTTTTTTTGCCTCCTTCTGTCATGCCATCTTCCTAATGCATACTCATGTTTGCCAGCTTAACTAGTCCTCCCAGCTGCAATCCCAGCTGCTTTTTTGCAGCCTTTGACTCACTTCTCAAACCCTGCCTTCTCCTGCCTTCACTGGAGAGAGGTCTTTGCACAGGATTGCGTTGATACCTCCCATGAGAGACTTCGAGAAAGACATGATCTTCCTCTACCCCTGCTTGCTTTCCATTGCATCCTGCCTGGCTCTCTGCTCCTGTTGCAGAGGCAGTGGCCTCACCAGTGGCCCCCAGCCCTTCTGCTTGTCCTGGCAGGCTCACTGTGTCCTCTTTTCTCATCTTTGTTGCCCCCATCTGCCTTCTCCTTCTTTATATCCCACTCTCCTTTCATTCCTTCCCCTTGCAGCACAAGCATACTTTATCTTCATGCTTTTAAAAAATAAAATAAACTCCAAACAGCCCTTGACTCCTAGTGACTCTCCAGCTCTCACGCTCTCTCTCTTCTCACTGTCATCTCTAAGCTTATTGCATCTGCTGCTGATGATTTATATGATTTAGACTGAATTTAGTCTCCATCTCCAGCACAGAATCTTTTCCAAACAGGCTTTCACTTCTCGCCTGTCTCAGAAACAGGATCACAGGGTTTCTAATATCCTTTGTCTGGCTGCAGCTCTGCACTACAATGCCAGGCTCGCTGTCATAGCCTGTGTGAGTCTTACAGCCTGTCAGTTCCTTCCGGAAATCTGGCCCTCCTTTCTCAATGCTCCTACTTGACTCCAACACCTTCGTTCACTTGCTCAGTGTTACTTGGTCTAGTTCATCACTACTCACCCTCCCAAACTGCTGCTGTTCTGTGGGTCTGCGGCCCCATCCCTCATCTCCTTTCCCTCTCTCAGATCTCAGAGCAAGCTCACCCTCCACGCACTTTCAAGGACCTTCTCTGCACCAGCAACTCACCGACCTACCTCTCTGTCCCCGGCCACTTCCCGTCTGTTCCAACTAAATTCATGCCCTGCCTCTGGGATCATCTTGTGGATATCTGTCAGCTCAAGCTCAAAGTAGGCTCTCATCCAACTCCCTAGGTCTCCTCTCTTTCCGGTTTCTCCAGTCCCTGTGGGCAACACCATCGCCTGGCTGTCACTCAGCCCATAACCTGGTTGTTATCTCTGCCTCATGCTCTGTGCAGCCCCACAGCCAGGCTCTCGTCTCCTCACACCCTGACGGCTGCAATCTTACCCTGCTTGTAGACAGCCCGAGTGCTGCTGTCTAGGGCATTTTCTTTGCCTGTCATCTTGCCTGTGCCGTCCCTCTCTTTGCAGCCCTCTCTTGGATTCCCCTTCCTCTGGATTTCCACACCCTCCCTTGCTCTCAAATTCAGCTGCAGTGTATGCCACCTCACGCATCATCTCTCTTTCACTGCTGAGACTTTCCATCACCCCATCACAACCCACTCTTTTCCACATGTTACATTTTAGCTAGAAGTGCCTTCAGACTTTCCTCCCTACTGGATTTCATTCTTGGGAGGAGATTCTTCACATCATACGAATCTGACCCTGAACTCTGTCCCCGGTGTAGTTACATTTGTAGAAGTTTGCAGAAGTTTCTGTCTCCATGATGTCCAGCAGTCTTCTGTTTCCTTGTACTCCCTGGTGTGTTTGTCTCCCTGCCTTACCTCTTATCTTACACTTAGACTGGAAGTATTTAGGGGGATGGAAACATATTTACATCCTGCATCTGCAGGGAGCCCAGCACAATGAGACTCCTAAACTGGGACTGGGGCTCAGAGCTGCCATCCACCATAGCACAAGCAGTTACAAATGCAACTTCAATTTGCATACAGCTTAAATATGCTATTTTATATTCTCTAGGTGCAAAACCACCAGCATTTCACTGTGCCCTTGCTCCACTTTTTCTCCTTTTAAAAGGACATGATACAAGGTTGGGATATCGCACGCTGGAAAAGTCAGGAAATGCTAAGTTATGGTTCCCACGGCAATTGTAACTCAGCCCCAGACGGTGCAGCACAAAGGTTATCACCGTGTACAATAACAGAGGATGCTGAACACATGCAAAGTGACCAAATTACTGTCATGGCAGATAACCAGGTCTTTGAACTTCCGTGCAGGTAAAAATCTTAGGCATTTACTGGGCTTTTAGCATTTAATTCTAGAAATGTGAAGCACACAACCCCCTATAAATAAAAGTCAGAATTACGCTGTATAGTGAGTAACTGGTGCCAGCAGTAGCTTGTAGCCTTCTTTGCAGAGACACAGCTAATGGCAACAAGAAATATTTCCATTACTTTATGAGCTCTGGTAGCTGTCAACTGAGAGAGGGATCTGCCGATCAGAGAAATCTGGGAAGACATCAGTGTGTCAGAACAACTGAAAAGACTTGACACAGAGGGCACATTTTTGTTGAGCAATTTGCATTAGCACTTCTGGACAAATTCTACATTTCACATGCAATTCACAAACCAACAGCAGCACAGCTAATTGGTGCAGTTGCCACTCAACTGCAGTGCCTTGTTTGAGCTATCACCAACGTGAATGAAGACTACAGGCTTTTTTTCAAAAAATGCAGCAATTATTTTGCAGGCTTTGAGTTGGGTTCCCCCTGCCCCCACTTTCATCCTTGTAATTTCATTATCTCAATAACTTAAAAAGGACATGGAATAGTAAAATGCAAACCTCAGAAAAGTCCTATTGAAGTTATTAATTAAAAAAACCACCACTGTTTGCAAAGAATGATGCCCTTCATTAATATACCTGTTAGCCCTGCCATCACTGTGAATTTGACCTTGTCTCAAGAGTGCCAATGCAAAGCTACATGGGGATCTGAAAAAAATAACAATAAGTGGCAGAGCACTGGTGACAGAAAATCCCAGCCACCAAACCAAGGCTGTGCTCTGCATGAATCTAAAATGCTGATGGGATGATGGAATCTCTCTGCTCCCTCTTAGGTGGTATTAGAAGTTATTTAACTGAAAACAGGGCAGATCTCCCATCCATCAGTCTTTATCCTTTGTAAAGTCAAGTCTCCTGTGAAAAGGAAAGAGCACCCATGCTGCAGTTTTCTGTTACTGCTGCTCAGAATGCTCAGGCAGCTGCGGCTCAGCTGAAGGAAGGCTTGGCTGACTCCTTTTCCTAAGTTAGATGGCTATTTTTAGGCAACATTTCCTTTAGGCCCCTACAGTGCAAAATCCAAAGGAGCTAATGGGATTGGCAGGTGCATAGATTATCAGTGACCTCCTCTAGCTGAGCAATCACATTTCCTTACCACATTTTTTGTCATAATGTGAAAAAGGGAACAACCTACAATTAAAGATCTTCCAAACCAGCCTCTATACCTTTTATATTCAATGAGAAACCAATGTGCAATAGAAAAAAATTGAACAGCACAAGAAAAACTATACAGATGCACCTAGAACTAAATAAATCTAATTCAGAAATTAATGGGGTATTTCGGTTGCATCTCTGCAGAGGAATAAGTGTCTGTAATGTACTTTCATTCTGATCCCAATCTTTCTGCAGCTGCAAGAATCTCATCCCCTTTCCTCCTTCCCTTGAAATCTTCTTGGCCCCATCCTACTAAGGGTCCAGCCTCGCTGTTGCAGGAGTCACTAGCAAAAGCCACATCTTATCCACATCTCCCAGCTGTGCTCTCCTCAGAAAGAATAAGAGAAGTTACAGCTAAGCCAGTGTAACTCCCAGTCCTGATCACAAGGGGTCTGAGTCCTGGACACAGATGCCATTTTATGTTCTTCAGTGAATGACAAAGCAGGCTGTTGGGCAAACCCCCGTAGTACATCTTTCTGGTGTAAGTAACTCTGCTTGGGCTTCCTTCTGCCACACCTTGGGTTACAGGCACAGCAGTCACTTCCCAGTGATTAAATCCTGACTTGAAGGCCCAGTTATTCTGAGTATGACTGCACAGTCTTCCTCTTGGGAATTGGTGCTGTGCACAACCCCTGCTCCCCAGGATGACTCAGTTGGTATTTGGGAAAGCAGGGGCTGGTTGGGAGCTCTGTGTGTGCCCTGTCCAAACGTGAGTCCCCCTCTGAGCATCCCATCAGTATTCACCTGGTGAGCCATGAAAAAAGGGAGCCCCTGAAATCCCCACTATGGGGGTTATGGGTTGCTTCCTTCTTTCCTTTTATTGATCCTTTTTTTATCCTTTGTCTGTATTCAGAAGGCTTTGTCTGGAGACCTGATACCTTGAACCCTTCACAAAGAAAAGCAAACAGTGACTCTGTGAAACCACAGGTTGTACTTCCCAATGATAGAGCAGGGCTCCAATTTACTAACACATGGTGTGGCCGTCAGCTGTGATTCTACAAAAACTGCAGAAGGTAGCTTTGGACCTCTTAATATCTTATTTCTGATATATGGAGGGACTGGGGAGTTTGCAGCTTCCCACCTGCTTAAATATAATTAACTACAAAACATCAAACATATGCATTCAGCCCTTTGTAGACATATCATTACCTTATGTGTTCATGTAAGGCACATCTGTAGCACATTGGCAGTACACCTAGTTAATGTGTGGGAGACTCCTAGGTTCAAAGCCTCCAGTGTTTCTTTTGTTCTCTAATGAATCCTTCTTTTGTTTAGCTCCCCCTCCCCTAAGGTTGTAGCTGTAACTCTGTCATTAGCATCTTAAAAATCTTTTCCTCCAAAACTACCTACAACACTGCAATAGGCTGGGAACATAGTAGGAAGCACCTAAATGAATCACGATTCTTTCTTCAGACAGGTTTAACAGGTCTGGGTCACTTTTCAGCAACACTGTTGCTTCATTGGCAAACTCGGCAATCAAATATTCTCCTAAAAACCACGTGAGGTGAAATTCCTGTGCCACATTCCAGCTGGTAAGCTGGGTTCATAATGTTTCAAATAAAAGACGCATTCATGGCTACTAGGAGTGTCACAATTTTTGTGAGTATCTGTGGACTCGCGTCTGCTTCTCAGTGTCCAAAAATCAAAGCATTCAGGCACCTACCTCCATGGTAGCCCACTTAAAATGCTGAGCTGTATCCTTTGGCAGGAAACATTTTGCTGAATTTTCACTGGATTTCAACCTAGTGACCCCAAACCTGAGTTTCTAGATACTATGCACGGAAACACACGTGTAACACTGAGATACCTCTAACACAGGGACTGGCAGCTGTGGTGTCCACCAGAATCACCATCCCTCCTGGTGCTGGCATCTTTCTGGGCTTCACCAAAAGGGACCAGCTACCTACCAACAAGCTCTGGGAAACAAGTAGCCGAAGATGCTGCTAAGGAAATGTTTTCACAGATAGGCACAAAGACAGATGGACTTTACCCATTTGGCTGTGAATGAAACGCAGTGGGGGTTTTGCCTTTGGAAAAGTGCCAAGCTCATATCCACTGAGTTACTACGCTTTCAGTGGGCTGACTCCAAAGTTATCAGGCCTCTTCTCCAAAACATCTTAGGGACCGGCAGAGATGGCCAATGATCAGGGTGTGATTTGGGGCATTTCCTCTGTGAGAAACCCAGTGGCCAGGCAGGAAGGCCACAGCACTGGAAGAAACATCAGGACTCTCAAGTGCTGTGCTGCTTACACCTCTGGGCATCTCTGGCAGCTTAACCACAGTGCTCATACTTCCATGCCCTGGTATCAGGACAACTGTGCACCCTAGTAAGGCAGTTCAGCTGTATAAAAAGGTTTGGGATTCTTTGGGATCCATGGCGTCATGGGTGTAGCTCTGTCAGACAACTCTAAATTGTAATAGAGTCATCAGGCTTCAGCATTCAGTTTGTCACTACAAAAACATCAGCTCCTAAACAGGCACAACGCATTAGCAATGTGCATTGTTGCCCTATATTCATCAACTAGCATTATTGTTTTTATTTAACTGTAAGTGGCATGTTTTCTTTGCTGGCTTCCTTCCAAACTCATCTGTTACTCTGAGCTGAGGTAGTAGTATGTGTTTCCACTGCTTCTGAGGAGACATTTCTCTCTTAAAAGACATAAACACACTACCACCTGAAAATGGCATAATGACAGCACCCAGGAAAAAAAAAAGGACAACCATAAGTAAACCCTATTCTTCCTCTCCCTGACTTTTCAGAAACAATCCTGCAGCAAACGCCATCTCCATTGGCTAGCCACTAAAATCAGCAAAGCTGAGCTGAGGCAGAGCCACAAGCCTTCAAAAGCTGCTGGGGGAAGTGGTACAGGGAGCTCCTGGAGCACCCTTGTCTTCCTGCTGTCCTTTCTCACAGCAGACTGGGAACATCTGTCCTGTAGCTCTGCACAGTGACTGTAAGGGCAGTGACAGCCTTAGTTAAAACTCACCGGGAAGCACCCTTCCTTTGGAAAACCAAACAGCTCCATGCTCACACAGATCAGCAGCCTGAAGATGAGGAAAGCTGCTGCACTTTCAGTAGGTGCTGGGCACAGACATGGCTGCTTACAAGAGGAAATGGCTGGAGATTTACAATGGCAAAATCAAGGTGTACAACCTGAAGGACTAATTAGGTGTTTCCCTTCCCCTCAAAATATTTTCCTATGGCCTAAAAATACATCCTATGTCTTACATGAAATGAAAGAGCAGCACACTGACTGTTGACAGCCCCATCATAATAATATCACCTCTAAAAATTCAAGCAGCAAAGGTATTCCCATTCCTATTGTACTCGGAAGGATCACTCCGAGCGTGTGGCACCAGTTTGGCACTAGTGTGAAAAAAGTGTGTCTCATTTATAGGTTTTTACTGTTATTATCCCTCACCAATCTTTGACTGCTTCAAAATTTATTTTCTCATCTTTCATAAAGGCTCTGGCCATGCTGACTAGTACAAGTGAAAACCTAAAATATTCTTCTGCAGCCAGTCATTGCCTACAGGATGAAAACATTCACCCACAGCGGCCTCGGTAGCCCAAGCCGAGTGCAGCGCTGCAACACAGGTCACACAGCCTTTTCTAGGGGAATACAAACAAGATTAGTACAGAGGGGTCCAAAGATTATGTAAAAACCAAAACAAACTTAATTGCCTAATTAATTGAACTAGGCCTCACCTCCTCCTCCAGAATAACTCGACCTGTTCAGCACTGGAAAAAGGCCGGTGTTGACACTGTCCTTGTTTGTTTGGCTGCCTGTCAGCCTGAGGAGGTATATTTAGCTTTAG
Organism: Manacus vitellinus; assembly: GCF_001715985.3. Lineage (NCBI taxonomy): Eukaryota > Metazoa > Chordata > Aves > Passeriformes > Pipridae > Manacus > Manacus vitellinus. Next base: position 56,659,069 of record NW_021938789.1, read on the forward strand.
CACGCTTGCAGGATTGCATCTTGCAGCTCAACAGGAAATCTCTGGAGTCGGAGCTAAAGATATCGCTGCACACTCAGAAATTTACGGCCAGCTGTAGAAGTGGGGCTGCAGCGGTCAGAGTGCTCAACAGCCTCCTTTGAAATGAGCGAGGAGGCTGAATTAAACACTTCACTGTAACCGGGTTCATGGCAGGCAGGGTGCACCCGCGGCGCTAAAAATAGCAATGGAGGAGGCTCTTCTCTTGCTGGGATAATACTGAATTGATACATCCCGTTCCCATTCCCAAGCTTGTGCTTATGAGAAGATGGGAGGGGGAGAAGTCTGAGGAGAGGGAACTGGGGACTAGTGCTGAAGGAGCACACAGAGATCTCCTCCTTCTCCTCCTCCGAAGCTTTCAGAAATTTTAACAGTCGTCAGATCCATTTCAAGAGACATAAATCATAATAGAGATCACATATTTTACACAGGCTTTCTTTTCCATTAAAAAAATCTACAGATGGTTTGTGGCACCAATTCCAGGTCAGGTGAACGGACAGGGAATCCTGTCTTGCCTGTCCTTGACATTTTTAAGTGCCATTTTACCCGATGCTGTCGTGGCTCCTGAACAATCTCTCCAGTGCTGGGCAAGCACAGGGCACCTCAGCCACAGCCTCAGCTAGAGCCTCAGTCTTGGAGAATTATGTTACTCAGGGGAAGAATTTACTGAGGGTAATACTGAATTGATATGGATTTAATGCTAAAAGTTGAAATGGTTAAAAATTAACCCAAATATGGCAACTCACACCTCTCTAAGGTCTCTCTCATGAAATCAGTGGTGATGTCCTGGTGGATGTCCCACAGTGCCAGCACACTGAGTGAGCGCCTTGAAGAGCCTGTGGTACTGTAAGTTGATGCCAGCTGTGTGCCCAAACCAGTCATGCCACCTTGTTTGGTTCAGTCACCACCATGGAATACCAGGGAAGACAGGGCCTTGGAGTAAACTGTGACTGGTGGGGAGATGTTCTGCAGTGTCTCATTTGTGCTCTTCACACAGTGTTTTGTAAAACGCTCGAGTGCATTAACTCAGCGAAGCTCCGTGGCACACTGAAGGATCAGGCCCCTCCACTTCACCGCAGTTAAGGCAGGAACATGACCCAGGACCTTTCTGTACTGAGATAATGAAAAGGCAGGATGCAAACCCAGCTCCTGTTTTCTGTTAATAAGTGCTTTCTTACTCTATCTTATCATTTTCTCTCAAGTGATATCTAGCTGACTGTTTGCATTTCATCTCAGCTTTGGGAATGCTTTGTACCCTCCAAGTAATTCGAGTCAGCCAGAGCACACCTCTCTTTGCTCAGTGGCAGTACAGCTCTGTATGTTTATGAAGCAAAATCAAAAAGGAGTAAATGTAAACAAGTTGTCCCTCTTTTGAAGAGCTCCTCCGGATACAGAGTGTTCTGTCAATAGCGATGTAAGGAAGTACTGAGGCCTCAGGGTCCTGCATGCTGTTGATACCAAAAAAAAAAAGGAACTTATTTCAGAGTCTTATTTAGATCAACCTGTTTTCTTTCAGGCAAAAAGCCTGAGGTGCCACCCTGCCTACAGCTGACTGGTCTCACAAGAACAAATTTCTTTGCCTCCAGACAGGTCATTAACTGGTGGAGACAGGGTAGGTAGGTGTATGTAGCCTTAGGAAGTGTGCAGGATTTGTTTTTATCAACCCTACACAAGGGAAGACTAGTTGTAAGGCTGGTGTTTGGCAGCCTGATGCATTCACAATCCAGATTTTGGACAAACCACTCCCCTGTCTGATGCCTCAGCATCCCCAGCCCTACAGCCAGAACAGTGACAGTTCCTCTGATTCCACCAAACTGCCCCAATCCCAGCAAGGCAACAGGATCCAGGGATCTACAGTGCCAGCATGCTCTAGTTACATCCTCAGATAAAACATTTTCTCCCCAAAAAAGCCCAGAATTGTATTTCTTGCCTGCATGCACCTAAACAAACCAACAGGCAAAAAATCTTCCTCAAAATAGATGAAAATAAATTTCTCTGTCCTATTTGACTCCCACTTCCTTTGAACAATGTCACTAAAAATACAGGTTAAGGAGCAGGCAGAAGAAGGACAGCAGGATCCCTGGCTAAAAACGAGGGATTTGCTGTGGCCCAGGCAGTGCCAGCTTTTCTGGATGCCGAGACAAGCATCTCCTTATTTCTGCCGGGGTGAGATGGAGTGGCAGAGCCCCTTGAATCTATCATGGCTGTTGGGAGCTGACAGCAATGTGTTCCCCCTTCAGCAAACTGCTTCCCCTTTGTCAGGTGTCATTTGAGTGCCACACACAACCAGGCACACGCTTGGCCCCTCCTTGGAGGCACCTCTGCGGTGCAGGAGCAAGGTTTGGTCGCTGTTGGAAGATTTAAGGGGTGCTGCTGAGCCGTGGCTGGCTGCTCCCCTCTGCTCCCTTGGCAGTGCTGCTGGCTGGAGGAGGTGTGGTGCCTCTCGGGCATGTTACATCACCAGCTTATTGCTGGATGCATCACAGGAAGCAAAGTTCAGCAGTAAACAGGAGACACCCCCCCCTCCTCCCCCTCCCTCCCTGGCAGCAGGGAGTAACCCTGCAGATTTCCCACGAGTGGAAGAGCTGAGGAAGGTGTGGAGTCTTTCTGCACCAAGGATCTGGTCCAGCTGCCAGAGCATGTGCCAGGGTACAAGGCTCCTCAGCAGCTGGCTCTCCTGGGGCTGGTGACATCCTTCAGGATGGTGACAGCTCTGCAGAGCAATGTGCCATGCTCCCAGAATCTTGCAGTGCCCAGTCATGACCTGATTGGCAGACGATGGGAGTCAAGCCACAGTCCCCTGGGTACACACCAGATGCTTCGACTGCAAAACCACTTCTTTGGTTAAGCTGTCTATTATGTGATGTACCTTGAGCTAAAAAGGCTCTCCTTGGATAATCCCAGCGTTTTAGAGCTTTACTGCCAGGAGTGCTCTCTAAGGGCACTGTTTAGAGAAGTGTCATGTACAAACGACAGAATCACAGAAGGCAGTGATGGAGAAGATCACCTTGCCCGTCTCTCAGCTCCCATGAGGACCTTTTAGTCCAACACACAGGAATCACTGTAAGGAGAGAAACTTGCAGCACATCAATGCTCCTGAACAAACAATGAAAAGCCTGGGATGAGGAGGTGATCAAGAACTTTGTGATATATGCCCGTTAGCAGACAGGCCCTTCTAGAGATGGCCTGGAGAGCGTTCTTGTTAAAAGCCAATTGGATGAGTGACATTTGAAAAAAAAAAAAAGGATACGTGTGTCACTTTTCCACAGCTTCCCCCTGGCTCAGTTCAGACAATTACAGCTTAACTACCAGGGTTAAGTTGAAGTCTTCTGTGGTGTCAGAATATAAGATAGAGAGGGACACTGTCAACTTCTTCAGGTATTGAAATCTCATTTACAAGAAGGGAAGGCATTCTCTGCCAGCTCTTTCTTTCACATTTGAAAGAAGTAAGCCAAAGACAGTACAAAGGAAAAATGTAGTGGGTGTTTTTCATGGTAGCCTTTACCTGCGGTCTTTAATTCGCATGGCTGCTGGAAGAGGCTACTCAGAGGCTCTCTGGGGTAAAACTGCCTTGCCATTTCACAAGAGGGAAATGGTGCCTTCCTTTCATGGATGAGCTCCATTGGAAGCTTCCCAAGCAAGTTTCCATCAGAGCCATCCCCATGCCACCCACAAGCCGGCTGGCTCCCTGCCCAAGGACCACACGTGCCTGTGGGTACAGGCTGCACTTCAAATCACAGCCCTGCATGTGCAGAGAGGTGTTGCTTGGCCACCCTCCCTGGATGCACTCCCTGAAGCTGCCACTTGGCACTGAGAGAGGGGACCTGGGAGCTTACCTTTAACCAAAGGTGCCCACTCACAGGCACAAGATGCCTCTGAGTTTCATTCAGCTCCAAAGTGCTGTTGAGGCTTGGCAAGCACTTCTTGATGGGAAGGAGAGAGATAGGTAAGAAAGTGTTCTGCAAGCTTCTGCAGACAGGGAGTGAAATGCCCTTCTCACACTACTGAAGGGGCTAAGAAAGTGGTCAGGCTTCCAGTGACTTTTAACGTACTGACAACACCAAGCTGTAAGTACCACTGGAAGATATGGCTCCCCAGTGATCACAGCTTCTGCAAAAACGTCTCAAAATAATGGGATGCTCCTGGTTTCTGCAGTGCTGCAAATCTCAGTGCTGCAGCTCTCTCATGTTTCAAAATCAGGAGCTGGTCTCTCCTTCTTCCACCAGGACAGAAAATACACCTGCAGTTGGTTCTGCTCCAGACGTAAAACTTCGCATCCGTGGGATATGGAAAACTGGCTTAAAGAAATACAAGAGCTGTAGAGAGACACCTGACTCCAGGAATCAAAGTGTTGGGACAAAAAAAAAGCAGATAAAATCCCAAGGTGTGACAACATTACCACTGTGCTTGTGCATGGCCAGATTCTGAAAGGGACAAACAGAAGAGACACTGTTTTCCGTGAAGAAGCCTGGGAAGGCAGAAACTTAAAGCAAAATCATGTGGAAAGTTATTAAATTCATTTCTAGCATTGCCAATGTAACTAAATGTTATGATGGCATTTAGTTATGTTTAGAAATGGAAGATAGGCTTTGCTTCTTGTTTAATACCATTTCTTAAGACTTTTTTCTTAAAATGTTTAACTTGTTATCCAGAGCACTACAAGTCAAGAAATCCAAGATGCAGCCTTCACTTCCCCAGAATCCACTCCTGAACATATCTATACAATGGGGATGACATTTCCAGCGTGTTGACACACGTGCACAGTATTATTGCTTCTTCAATATACGTTTCATTGCTTTCAGAGCAAAATTTGTTCTTGGACGCTTGCACAAAGACCGTGCCAAAAACAATGGATGTGCTGGTACACTTTCAAACACCAGGCTTTGGCTTCCTAAAGGGAAAGTTTTTGTTGTTGTTTGGTTTCCAGCAAAGGCCTCTTTCCAAGGGCACAGGGAACCACCCTTCTGCAAAACAACAAATTACAAGTGTTTCCCTCAACCACAAATGTGCTCTGTGGAAACTTAAGAGGATTCATTTGGAAAAGCAGGGAGGGACTGCACCAAGGTCCAGGAGGAAGACTTATTTCTTTTTCACATGTTTCTCATTTTTAAATGATCTGTCTCTCCTCCAGACCACGGCACACATCACACAGCTTTAGCTTAAATTCCTGTCCACATGTATCTCTGCTTGTGAGGTTCACATGATTAGCTCATTTCATGAAGCAAATCCCAGTCTTCTCACCATAGGAGATGTGGCACTAAAGAGTAACCTTTCATGAAGAAATAACACTTGTGAGGAATTTTACTGCTGTGTCCATTTTCAGTGCAAAGAAAGGGAAGGGGCAGCTGAGGGAAGGGAGAACCTTCTAGGGCAGTAAAGCCACAGTAACCTTCTGTTCAAATCTTCTACATGGTACTTTGTGCTGACTACTCTCCACCCACTCCCAACAGCTCCCTGTTTTAGTGCCCTCTCCTACTTTCTGATATTAGCCTGCAGCACAGCATAAAAAGATCCAGAATTCTTAGTCTCAATGTGTTTCTTCTTTCAACTGAGACATCTGTTTTCAGGTATTTAACATGCAGATATGCACATGGCCCTCTCCTTCACAACAGCAACTTGTCTACTGACCCAAATGAAACTTGTACTGAACAAACCAGTGCAGACAAAAGTCAACAATTTAGGTACCTGAGATTGCAACCAGAATGAAGTTGGTAAATGACCCAATACCACCCCAACTACTGCTGCCACCAAAAAGCCTTCACTTTCACCAAAAATGCCTTTCAGAGAATCTCTACCCATTTAGATACAGCGTAAACTGCTTAAGTAAGTTTTTGATGCTCAGCATTTTTACATCTTCTACACCACACACCTTTTTCTGTAGAGGCCATTTCAGAATTTGGGGTGCTAGGAGGGGCAGGACAGTTCAAAGCCCTGTTGCAGTACTGGGGTCATCTGTGACCTGCCTGTTTTGAAATAATAGTCTCACTCATAATTCATTTTTGCGAACATCCTTAATCACTGGGTACAGTGTTAAACCTTTAAATAAGTACCTGTGTCAGAAGACAGATCTGTGCATGTGGTCAGGCCAAGGCTACTGAAAGGTTCAGCAGCCAGACTGGTTATGAAAAACAAACACCAGCATCTATTTACAGATCCACATACCCACCAGTCTGATTTTATTTTCATCCGCAGTGTGATCTTCCATCTATACAGCCTTTGAAATATGAACCTGAAACTTTTTGGGGGACAGAATTCAAAATCATTTGTTACGAAATGTCAGTCATGCTCTTGAGTTTATTTCAACTACTGCTCCTTAACTGTGCTAAAATAATGAATAATAAATACTGGTGGCAGCGGCAGCAATAGTGGCAGCTGCAGGGAGACATCCAAATCCAATCCACACTAAAAAAGAAAACAAGTCATATAATTTCTCTCCTTCTCCTTTACTTTCTTTTCTCAATTTTTTATCACGGATTCTGCAGTCATTATTGTCCACTTTATTTTTTGCTCCCTTACTTCTTTCTACCAAGGAGTGTGGAAGCCTGTAAGAGGTCAGAGGATTTCACATCAGCCCTCTGCTTATTTTAGGTACTGACTGTTACTGGAATATCGGAATACTGTTGCTGGAATAACAACTGAGTAAGAAGAAGGTGTTCCTACCAACCTTTGCTCTTACTTTTCCATAGATCTTATGCCTTTTGGACCCATACTGTATAGGCATGATAAATGTCTATTTAGCTAAATGTTAGTTAGCACACCTACCCCAGCGGACACCAGTTTATTATTCTTCCTTCTATCACCTCGGATGCTGCTGAACTGGAAAGCACAAGTTAAACAGTGCCTGAAGGAGGAACACATACGACACCATCGTATTCATCCTCTCATGAGTGCTGGGTCTGCTCTCTAAAGTTCCTGGTCTGCTGATGAGACACTTTTCCTTGGCTAGTCATACAGAAAACCACCAAGGTTGCATTGTGGTCCCTTCTGGCTGACTTATCCCTCACACCATGGCAAAACCCAATGGCTCCTACTGAACTCATAAACCCCTGTGTATATGCATGTTAGAGCTCCGAGAGAGAATTAGAGCTTTTGGAGGTGAGACAAAATACTTAATAGGTCTGGAAATGCTGGTGAAAAAGCAAAGTAAAAGGTAAGAAAGATGCATCTGTCTATGACCAGAGGCTGCTCTAGCCCAGGAAAATAGTCATCTATCTGTTTGCCTCTCTCCAAATTCGACTTAAAAAATGAGTTTCAAGAGAATGACTCAGCAGGGGCTTCTAGAGACTGAAATACTAAATGTGACTTTTGTACAAGATGCAGGAACAGTCCTGTGCGATCTGTGTGCCAGGCTGACTACTAGATATTTGTTCCCTAAAACAACCATGGTGAGAAGTGCTACAAAGCTCACATGTCGGAGGAAAATGGGTGATTCACTCTGACCTCCTCTGTGCACTGAATGGTCACCACCACATGGCACTAAAGAGGCCATGTGCAATCTTGTGGGCTGGGAAAACAGTGACATTATTTGCAAACCGTGGCCTCATAAAGTCCCCTTTCACAGATGGGCAGAGCTTGAGCACAGAGATTTACTTGAACACTGGGACTGGGTAAAAAGTTTTTATTGAGACTTCTTTTGCCTGGAAAATTACCATTTCAACTGCATCACAACAGGTTTCTGTTTTCAGGGAGAAAAAAATTAATAAGTTTTACCAAATACTGGGGGGAAAAGTGCTTAGAAAACAGAACACTTCAGACAAATCTTCGAATTTTCAGCAAAACACTTCTGCATTTTTCAAGAGTTTTTACAGGAGAAAAATCTTACACTCTATCCAGCAGGACTCAAAACCAATTTTTGTCCAGTGACATTCCCTTAAAGGCAACCTTCTGACCAGAGTCAGAGGGATGGCTTTGTTGATGAAAAGTCTACCTGAGGTATCATCTGCTGGGCAGGTGGGTGTGCATGGGCACCACTGATTTAAATTATGTTTTATCCACAGGGACTCTGCCTACTGTTAATAAAGAAAACTTTGCTTGCCACTGGCCCTGTGCTCCTATGAGGAAGCCAAACAGACTTCTGCAAACTCAGTCCAGTTGACCACAAGTTAGTATATACAGCCTATAGCCCAGTTGTAAGAGTAGGAAGGTGTCAGGCACGAGTCTTGGGAAAGATAACAGCTTGATGCTCAAGCCTTGCAAGGCACACTTGAGAGAGTCCAGGAAGGGAACAGAGGATTTTCTAGCCTTGTCGCTGTTGCAAGTCTCACTTAGAAGCTTCAAGGAGTTAAATTTCATTACAGTCTTACACTTAATAAATGTATAGAAATAGTTTGAGGGACCTGGAGTAAGGGAGACACCAGCTGCCATCAGGGGCACATCAGGGCACCAGAACGCTACCTCAGCCATCGTGTGTGGCTCTCTTTGCACATTAGGAAGGCTGATGGAGGAGGCTCCTTTTCTAGATACTTCTAAGCTGCATTTTTTACCATGACAGTACTCTGGACTCAAGTTATGATATTGCTAATTTACCCTTTGAAGCCAACCATCAGACAATGAAAATACATGTTATGCTGGCCCTTGCTCTCCCATGAGTGCTTTTCTCTATAGACACACCGAAGCACGTAAAAATAAAGCAAAAAAAATTGCTCCTAAATTTGAATTTTTTAATGGTTGAGCTAGGAGATTTATCCAAGGGCACTGTGTTTATCAGATCTAGGTTCCTGACAGGAAAATGCTGTAGCTGGTTGCTTTCTATTAAAAGAAAAAAAAAAAAAAGAAAAAAGTAACATGCCTGTGCAGTAGAAATTATAAAGACCGTCCTTCAGAGCAGACAGCGAGAGACCTGGCAGTTCTCTCTGGCTGTGTAGCTCAGTGTGACTAACACGACCAAATGTCAACACATGCTCCCTAAACCCTCAACCAGACTAATCTAACGGGAACTGTCCTCGGAGACGAAGAGTTTCTTAAATCAAAGATCCAGGCAGCAACGTGATGGATGCGCTGCTCTAAGCGGTGTGGAGCACGGCCACGCCGGGCAAGCTGATAAACAGCCACCCAGTGCTGATTAGATCTGCCTGCTCCTCTCCCTCCGCGGGGGCAGTGTCGCATTCCCGGTTCCCAGAGCAGGGACACGCTGCGGAGACTAAGCCTGTGCCCGCACCGGCTTCCTCCTGCCTGGAGCTAAGGGCTGTAAAAATCACTTTGCCTCCTCATTTGCAGTCAAGCTCTGCTTCCCCCTTGCTAAACACCTACGTCCCTGCCTCCCGGCTTTCCACGGTGGGATATCCAAAATTGACAGGCTTCTCTGCGAGCAGCGCAGAGGGGAGCAGCTCTCAGCTGCCACTCGCTGCAACTGCCAGGGAGTGTTTGTCAGGGTGGCTGGTGGCAGACCCCTATATAACTGGAAGTGAATGGGGCTTCTGTGTGCCTTTCATGCCATTGTGTACAACTGAAGTGCAGGACAATGAGAATGGAAACATTTTGCCTGTTGTTGACATCCAACTGCCTCCTGGAGGATACAGTCTCCACCAGACAGATGGCTAATTTCTTTACCCTAACCTCCTCCTCCAGCACTCCAGTGTTAGTATGATGTTCTGCCCCTGGAGTGAAGCCCTAATTGCTGTCAAATGTTCAGAGACAAAAGTGGTTGTCTACATATCATTCATGCAAGTGTTGTTACCAGGGTGTGAATTAAACAGCAGAAGCCACTTGTCAATTGACTCCAACCTGAGCCATTTTGCTCAAACGCTGGCTCATGTTTTAAAGGAGGTTGACGGTCTTTATTTCAGTGCAGGCAGGGACTGCGTGCGCCAGAAGATGCAGCATCATTCACTGAAGGACCCTCAGCCGCTCTGCCTTCATTAGGCTCACAAAGGATATGGGGTGCTCTTTCCCCTGATCATTCAGAAATCCTCTGACTGAAGAAAAATGTTCATTTTCCTTTGTCCTCCCCAGCTAAAGCCAAGTGGCTGTTCAGCATGAAATGGGCGCTGAGCACAAAGCCAAGACATAGAGTTCCTCATTTGTCTCGTTCACACATGAGACACATTTTGGGACCGACGAAGTTCTTGTTTCCCGGAGACGCGGCTGCCATTGAACAGACAGGTAATACTAATGGCCAGACGGTGACAGTCAGCTATTGGTAGGCTGATTAGATGCACATTCATTGTCAAATTATGTTGTGTGACAGCACAGGCTGCTGAACACCATTTTAACATGCAGAGTAACTCCTCAGGAGGCTCTTCATTATGCATTCAGTGGGCTATTTTCAGACTAAACAGCATGTCAGTGGCTGTGTTTATCCCTTTCCACCTGGGCAGAGGAAACAGTTCAATGTCCCTCCGGGGAATTAATATATATTACAACCCACACGTCGATTCTCCTCAACAGACAGAAATGGCCAGACATATTACATGTTTCCAGAAAATATTGAAGTCTTGACAAAGAGGGATGCATTCAAGCAGAGATCCTCAGTTAAAAGGAAGCCAAATTCCCAAGGCTCAGCGTGAAACCTTGCCTGCTGTCCCTCTGCACGGAGGTGCACACGCACGGGCAGCACGTGGACTTGCACAGCCTCTCGCCAACAGCTTCTGACAGCCCAGTGAGAGGGGCATGCTTTTCCTGGGTCTGGAATGGTGCTGGAAGTCCTGAGAGCCAAACCACATCAGTGTCCGCCCCAGGATGCTGCCGGCCGCTGCCAGGCTGAGCAGGCAGCATCTGCAGTGAGAGTCAGGGTGGCCTTCTCCTTCTCTCCGTCTCCTTCCCAGTGTGATTTACTTCCAGTTGCTGCAAACACTTCATCTCATGCCCTTTAACAGATTCTGCTGGTGGCTTCATGGGAGTGGATTCATGCCCATGCCCGTAACTCCACAGCAGTGACTGAAGAATGTAAAAATCAGTATTCTTCCTCTTCTTTTTCTTCCCTCAACCCACATAGCTTGGATAAAAAATGGCACCTGCAAGAAGCTACTGTCCCCAAGCCTCTGGTAACACCTGGGAGTTTTCCTGGACCTAGTAAAAGGCCAACAAAGAGCAATACAAATGTACAGGGATGCCCACGGTTTTCTTGCTAACAGGGCAAGGGGGTGGAACAGGATGGACACGACCTGGCTAGAGACAGTGACGGTGGGGGACATTGCTGCCAGGGATGGCAGGAGAAGTGGGGAGGGGGAGGGAGGTGAGAAGTGAAGCCTCATGGCAGGAGAGCAGTACTGGGAGCAGCTCATGGCCCAGCACAGGCAGGGAGCTGCAGAGAGGAACCTGAGCCCTAAAGGCAAGACCCCAGGGCTCAGCCCAGCTCGTCAGGCTCCTAGCAGGGATGCAAGCCAAGATGCCGAGGCTCTGCCATTTATTTATTCCCAGACTTTTAAGTGGCTGCTCTGCAGTACTTATCAAGTTTGGCACAGTCCAGGCTCAGAGCAGTGTGTGATCCAAATGGAGCCACTGCTAATTAAACACCTCTAATTAAACACAGAGACATGGCTGGGGGTTCTCAAAGTCCCTGAGATGCAGACCACTTAAAACTCAGAGAGTCTCTCGGGGAAAGCTCCACAGCCCTCTCATGCTCTCACATTTATCCCGAGGCACTGGCTCATGCCCACAGTCCAGGACGGGATGCCAGGACCGTGGGCTCAGGCTGGTCACTGTCAGGTCCTCACCATTTCCAGCAGCATGCACACAGGAGGGCAGCGAGGGAGGAAGCTACGTGTATTCAGTGAGCAGCTCTGACATGGGACATCGCAAGGTCAGCGGTGCCCCCTCTCCACCAGTAAAACCTAAACCGAATTTGAAATGAAAGACTGTTTATTAGAATTGACATTTCTATGGTGCCTGCCCAGTTGATTAGAAGTAACAGCTGTGAAGCCAGCAGTGAAGAGGCCTGATATCCCAAAAGCTACAAAACCACTTTCTATCCTGCTTCATTACTGATTTAACAGTCACAAGAAAAGACGTAGAGCCAAGTTTCTGCAGACTGAGTGCCACACAACTCTGCTTAAACACCTGCAGTGCCCCTCTGGGGCTGGGGCACGCACCAGGGATGCTCCTGCAAGCACCCACAGGAAGATCTGATGGCACCTGCAGAAGGTGGAGGTGATCCCCAGATGCTCCAGGCTGGGCAGCAGAGGGTGGAGGTGCTGCCAGCAGCTCTTTGGAGGCAGGGCTGTTCCTTCTCAAAGTGATGGCAAAGCACATTTGGGAAGGCTTTCTGTGGCAGACGAATATTGAATTCATTATGCTGCAGGGAAAAACTGAGAGGTTAAAATAAAATGGCAGCAGGTGCATCTAATAAGATTACAAGGTTCCTCTGGGATGTACGGGGAGAGCAGTTTCACTGTGTATTTTAAACCAGGCTATACTGTTGAAATCAACAGGATTTTAGTTGCAAAAGGCAAGCTAATTGGGAATTCAATTCGTGATCATTCAGGTATAAGGCATAACACAGCCAGAGATGTGCTCAAATAAAATCTGCTTGATCCAAGTTAGGGAGAACAAAGCGTTGTACCTCCTGAGTACAAATGTATGAGACCTGAGTAGGGAGATACAGGTGGAAGTACACCTTGCAGAGATTTCTGTATTGTCATAAAAAGACATTCCAGTAAAAACAGAATGAAATAATAATGCTAAAATGCCGTTTAGATTCTGTGGTTTTCTGCTTTAATACCTCACACAGCCTCAGAGGAGGGGCTAGATGTGGTAGCATATTATCCTGAACTAACCCAGCAGTTCTCAGATCTGTAGCTTACAGATAACCTTATACAATGAACTGAAACAAACCTTATACTTTATTTTACTATATCTGTAAAAAAGTTGAAACAAACTGTAATTCTGCTGTGTTGCATCTAAACAGAACCTATACAACCACCTTTCAGATGTGCTTATAAGATAGAACTGACAGCCTGAACGGAGGAGATGCTCTGAAGATCCTACACAACCCTTCAAATAAATCTCTGAATTTCTATTTGAGCCAATCAATCTGGCTCTCCAAGTGTCAGCTGGTAACACACATCTGTCAGCATCCAAGTGCTGCAGTCACAGGGTAAGCTGTATTCACAGCTGGAAACTTAGCTTAGCAATTGCTTACATTTAAGTAAAAGATAACCCTGGATTATGCATTTTACACAGCAGAGGTTAAAAACAGGACTGTGGTTTGGGTTAATGCCAGTACAATGTTTCTGTGTGACCTCGAGCACATATGAGGTTGCCTGTAGTTATGTTTCCCCTCAGTTCCACCTCCTGTGCTGCCCAGGAAAAATAAGAGAGGGCTCCCACTGCAACTGAGACTCACCTGCAGAGCTTGTATATACAAAAGGAGACGGCTTTTGCTGAAAAAAATCCTATCCTATTCTCTTTGGGCAGGTTCCAGCTTTGGCCGAGGAGCATACACTTGCTCACCTTTGTATCACTGCATTGACTTGCATGTTGACAGCTGCTATGAAATTCGACACAAGGTACCTAAGTACCCTATGGGATCCTACAAGCCGCTGTGAATCTTTTAGGGCTCAGGTTTAGAGAACATCTCTGAATGTTTCACCTGAAAAGACGGCAGAGAGGTAGACATTTCAGCTGGCTAAGTAGAAATAAATGTGTTCCTCAAAACAGCTCCAGCTGAGCCATGTGCCAACTGGAGCCCTAGTAAACTCTACAGGAAGATACCGAGTAGATTATTTTAAAATCAAGCAGGTAATGAAACGACTTTTCAGAAGCACTTCAAGGGGCCACAATCAATCAGTTAATGGAGATGACCACACATTTGACTGTAACAGAGATGGAGATTCTTCTGTACTTTTAGCCAAGGTTTCCCACAGCTGTGTTCACAAAGGACTACTCAACTCTCTGGGAGGTACCTGGAACACACCAATTGCAGCAATCTGGGTCTCATGGGGGATCTCCAGGCCATCCTCCTTTCCCCTCCAACTGGGGACTCCCATGGTCCCTCACCCTCTGTCTCTTTCCCCAGTGAAATTGGAACCACTCCCGCACCATCAGTCAGAGCTGGTGAGGGACGCCAGTGACCAAATGTCACAGTGAGGCACACAGGGAGGCAGGGACAGCTCACCTTCCCCTTCCTGCACGGGGGCTGCTCGCCCGTGCCAGCCCACAAGATCAATGAACCACTCTGCAGTGTGGGAGTGCGGCTCTCGAGATGACAGTCCTCACTGAGCGACACAAGGGCTTCATCACTTCCATCACAAGTGCCTCAGTGCAGGAAATCATCCTTCCCCTATCACTCCACATGGGAACTGCCATTTTTTCCACCAAGTCAGCAGCTTCCTTAGGACTGAGACCCACTGTAAAATAGGGTACGGATGCAGATATTTTAATAACACTTTATGATTCTTAACTGCTTCCCCTCAAAGGCAAGGTGCTTTTTACTTCTGGTTCATTTTTAAACAGCAGGAAATGCAGTTTAGTATGTTTTTCAAAAGTGGTAAGAACAGAAAGGGAAAAATATAGGTAACTGGGAGAATAAATGGAACAGGAAACTGAATGTTGTATCTGCAAGGCAGTACATACTTTCCATGCAGAGCTGATTAGGATGAACTAGAGGGTTTAAGAAAGCAAGAAGTGTGGTACTAGAGAGAGAGCAGGATGCAGAGGTCTTTATCCCTACCTTCTTCCTCACCCTTGGCCCTTTACCTCTTCGTGTCCCAATTTTCCTAAAAGGGAAATCAAGTGCTTCCTTTCCAGTAATTAAGAGGACAACCCCCCTATCACTAACTGGTGCTGTTGGCACACCTACTGCTGACTGCAGAGGGGGACTGGGCCAGGAGGGCTACCCAAGCTTGGCCCAGTGTGTGTGGGAAGAAGGCTGAAATCCTTGAGTTCCCCTGCAGCATGAAAACTCCCTCATCTTCCATCTGTCAGTCAGCTCTCAAGCACTGACAAATGAAGCTGGGCTGTGTCCGTCCCACTGCACTTCCACAGCGGGCTACCTGTGTGGTAGGGAGAGCTTTGCTGCTGGTAAAGCCTCTCCTGAACGGCTGCAGTCCATTAAGGCAAACTGCAGTCTGTGCCAGTTCACCTTAATGTGCTGGGCTGTGAGCTATGGCAGTTCAGGAGCTGATTCAAAAATGATTAAGCGGCTCTCGCTCCAAGGGCAGCTACTTCGGGATCAGGGACGGATGACAGCCAGGCACAGCAACCTCCTCCGCTGCTGCACGTTAACTCACACACATCTACAGGCCAGGGCCCCAAGAAGGAGGGAAGGTCACTGAGGGACTCCACAGGTCACAGTCTGTTTCAATAGAGACCCCGTCAGGTACACACGTGTGTGTGGTACACACGTGGGTAAGGCCATGTGCTATCTCTTTGCAGTTGTTCTCTCATACACCTTAACTCATTCCCACCCACAGGTAAGCCCATCAACTATTTTTTCCTCACTGTTGCAAATGCTTGTGTGTTCTTAAAGAGAGAGAAGAGTGCCTGTAGAGCATGGGAGTGGCAACATGAAAAGGGAAGGATGCTGCTGGCTCTGAGTGCCATGCCCAGAGCCTGGCAGTTTTGGAACCTGGGAGCCAACAGCAAGAGACTGCATGGTGGGCACACATTATTCCCCTCTTCTCAGCCCAGAAACTGTGCTGGAAATGGTACAAGCAACTTGTCCGGGAGACTGACTCCAGCTGCCAGTCAGCCACGCTGGCTGCACTCCTTTGTTCCTCAGTCTTTCTCTTAGGGCCCTGCTCAGAGAGAGGCTGAAACATTGTCAGCAGCTGGGCTCCATGCCCACAAAGAAGGAAGGGAAGGAGATGTCTGACACGCCGGCAGAGCAGCTTGTTTGCAGCAAGGAAAAGAGGCCATATCAGCTGTGGTGCTCCACTGGACATGGAAGTGGGCTTCCCCTGTGGAGACCAGTGGAATAAGTGGATGCCACAGAATCAAGTGGTGCAGGCTGTATTTCAAAACTAATAGCTGTTGCTGATGAACAGCAATACTCAGCAGCAAGGCAGCAGGCACAGGCAAACACAGAGAGCCAGCAGCACACAGAGATGCTGAGAGCCAGCATGTTGCTGGTCCCACAACAGTGGCTCTCATGCCAGCATGCAGCTCTGCTGTCCAGCTCACATATCCCCCACATAACCCAGACTGCAGAGGCTGCTCCAGATGGGTTCTGAAGGATTGTGGGTCAGAGGAGAGAAGCCTGGTCCAGAATGGTCCAGTGGCAGAGCAGGAACACAAGCCAGACTCCAGGCTGCCACTCTGCTCCTTGTGCCCCTCACCTTTAGTTCCCTCGTTCATACGTACTGATTCTATTCCATACGTAATTTACATATTCATTCTTAGTTGCAGCTATGTCCCCAAAACTACTCAGGCCAGTGGGCTCTGACAAGTGGCTAAGGAAAGCTCATTTTGAAGCAGCAGTTACGGATTTATAAATACAATAACAACTGCACCCCACTGCTTCTACCCTGAAAGCGAAGGGGTGAATGAAGCAATGCCCTCTTCATGGAGTTTGCGGCTGGTGGCTGCTCCTGTAGGGCTGCTTCAGATCCCTGTTATTTTATTATCACCATCTTTTATGACTGCCCAGGGAAAGCGCAATTGCAGCTTTGCGGTTTCCCGGAGCAGTTGTCCTCCTGCACCGCTGCAGCTGTCAAGCTGACACCAGGAGCCCAGCACTCTGCTTTTTATGGCCATTCCACTCCTAATCGGAGTGACAAGGAGCATGCAGAGTCATGCTCCAACCCAAGGAGATATTAGCTAATTGAAATTGTGCCGCCGCTGCACTAAATGCTAGTCACTTAAATCAATCTCTTCCTTCTTCGTCTCACCTCCATCTCATTCCCTCCACCTTCCCTGCGCCTTCATCCTTCCCCCCCTCCTCCTTCTCAGCCCCCGCTTTGCCAAATTCACCCCCCCCTCAAATTCTCCCCCACCGTCTGACTTCTAATCCCTCTAGGGCAATTAAAATCAGGACCAACAACAAAGGGAAGGCGACAGGAAACCCTATTATTCATCTGCTGCAGCACATTCTCCCCTTGGGCTTGCAGCACCCATCCCTGCTGCAGGTAGCTGCCCTCAGGCCCGGGGCAGGTGGTCCCCACAACCTGGGGTACCTGGGGTGCTGTGCAGTGGCTGTGGGCGCCTTCCCCACTCCCTGCACCTAAAAAGCGCTTGTCTTTCTCAGAGCAATTACCACAAATGATTTATGTGGCCAGTCAAGAGGGCCTGCCAGGGTTCTTATTTCATCTCTGAAAAAAGGAACTCTGCTGGAATTTTATCAGGGAGCTTGGATTAAATTGACAGCTGCCTTTTGTTTTGTTTTTAAAGACCTTCCCTTCAGAGCACAGCATTCTGCCTGGATGTGGGGGGGAGAAATCCGACACCGTGCAAGGGTACAAGCCCCTCCTGTAGGAGAAAAATCCAATTTCTTCTCTCCATATACGTTTTAAGTGAGGCCATTTTTAAGGAGCTGACATCTGTGAATGATCCCCACTCCCACCGACTCGAAACAGCATTTTATTTCACTTCACTGAAGCCACCAAGGCAACAGCTTTTCCTCCCCGGTACAAGTGTCTGTTAGGCTGACAGAGGGAAACGACGGAGCCTTCATCTCAACACGAGCACAGTCACTGAATTCATCTTAAAATGTTACCAGCCCCACCACGAACAAAGCCTCCCACATCCCAGCCCGCGTCCAGGCGTGCGGACACACCGAGGCACACGGATTCACGGGCAGGGAGATGCGCGCAGGCAGACGGGCGGACCCGCGGGGGGATCCGCACGTGAAATTCGGGAGCGCACGGGGAGGGGGGCGGCTGCTGGCACGCCGGCTGAGCCGGAGAGACCCCACACAGGCAGACATGCTGGGGCACACCGGAGCAGATCCTGTATGGAGAGAACACGCGCCGAAGGGCGGCGCGCACACGCGAGAGACACGCCAGCAGGCATGCAGCTACAGACAACTCAGCCCAAAAATGTGCCGACAAAGGCACATGCAAAAGCAGAAGGCAGAGACAGACACACAGACAGAGCTGATTACAACTTCAGGCACTGCCAACAGCTAGGGGTATTAACAAGCGTTTAACAAAGTCAGCTGCCTCTTGCCTTCCTTCGCTTCAGTGGCTGGTTCTCACACACCCTTTGAACAGATTTGAAAGCATTTGTTCTCTAGATAACACAATTTGGGCTTTGTATATTTATTTGTGAGGCAAAGTCTAACACAAGGACATAAAATTATTGAAGATGCCAGCAGAGATCACAGCATCAGTGCTGAGAGGTCTAGATGTGCATGTATTGCCTTAAAAACAATTCTAGGTTTAATACAAAGCAGCAGTCTTTCTCTGTACCACAGGGTGGGAGTGGGGAGGAGAAGAGTATGTTAATTTTGTATTTTAAAAAGTGAATAGGATTACAAAACAGAGATGAGCAGTCCAATAACAACGCTAAAAAGGTGACAGAAAGAGGATGCAGGGTGGTATGGTTCACACAAAGGAGAGGCGTGTCTCATGGTAAAGGACTCTGTCAGCCTGAAATCCAGGCATTTCCCAGACACAAGATGAAGTATTTTCAATAAATTCACCTACCCAGATGCCTGCTCTCACTTTTGTTTTTTTTCTATTTACATTTTCATACTTTTAGATGATTCTCTGCCTGCCATCACTTTGCAGAAGAGTAAAACATGCCTTTGGGGGGACAAAAAACTACATGGAAAAAAAATTTGGGCACCAACAACACACATGTGCTTCTCTGTGCACCAAGACATTAGAAAGGAGTAAAATTAAAAACACTGGTTCTCCTCATACTTTCTCCTCTTGACATTTTAGGTTTTGCCATCAACAATAGTAACCCTAACCGATTACAGAAGAAGAAACATTTTAAAGCCAGCTGGCATCCTTTGGAATGCAAACCCTTTAAGCTACATGTGTTTCTTGCTACTCTGCCCACGCAAACTGCATTCAAAAGATGCCACTTCATTTACTAAAAAATGGCCACATTTTCTTACTTACTCCTTCCTGCCTCCCATCACTAATTTTCCCCTAAGTGGGCATGTTTACAGAGACTTAAGAGCTTCCAGCTCCCATACTCTAGCTTCCTTCTCCCAGCAATAGGCTTTCTGCCTGTCCCCGGGCAACCCTGGCACTGGAGAAGTGATATGGGAAAAGGACTAAGAAAGCAAAAGAGAACACAGCCTCTCTGCAAAGAGGCAGCATGCCTTTGTCAAGTCCCTGACTCAGCTCTGCTGGCTTCTCCAGCTTCCCAGTGGTACAGTAAGGAACAGTGCAGCCACAGCTGGATGGCACACCGGATGACACACAGATGCATCTTCTTCGTCTGTTGCTGGGGAGAAATAAAGGCTGTCACAGTCAGGATGTTCTTTGCACTTGTAGAGAGAAGAGCAGAATAAAATCAATGTAAGAAGCCAGGGGAAGCTGGCTGCTGTGGGTCTGTCCCTCATGGCACTCTCAGTAAATACACTCACCACACCAGGCCCTTTGGTTGGCCATGGGAGTTGCTGGGAGCAGTGTTATCCTGGTCCAAGTGGCACACTCAGCAGCAGTGCCCAAATCCCAGCCCTCCAAACGAACACAGGAGCAGACACATCTCAGAGCCTGTAATTAAGCACCTGAGGAAAAGTGGTGAATTTTTCCAAGGTCTTAACATCTCCGACTGATAAAGATATTGTTGCTCCCAGGACTCGCATCCCTGACAAATCAGGCTACTTATACACAGCTAACACCAGAGACCTGTGTTTGAAACCATGAGTGTCAGTCATCTGCTGCAGAACAGTTGCCACTAAGCCTGCAGCTGGCAGAATGCTCCCTTCTCCTCCTGAAGTCGGGGTGAATGCCTTGGCATTCAAAGACCAAGCCAGCATCCTCACCGCTGATCTCTTACAAAGATTGCACCAAGACCAGTCACTCCTCCCTGCCTCTGGTCACATCACTTGCATAAAGGAAAGCTGGGTACTCTGTTAAACAAAGAGGGTTATGTTAATTTTATGCTAATTAGGTGCATCCATACAGTCCTGCTGTAGAATTACTTCCCTCTGCCCAGGCCTTCATGCTGCAGAAAGGATGACAGAGGGAGGTGACGAGGCACAGTGAGGATGAGTGTAAAGCAGGGAGTCCAGCATCACTCAGAGAAAGAAAAAACCCCTGTTACTTTTGGTGGGTTTACTCCTCTTGTGGCTCAGTTCCCTCCCAGTGCAAGCCTTGGAAAGGCTGCCAAGCTCTCAGCCCCAGAAATAGCATGTCAAGGAGCAGAAAAACCAGAGGGGAGGAGGAGATGCAGATAAAAATAGAGAGAAATGTTGATTGCATTGTTACTGCTTCAATTAAGCTCAGACACTTCAGCCTGATGAGTCAACAGCAATGACAAGAGGGCACAGAAAACAAGAGCAACTGCAATGCAAAACCAGTTTACCAGTCCCATTAATGTGGAAGGCACTGAACTCCTGAAACAGTCACTTTGATAGGGAAAGGAAGAACAGCTCTGACATTGTCCCCTCCACACCAGTGTGACAACAGCAGCAGAAACAACAAAAAGGCAGCGAGTTAAAAATGACGGAGAGCGAGAGATCGCTTGGTACCAGAGTGGCCCTGCCCAGCCCAACAGGCAGCACTGGGGCAGTGAAAGCAGGGCACTGGAGGCCAGCTCGGCTTGTTCAAATGTAGCCATTGTATTCTCCAGGGGCTTAAATCACACTTGTGATTCTTTGTGTGTTTCAGCAGTGGTGGCAGAGACAGGGAAGTAACAGATGGGTATAATTATAGGGACCAAGGCACAGTCCCCTCTCCCCCACCCTGTGTGATGCATGTTTTCTCCACAGGAATAGACTGCTTTGCATCCCCCCATGAGTGGGGGTGATCCCACTCCCTCCCTGCACCCATCTCTGCTCCTGTGAGCTGACAAAACACGGATTTTGGTCACGGCAGAGGTGCATACACAACATATGCTAAGTGAGAGGGAGGACTAGTAGAACTACAGAATGAGAGGTTTCCATAGGAGGGTCTCTCTCTCAGCGTCAGAGGACAGTCATGGGGCTGAGGCAGGAGGCAACAGGGTGGAAGGCAGGCAAAAACTCTCAAATAAGCTTTGTTTTTGGTTGTCTGTGTCACCCACTGCGTAAAGTTGTCTGCAAAGAAAGGAAGAGATGCAGCTGGTCATAACTTCAAACAGTCTGTCTCTTGGCCTCACCACACCAATTCCTGGGAAATGTTTACCTCTCTCTGTGAAGTGGTTTACAACACATATAACATTAGCATTTATTGCACTGTCTGCCAGCACTCCTCCTTTGACCATCGCCTTCAAAGGGATGCTGAGGAAGTCACGTATGGAAGTGCTTATGACCAGCAGCAGCTCCATAAAGCTCTGCTCCGCAGCCTGGGCTGTGCAGGTTATCCCACCATGTCCCAGTCCACGTGTTCATTCCACCCTTGTCCTGTCAGCATAACGTAATAACATAACTGAAAGGTTTTGTTAGACCAGTATCCCATCTCTTGACAGCAGCCAGCCACAAATGCTTAGGGAAAGTGTAACAGGAAGAAGGACAGATGTGCAGTGAGCATGTCCCTGGCATCTCTCCCAGCATCCAGCAATCAGGGGATTAACAGCATCCTGTGCTGGTGACTGTGTCGATCTAGCACTCTTGCTCTCAACTGCAAACCTCTCCTTTGTGCATTTATAGGATTCCTTTCAGACACAATCTCTGCAACAGCATGCAGTGGGGAATTCGGACATTAAGTAGATGCTGTGCAGAAAAACAAACAAACCAAAAGAAAACCAAAACATCCTTTTGCTTTAAACCTACTGCCCACTCCTGAGCTGCTCCAGAGACACTACATTATCATGGGTTTTTTCCTTGACAGTGGAGAGATCTCCCATTTCAGGCAGTTCCCTGGATATCCAGCTGCCTCCTGAAGTTCTACCCACGTCTCCTTTGCCGAACGACTTTTCAAGTGATTCCCACCTGTCGCTGACTAACCAGCCCTTGATTGTGGCAGGGATATACAATTTTAAGATGACATTATGCTTAGGTTAAAAAGGTCCCTTTTGAACCTAGAGGCCCATGACCTCCATGGTTCTGGCATGTTGTGCCCACTGGTGTTTGAGAAAGCAAAGCTCCAAGCAGCATCTCCAGCTGCCTTTGGCTTCTTTCCCTAGGGGAGAAGGTGCCCAGATAACAAGGGGTTTGGAGGGGTGGCATTTGGCAGGAGTCTGGAAACGGACTCCCAGGCACAGCGTGGCACAGCCTGTCCACCAGCAGTCACTCTCACCCCAAAACTCACAGAGAACTCAGTTTAACACCAGACTTCCCGGGGCTGGGGTAACACTGGTGCAGCAGAAAGGAAAAAATCCAAGCCATGGAGAGCCTGGGTGCTCTGCACAAGCACACCTGGAATTGCACTTTACCTTCTCAACTGGGGCGGCATCCAGCTGCTGAAAAGAAAACAGACACACCTGGGAACATGCAACAGCACCTCAGGTGAAAACCTGCCCACACCGCTGCACCGGGGAGATACAGTTATCTGCTTCGGAGACGTGAGTCTGTCAGAGAGGAAAGGGGCTGGCACAGGATTAGAGCAAGCAGCGTTCGAAAGTCCTCAGATCCTGTGTTTGAACATGCACAGGGCCAGATCCAAGGTTCACAGTCTTTCTGGTAGCTATTCATCAAAACAGTTGCACTGCCAATTTGGACAACATTCGTTAAAAATCTATGTTCAGTTCGCAAGTCTCACACCAGACTGTCCAAATAAATGACCTGCCAAATTGATCTCTTTTCTTAATGTTATCTCCTGATATTTAGGATTACCTCATGCCAGATACCTCACTGAAGAGAGGAGAGTTGGGCTGGGGGAGGAGCAGAGTGGGGGCTGCTCAGGGGAAGAGCCCAGCCGATATTCATTCTGTTTCACTCCCCTGTGAGATCCTTTCCATCACACTACTGAGCACAACACAATTAGTGAAAAGGGCCCGTTTTTCCTCCAGGAGCCAAGGTCCCAAAAAGGTACAGCTTCAACATCATTAGCAGTTCATCTTCTTAAACCTCCGGGCAGCCCCTAGGCAGATCCCCTCATGCAAACCCCACACCCCTCCCCCTTTTTGGTGTCTGCTTATCAAACTAATGAAGCACATCTAGACTGAAAGGTCTTGAGGTAGAAGACAGCAGCTTAACCATGATTCAGTACATGTTCTTTCCCCTCCTCCTCTTTATCAAATAAAGCAAGCAGAATTTCCTACACTTAAATGGAAGGGAGGAGGAAGGAAGGAGGGTAAGGGGAGGGAGACATTTGTCTAGTAATTCCCAGCAGAAGGAGATGTCTGTTTACTTTCTTTGACTGAGCACTTGCATATTAAAAAGGCTCGGCTCCTTAGCGGACAGGATTTATCAGTGCCACATTTTCTACTTGATAGGGCAGAGCTGGTGATGCCTGCTCCAGGTAGCTGGAGAATAAAACAACTCTGAGTGACCTTCCCCTTGCCCTTCTCCAAGTCCACTCCATGCAGGGGAGCCAGCAGAGGATGCAGAGGGAGCTGAAAGCCGAGAGCCATGCGGTGGGGAAGGATGTTTCGCGTGCCATAGCACTAAAACAAGAACACCACTGCAAAAGCAATGAAAGCACAACAAGGCTCCATTAGCTTTTTTTTTCCATTCAGTGATATCCGGAAAGGCAATTTCCAGCTTTAGGTAAAAACACATAAACATCTTTCATCATGTCACTGACCTAAATATAGATGATTACTTCAAGGCAAAGGAAAAAAAAAAAAACGGAGGGAAAAAAAAGTCCTATTCTTATACCTTCAAAAGCTATGAAGCCCTACAAGCAGACTGCAGTAAAGAGGAGCAATAGATAACCAGTCAGATGTGAAGAGAGAGAGAGAGAGAAATGCATGTTCTTGAATGATTGTCCTGATGGACCATTATCCTGCACCCAGCAATCATCTTCCCTGCCAACACAGGCCTCTTCCATGCCCTGCCTGGGCACTCGGCTGGTTCCTGGGCTGCCTTCTCCTGGCACCCACACCCTTCTCCCTGCAGCACAGCACCGCAAGCAGGACCTTTGCTTTGGCATAAAGCCTCCAGAGTTCAGATTCAAACTGACAGAGGGTAAGGTTAGATTAGATATTAGGAACAAATTCTTTCCTGTGAGGGTGGTGAGGGACTGGAACAGGTTACCCAGAGAAGCTGTGGCTGCCCCATTCCTAGAAGTGTTCAAGGCCAGGTTGGACAAGGCACTGAGCAACCTGGTTTAGTGGAAGGTGCCCCTGCCAGTTGCAGGGGGATTGGAATTAGATGATCTTTAGGGTTCCTTCCAGTGCAAACCATTCTGTGATAGCTGTTTTCAGGGTTTCAACTTAGTCTTCCTTCTGCTGGGTCAGGGGAAACTTTGCCTGAGAAAGGGCTTTGGAAGCAAGAAAGCTATTGTTTACACAGTAAAAAAATAATTCTTGTCAAATAAACTATATTCTTTTAAAAGAATTTGGTAGAGATAGTTCTTTGTTATAAGCACTTGCTGCTGCACGGTATCTTCCCAAGTGTTGTGCAACTGCTGCTGCTGAGAGACTGACAAGCCACTGAGTTTAAGCTGCCAGAGACTGCCTTCATTTAGGCCCAAAGAGAAACTCCCTCTTTCTCCCTAACGTGACACCATCCTGCATTTGCACCACTATGCTTGGTTCTTCTGACACAAGGCAAAGGAAAAGCTCAATCAATCTACTGTACCTGCTTTGCAATGCTACTGTATTGGAAAGACTTAACAAACCCTAAGTTTTGTCTCTTGAAAGGCAGGGACCAGATGAAACCAGCCAAAAATACCCTTCAAGTATCAGCTTTATCACAGACCAACCATGCAGACCACAATGTTGACTGAAACCCAAGGAAACCACAGGACCTTTTTTTAAAAACGAATTTGAAAAATCATAACAAATGACAACTTTTTTTCTCTCTCATTAACGTGGGTCAAGAGTAATTTCCATCAGTGCAGGGGAGATAAACATGTGGATTTGAGTATCAAAAGGAAAAAAAAACCAAACAAAACAAGACAAAGAAACCCAAAAGGAGAAGCTGGAAGCTCAGGGATGTCCTCCCTAGGGTACATGAGTTTTGCAGGGAACCAGCCCCGACACCACTTAGCAGAAATGTGCCTGCAGGCATGCACGGCTCAGCTGAAGAGTGACACCCTCGTGCTCAATCCTGTTTGCAGAGCTTTGGGTCAGCCAGTTTAGCGAGGTCACAGGCCTGGGCTGCACTCTTGTGCCCTCCTCTCGGCTGCCTAATTGCTACGCAGGAATAAGCCCTGACCAGAAATAGCAGCCCAACCAAACCAACGTGTTGACAGTCAGCGAGTCACCTGCGGAGACCAGCTTGGACGTGGGCAGGGCCACAAGCGAAATTGAATCAAATGCCTTATTTTGGTTTTGTCCAAAAAGACCTCAGAAGTAATCCCTGCTGGGACTGGCACCCTTCCAATAGCCCTGCACCAAAAGCAGTCGTAGGTGTCTCCTGCTGGTCCCCCAAGTTTGCTGGGATCCCAGAGCCCAAGCAGTGGCTTTCAGCTTAGCTGCCCAGAGCTGTCCTTGTCCCTGAGTTTCCTAAGTCCTGTATACAAGAATGGGAACATATTAAATAGGTCTGTGGAATTTTACAATGACACTAGAGATTGTAAAATACGCTGCATTGTAAATGCTAGGAAGTCCTGGGAATCATTGGGTCTCTTCCATGGAGAACCCATGTTTAGCAAAGAGTCTCAGCAACCACTTCTCTTCCTGATGCCACTTTCAACCACCATTTCAATTGAGAGATGAAGGTTACAAACAGTGTCAAAATCCCATATTCCTTGTCTCACAAAATACCTACTGCTTAAACCATCAGAGGAAACTAAAAGCCACACTCTCAACTCCATAGCATAATTTGCTCTATTTTTTTCCAGTGGAAATGCACATTCTTGTGCTACAAGCTACTTCTCATGCATCATAATATGGTCTTTGACCCAAAGGAATCCACATTATTGTGTTGGTAAAATTTGCTGCCAGTCTGATATGCCTCAGAAGACTTCTCCAACACTGCCAATTCTGTGCACATACCCAGTTGACCTGAAAGACCACTGAAAAGCTCTGGTGCCCCCACAATGGGTGTTTTAGGGGCTGATAGGTTCTGTGTTTCCCAGCTTATGGTTCTGGGTTTGATCCCCATAGGGGCCATTCACTCATGGGTCGGACTTGATGATCCTTGTGGGTCCCTTCCCACTCAGAATATTCTGTGATTCTCTGACTGCCAAGCCAGCATGGGAACTGCTCAGCTCATGTGTCCACACGAGTGAAAATAGCTTTATGAGCATGTGGTAGGGTAGAGAAACCCAGTGCATGAGTGATTTGCTTTTGAAGGCTGGCACCAGCTGGGTTATTTCTCTCTCATGTTTCACTATAGCTCTTTTAAGAGGTATACATGAAGCTGCAGACCAACCTCAAATGCTTGGGTCCTTTAAAATTTTTAATCAACCATGGGCTGAAGATGGCAGCAGGCCCATACCTTGTCCACAGCCACAGGGGATTATTCTGGGTTGTGATACTGTTCTCTAGGTTTAACATATCCAGCGTATTTACACTCTGCACTCCATCATTATGCTGCTTAGCCTCCTTATCATTTTTGCTCGAGGTAAAAACTTGTTCCTCCCTACACATAATACCTGCTTTTTGCCATCACTCGTGAATGTATCTCACCACCGTTAACACTCAGAAGATGTGCAATCTGAAGTTAAGCTTGCCGGGTCAAAACTAAGGGAACTAATAAGAACCTTTTCATCAGAACTGCCCTTGGGAAACAATGCAGCTCTTCAGGAAATTTGTATGAAAATAAACCATAGATGCACACAAGCACACACAGACACACACAGAGGGACTGCCTATATGATTTCACTATGAGAATTCTGAGACACAAACAATGAAAACACCCAGAAGCACTGAGAACAAAACTGTGTATTTTCTTTAAATGTCCTTCCTGTTCGTGTCACCATTAGGTTTCTGTCACTAGTAGCTGGTGCCTGGTCATGGTGTTCAGCTCCTCCATAGCCTGGCTGAGCTGTAAACAGAGCCAAGAGCCAGCCTGCTCCAGTTGGTCCCTTTGCCCCCTGCTGTGGTGTGGAACACCGGCAGGAAACCCTCAGCAGAAGCAGCTAAAGCAGCACAGCTGGAGAGCTGCCAGTGTTAAGATGTACAGGGCTCGGGAGCTGCACGGATATGATGAACTAAAGGAATGGAAAACCCGCATAGATGTAGTCTGAAAATATGCCTCAAGAATCTTAAGGGAGAAAATTCTATGAATTGTAGAATCATGGAATGGTTTAGGTTGAAAGAGACCTTAAATATAATCTCGTTCCAACCCACCATGGGCAGAGACACCTTTCACTAGATTAAATTAAAGTTATCCATTTTCTGTACCTGGTAGAGACAAGGTTGCTCTACAAAATGAGAATATGGAAGTCAGGCTCTGGTTTTGCCCCTTTTATGTTTGGATTGGTGGTTGGATTGCAGTTCCTAGATGAGCCAGACAGGCACCTTTCTGCAGTGTTTGTTTTCAGCTTGTGTGCATTATCATATTGTAATCAGTCCAACAGCCCCTCTCTTATCTAAAATATAAATACTAATTTGAGGGCTCAGGGAGAGCAGCTATTTTATTTTCAGTTAAAGAAAGAAGAAAAAAGAAGAAAGGAGAAGGCTGGGCATCATAACAGTAATTTATGATTTTACTGGTGTATTATCATCGGGTAATAAGAGCAACTTGAAACTGCCTATTATCTCATAAGAGGGGTATCACCTTTTCTATTTTGAATGACTCCATCGATAAATGCAGGTTCTGCTTGCTAACAATCCGTCACATAATCAGTGGCCTTACAGCAGGAGAGACAAGTGCAGGAGAAAGAGAGAAAAACAAACCCGCAAACACACAAACACTTGATGTGAGCTAAGCCCTTGGCTCGGCAACAGAGAGAGGGGAGGGGGTGAGGGGGCCAGGAGGAATCGCCCGGAGCAGTCGGCAGGTCACACACACAGAGTGTGCAACAGCAAACTCAGTTTACAAAGAGACATCTGTTCCATTACTTCGATGCATTGTGGCTAATTACATCCTGGCCCATCTGTGAAATGACAGCCACTTATTCTCCAGTGAACCGTAAAATCTGTACATGTTCGATGTGGGCAGTGGGAGTAAGAGGAGTGCAGGGGAGTAGGGGAGGGGGGAGGATGGGGTGGGGAGGATGGGAGAACGGCATAGGCGGAGCACCAAGAAAACACACCGCGTCTCTCCTGCCCCTTTGGTGTCAGCCGGGAAAGGGCACTGGGGAAGAAAGGCCCTAACAAAGCACTGCCATTTTGATGCAGGGCTGCAATCCCTGCTCTAACCCGAAGCTCCTCACTCCCCATCTTTGCACGTGTACGGGGAGCGAGATGGTGCCAGCAGCAGGAATTGCACACCAGACTTGCATCCCCGTGTGGATTTCTACAGCATTTCAGACATCGCTGTTTACATCATCCCTACCTGCTGGTCCCACAGCTCTGTTAGAGGCTATTCTCCTCTACATACATTTAATTTTAGACTTAGAGGAATTAAAACCGAGGACTTATCTGCCACCACCTCCCACAGATTTTTAGAAAACTGAAAGACACTGCAAGAAAATGAATCTCACCTCAACTTTTCTATGTGTAACAAAATGCACCCTGCATTCACGCACGACTGCCAGCCCGAGTCACATAACACAAGGTAAATCTTATTCTCATGCCTAGAGGATATAAGCCAAGGTATGGCATTCTGCACTGTACCAGCTAACAAGAGTTAAATCCTGATCCTAGTAAGTCTGTCAGGAAACCTGCAAACTTTTCAGTAAAGCTAGGTTAAACATCAGATGAGCCAAAGGCTGCAAAGATTTGACAGTAACTTCTGTTGGGGGAATAGTGGCTTTGCTTGATGCTAGTGCAGAGCTCTCATGGCAGTAACCCTCTCCACCAGCTATTAGTTGATGACTTCTGATCCCATGTTCAGCCACAATCCTGCTGCACAGACTTCGCAAAAGTCCATGTTTTGATGGCTCTGATAAACTGGGCTTGGGGGGGATGAAAGTGGCCAGTCAAACTCTTAAAGAGGCAATTAAAAAAATGGCTGTGGGGTTAAGAGTGGGGCACAGACTAGAAACAGAACCTGGTTGCTCAATGCCAAACGAGCAGCTCAGTAACTGAGGAACGCTGCTTTTGTTCCATGATTTCTGGTGGAAATCACTTTCCTATTAATGCAATCATACCTTGTGGATTTGCTCAGTGTGATGAACTGCTCACTCCCAAAATATCAGCAAAACTAAGTGTACAAGGAAGGAGAGTAAGGAGAATTGCTCATATCACCCACAAGCCAAATCTGTGGAAATCTGATGAGGTTTAAACCCAGTATTGCAATAGCAATAGGATGCTTTGGGATGGGATTTCTTCTTGCATTTGGCTGTGAGCTAGAAGAAGATATTAATCCATCTGAATCCCTGAGTGAACCATATCCTGCAGGTGTTACGGCCATTCAAGATGGTCAGATCTAGAGGGGAAGAAAACTACAATTAATCTAAGTTCACTTACATGAGACATGAACAGATGCAAAAAAAAAAAAGGGAAGCACTATAGGAGGCTGGTTTGTGTTCACAGCCTAAAGCAAAACCACCTGAGGCTGAAGCATCAGGAAAAGTAGTGTTAGCCTGATGGTTTTGCCCTAGCTTTAAAACTGGCCTCAGTAGCTGTAGACAAACCAGTATAACAGGGATAAAAAAAGGATCAGGACCTAGTGTTGGGAACAAAAGTACCTGGAAAATTCAATGTATGTTTAATTAAAACGTTCACCACTTCCTCCAACTTTTGGTCTGCATTCTGTTGATTCTGCTTTAATCCTCCTTTTCTGGCAAAGGCTTCAACACTTCTTAAGGCCAGAACTCACAGTCACCTCTCTTGTGACACACAGTGTCTGACTCTGGCAGCAACCTATGCCCAAAGCTGTTTGTGGTCAAGCAGGGATCCTACAGCTCACCTTGTGCTCTGCGTGGGCAGCTCCATCTGGGGGCCTTCTACTGGACATGAGGGTGCTGGAAGAGTAGTGTCTTCAGGACAGCCTGTCTCTCCTGGGTGAAGGTAGCAGCAGCATCTTAGATTTTTTGTGGGGGTTTTCTTGTAATGGATAGGGTGACTGGCCAGGGTTTTGAAGGGTTTCTCTACGGATAGGTGCAGAAACCCCTACATCTTTGAGCTCTGCTAGTGGGTAGCATGTACCATAGTTTGTGAATCTCAGAGGTAAAGCACTGCTCTTCCCAAACACCTGCTTTGACTGATAGGTTTAAAGCAAGTGGCTCAGTCTCACTGTACTTGACAAAACCTGAAAAGCTATTGAAAGGCATCGGGCCAACTGAGCGGTGTCAGTCTAATTTAGAATAGATGATACATCCATTTTACCAATTTCACTGCACAACAGGCAATCAGAGAAGGCAAACCAAGGGGAAGGAGAGGGCTGAGTGAGCTGAATTCAATCTTGCAGTGGGTTCCACTGCTGGAACAGCTGGCTCTTAGTCCATGGATAAATACAGGATTTCATTTTCCATGGACATCAGGCTGCCTTTCCTCACCAGCAGTAAACTCAGCCTCACAAAAGAAAAGATTAACAGAAAAAGAAGCTCACAGTGTGTAACTCTACAAAGAGCTTACAGGAAGGATTTGAAGTAAATTAATATCACGAGCAACCATATAGTTCACTGATGCTTACAACCTTTTGGTGTAAACTGTGCTTTAGTTGGCTAACGCGTTAGGTGTAAGATCCAGCAACCTCAATTATGCTCTTCATTCCCTGCCTGCACAGGGGGACTTCCTCCCCATACTTCCTTAATGATGAACTTGGTTTCAGCCATGGTTTTGTTGTATGTATTGACCCATCACTTCTGATCATTCAGCTGGGACTGATGGTCTGCACAGAGTCTTAGCCTGCTCTTGTGTCTGAAGCCTAAATCTTTTACAGTAGGTTATCACAAGTTCAACTTAATGAGCATCAAGAAAGCATATCAGGTGCAGGCCCAGGATTGATCCTGAGTTCATTCTGATCTGAAAAGATTAAAAGAGATATTCCCCCTCTATTTTCTTTTTCACTTACCTTTTCACATTGAATAGGGACACCCAAGGTGAATTTCTCTTCTCCAGCAAAAGCTACGGCAACTGGAGTAGAGCAAATGGGTGACATCACAAGAGTCACAAGTGAAAAATGAAGCAATGGGATAAGGCAAGGTTTTTAATCATTCCATTTAAAATGCTGCTTCCCTCTGAGTTTGTGTGGTATGAATTCTTCCTCATATCTATTTCAATAAGGAATGAAAAATTTGTAACAAAGGACATCTGTTCTGTAAATGCAAAGCTTCCAGCACTTCAATAAAGATGAAAAAAATATCTTTGAGACTTTTAGGAGTTTCTCTGTCAGAAAGCAGAGATATCCTTGAGGCCGATACAGCAAAATGAAAGCTACCTGCTCTCTTTCAGAATCTGTCCCTTCTCCCCCAATTGCTGCCTGATATGAAAGTCGTTTTAAGACATTTTCCCCACCTGTAAAATGAAGGTGACCAGCACAGTGTTTCAAAGATATGGCTCTGTGCTTCCTCTTAGGTAAATTCTTCTAAGGCAAGGGAGGTATGACTTTGCAAAAGCTGAAAGCATTCCCAACCAGCAGCTGGAAAGAACAAAGTGCTAAATTCCTCCCCTGAGAACTCTCCCTCTTCACAGAGAGATGGCACTGTTATGAGCCTTCCTGCTTATACCACCACCCCCCAGATTTCCTGAGCTGTTGATGCTTATCCCTAAAGTAGGGCAGATGTATGCACTGATTTTTCTTAGGGAAGAAGACAGCAAGCCAACTGCTGCTTATTCCCCCATTACCTGGTTACAGTCCTGCTACCAAGGTGATTAGACAGCAATGCACAAAGAAAACAGCTGAAAATAATTAAGGAATTATTTTGTCTTAATGGAAAAGACTGAAAGGGGATATTTGTCTCTAAATTTGAGGGTTGACACAAGCAGCATTTGAACTGGCTTTAAAATATTAGTCCATCACCTCTCATGGTTACGCTGGTAGAGAACTGGTTAGCTTGGGCCTTTGAAATTTCCATATAAAAGGGATAGAGGTGCAAAGAAAACTTTGGGAATATCTACTAATTAACAAGCCAACAGGGGATGAGTTTTAGGCAAATGAATGCCGTGTTCACTAAGGAAAACAAAACCTGGAAAAGGCATTAAGAATATGTGTGCACGTACACAAACTATACAACAGGGCTGCTACGTGCATAACTACTTGGATCTCTGCAATCAAATGCTGGGTCTTCTGTGCACAAATGCTACCTGTAAGTAAATCTGAATAGGAACCACTTTGGAAAACAGAGAGCAAGGCAAATTACAAGTACTTTACAGCTGCACGCAAAAGTGACAAGTTCCAGATGCTTCAGAAAAGCCATCCCAGGGAATAAATGAAACGCAGGCACAAGCCTCAGCAGAAAAACCACTTCACACATGAGCTTGCATGTCCCAGGTGGGAGGAAAGGCGAAGGGGGGCTATATTTTGGCAGAGGATAGGCTCAGCCTTCCTTTTCATAAGTACCCATAAAGCCAGACTTCAAATACAACACGTGACATGCAGAGCTGACTTGTGCTTGCAACCACATGGCATGAAGCGATGCCATACACTTAGATTTATTTGCCCAGCAGCAGGGCAGAGCAGGGTTGCTAACTAAGTGTTCTAATGAGAAGAGCTTACCCATCGGGGAAAGTCAATCCTTAGAAAGGATAATTTCAAGGAATTCAGAGTGTTTAATGTTATTCAAATAAACCCAGTGTGACTGTGGTAGCTTGGAGGAAAGGGCTGTGTTTAACTGTGATGTGCACACTGGGAAGTGGTGGCACAGCTGGGCTGCCCGGGGTGTCTGAAGAAGCACTGGGAGGAAGAGACAGGAGCTCTGCCTCCCAGTCCTTCGCCACTGACCTTGGATGTTCGGCTTCCAGAGAGAAACACTCAGTTACTGAAATGGTCACTGGCAGGATAAAAATCACAAGTTTAAGCCCCTCCATAACCCTGGTTGACAGTAGCTGCAAGTGCTGATTCCTGGAGGTGGAGCAATATGCAGCTGGACCCTCAGTGCCACGGGGCTGCTGACCGCCTGTTGGGTGAGGACATGGGTCCCAGTACACCAGCCCTCCAGGCCAGTCACAATTACTGGTGCTTGCTGGTGAGAGACCCCAGTCATTAGCTGGCATAGAAAGTTAATCACCTGTCCGCCATTACAAAAGGGACGGTCCCTCCAGGAGAAAGGTCAGTGGCTGGGACCACTCAGGGGACAATGTGTGTTCTCTAAATGGTGTCCTATGAATAAATCAATGTCCGAATCCCAGGGCTTCTAAACCTCTACAAACACAAACACTCGGAAAGTATATACATTAAAATATGACTCTGAATAAAAAACTCTCCCCCTGAGCCCCAGCTTTCCAATGCCATCTCCCTGGTTAACCCCTCCCTGCCCAGCCTATTCTGTCTGTGTCACAGACTCTGTTTTGTTGTTCCCATAGTACATTATTTGTTGAAATAAATATGGAGATAAGGCTGAGCAAGACAGCCAAGGCAGCCAGACTGAAATAAATTCATCACTCACAGGCTCTCAAGGGAAGAAAACCGTGCATTTTTTCTAAATGATTATTTCTGAAGCACTGAAGGAATGGCTATATCACTAATGAGGCCAGTGCTCCATGACTGCTGATTATAAATGACCTAAAAAGAGACAAGGGGATGGTGTATGTGTGTACAGGGGGATGGGAAAAGAGATGAATTGTTCTTCCTTAGGATCTGGAATCTTCTCCCCAGGCTTCTCAAAAGTCTGAGAGCA
Organism: Manacus vitellinus; assembly: GCF_001715985.3. Taxonomy (NCBI): domain Eukaryota; kingdom Metazoa; phylum Chordata; class Aves; order Passeriformes; family Pipridae; genus Manacus; species Manacus vitellinus. The sequence continues at coordinate 56,692,965 of NW_021938789.1, forward strand.
TTTGCAGTTTGCCACAAAGGCAGGCCTGGCATATTTACAGCCACACGAGGAAGTTTGGGCTGCAGTGTCAGGCTGTTCTAACCAGTAGGCACACAGCTCTTCTCCTCCCATGACAGGTCACCATCTATTCACTGCAATAATAATTAAAAAGGAAAATGAGCTCTCTCAGTCACCCCTGGGTCTAAATTATAGGTCCTGCAGGTTGATGCAGCCAGACTTGAGGCTAAAGCAAGGAATAAGATTCACCTATGTCTTCTCTCACTCACTAATTCCCATGGAAACAAGCGACTCCTGACAAATGACTCAAATATGCTTGCAAAAAAATCTTACTCATATGTTTTGCTGGCTACCTTCCCCCACACTTTCAGGTTGAATGATTGCAGGTGCACTGCACATGCAGCAATCCCAGAGCAGCTGATGGCAGAACAGGACAGGATGGCCACATGGAAAGGTGGGCCAGATGTGAGCCACAAGCAGCAAAATTAGTAACGTGAATTCAGAGCACAATATCGCAGTGTGGCCATAAAAAGCTGCAGCTCTCAGATTCCCAGCAGTATTATTTATATCACATGGTATGTAGAAGTGAGAGCATTCAGAAGTAAAAGAAATCTAAGGAACAGCCCCTAATGCAAAATGTGACCTGAGGGTACTGAGAAGATAGGATTTACTTATTTATTTAATGGTTTGGTTTATACACAGAAATTACCCAGGACACCTTGAAGAGCAGAGATCTGAAAATGAGCTTCTGCAGAAGCTCAGACAAAGGAGCCCTGACAGATATCAGATGGATTATAGTCACACACCACTGCCAGAGGTTTCCTAGCACTTTCTGAAGACTGTCTCTTTTTGCAGGCAGCAATGTCCTCTTTCCTGAACTGACAGAATCTGGGAGATGAAGCTTTGCTTCCACCAAAATGTTTCCAACTTGTGTGTGGACTTAGGGTAGCAAATGGGCGAATTCTTAGCACAGAGGCTCAGATCAGGGCTCCTACCATCACCTATAATCTCTATTTCAGCTGACTGGGGCAGCTCATCACTAATAGTTACTGCAGTGAGGAACTCCAGAAGATTTTCTCCCCTTCATAGGAGAAGCCCTTTCCTCAGAACGTGGGATCAGTAACTGATCTCCTCACATCTTTACAAAGACTGAGAGCATGCCTAGACTTAGCACAGCTGCTAAATCTAGGGGTGGAGGCGGGGAAGAAAAGTTTGACTAAGTTTTCCTTCTTCTCCCAGGTCATTTGTCACAACCCTTTAGAGCTAATAACCCCTCTGTAAAATTTATAAGCCAATTACAGAACAGGGAAATAATTCACTAATAGCCCATAGAAGGCCGTTTAGAAATCTGTAGGAAAAAACTCCAATATATTAAATGCCACAGGTTTCAGAAGTAAGTGGTGTAGTTGCCACTCTTTTTAAGCCTATGGAGTTCAGAAGGCCTGGATCTATGCAAGATCTATTTGAGCCTAACCACTGCCGCAGCTCTTGGAAACATCCCTGCTGGGAGCTGGGGCCACCAACCAGCTGCACACAATCCATGCTGGAGTCTGTTTCCTTTCCATCCTTCAGGGGTTACAGACAGAGTTCCCTTCCCTATCCCTTGTGTAAATCAACCTACAGATAAATGAAGTACCTCATTTGCTTTTCTAAAAACTACTACTTCACCACAGAAAGTAAATCTGACAAGCAAGTGAAGGCCCTCCACTGGGCTACACTGACTCTCTTCCTCTTGCTTGGAGCAGGGAGCATAAAGAAATCAGCCCAGATGCTGTATCAGTATCATTTCTGAAGTTCTCTAATGAACCAGACCCCAGGCTGAAGCTTTAAAAGAGTATAGTGGCGTGTCAGCGTAAACAGCTAAAACTAGTGTCATATCAAGTGGTAACAAGGCCACTGCTGTTTTTACAAGCATCATGCACTTAGCAGATAAAAATGAGCATCCTATCAAAGCTGCCACAAGTCACCCTTATCACCAGTGAGGAGAAACAATGCCCCTACATGATTGCTGTTACTTGGGGCCACTGATAGCAAGTCCAATTTCTTACAAGCTGTCCATTAGTATGATGAAGAGACTAATAACCACCACACATGGGGTTTTATCTTTTCTTTTTCTCCTTGTTGGTCCACTGGCAACTGCTAATATGTTTCTGGGCCTCCTTTAAATAAACAGAACTAATTACTCCACACAATGATACCGTGGCTTACAGACAACTAATTATGTCACGGAAGGGGTTTCTTAACATGTGCGTTTATTTGCAGAGGGCCAGGTCTAACATGAAGCAAGTTGATTCAGATATGCTTTATGCTATCAGCTGGTACAAAAATAACACTGAATACGCAGCAGATCCAGATTGCAGAACTTTAGCAGGCAAGCTCTCCCAGGAGGCTGAAAAACAACACATGGAGTGCCCATATTCCAGAACATGTGTAGCCGCGTTGCTGCGAGCCTCCTGCGCGCTCACTGTAGTGCCATGGCACAGACTGGAACTGTTGTGTAAATAAAGCTCTGCTTTTCTTCACTCCCATTTGCTATATGTCGAACAGGCAACCACCACTTGGTATGCCTTATGCCCCAACTACACGCCTTGCTGGAGGAATAATGGAAATCCTGGTCCAAATAAAAAAAAACCAACCAACCAAACAAAAAAGCACAGATCTGAACAGATGGGCAACATGAAAGAAAAGATACATTGGGAAACTGTTCTGCCAGTAAGAAGAGAAGAAAAAGAGAAGTTAAGTGACTCACTATATGTCATGTGGCCAGCTGTGTTAGATGCTGAAATCAAATTTGGGGTTTCCTGACACCCCCTCCCTGTTTAGACAGGAGGTAGCACCAAACCAAAACTAATTTTTTAAAAATAGTCTTTGCAGACAGATATCTAACTGACAAGGCAGATTCATATCAAATTATTCAAAGTGAATGTGATTGAACGCCTTTTTGAGCTCCTGAAAACCTAAAAAGTCTTTGTTCTTTAAAGCAAGTTGCTGGGTGAGAGAATTTTTTAAGGTGTGCAGCCCCCGTCTTCCCCCCTCCCTGCACAAACAGCAAATGAAACCATTTGATTTGCAAGCATTTCTGGACAGCCATGTCGTACAAAGATTAACTCCTTCTCCTCAGGGACTATATCCTGAAAGGATGAAGCAAGGACACCTCTCAAATCACACTTGTAACGATCCTTAGCATTAACAAGAGTTATATGCATAAAAAGCAGCATATATCTTGCTAAGCAAGTCTGAGTGGCAGATGAACTCATGTAAGAGGGCAGAGTATCTTATTCAGAGCTATTAGCTGACTGCCTGGTCAAAATACCTGTGTAGAAATGTATGTTCAATTATACATGTATTCAACACTCAGCCACATATCATGACTACCTACACCTCTGCAAAGGATATGGTCCTTAGCTTGCTGTTTAAGGCATTCAAGTTAATGGGCTTGATAAGAAAGTGATGGCCTTTACAAGTCCCATTTAAGATATGGGCCACTGTTTTCTGCAGTTCTCTAAGGCTCTAACTTCTCCCTCAAACAAGATGATTTTTACAGGGAGCAAGCTGAACTACAGATTGCAAGCTCACTGTGGAACTGTAGCAGAAACAGGAGACAGATTTCTCAGGGATCAGACTGACGCTGAGAAGCAACTCCAAGATAAAGCTGCTTGGACTCAACAGTGCTTGGTCTCCCACTACGATTTTCAGGGGTGGGTTATTTCAGTTGTGTCTCTCCCTGTAGCATCAGACAGCCCTAGCAGAGATGACATACCCTCAGAGGGCTCCCTCTTTACAAAAGGAACCATCAGAAGATGATAAGATATACTCAGAAAACTCTGACATGAAAGTTGGAAAAAAAAATGGTGTGAATGAGACAAGGGTGCCTCATGTCCTGGGTTCCTCAACATGCCCCTGCAGCATGATGCCATGGAGATGGGATCTTCTGCTCTAGTGCAGTGGAACAGCAGAAGCCTTTAGGCAGAAAGTGGCCAAACCAACCTATTGAGAATCGTGTAATGCTGGGCACAAGGAGGTCATGTGAGGTCCTCATTCCAGGTGTTTTTTCCAACCTTGATTTTGTACTGCCCAACTTTGATAACTCAAGTGACAACAGAATGGAATCTGGACAAGTTGATTAAAGGATGGAAAAACATATCAAACCTGAAAAAGAGTTTCTGTTCAGAATCATCTCCTCTTCCTTTAAGCCTCTGATTTTCAGATCAATTTAAAGGAAACTACATGTATCTTCACAGCAACAATACCCATGACCTACTTACCGATTCCCAAGGGAAACCCTCAGGCCTCTTACAGCATTTTTGTTACTCTTATGCGAGGGAGACTAAAAGACCACTGCAGAGCAGCCAACCCTGCATTTTTAAAAATCGGGAAACAAATCCCTAAAATCACAGAATCATAGACTATCCTGATTTGGAATGAGTAATCTCTGGAAAAATCATCCAACTCCTGGCTCTGCACAGGGTAGCCCCAAGAATCACACCATGTGCCTGAGAGCATTGTCCAAATACTTCTTGAGTTCTGTCAGGATTGGTGCTGTGACTGGTTCCCTGGGGAGCCTCTTCCAGTGCCCAAACACCCTCTGGGCAAAAAACTTTTTCCTGATATCCACCTAAACTTCCCCTGACACAGCTGCATGCCATTCTCTCGGGTCCTGCCACTGGTCACCAGAGAGAAGGGATCAGGCCTTAATATTTCTTCTTAGTGTCATCAAGTTTTTTCTCCATTTGCCCATTTTTGCAGGTACCACATTCAAACCTTCCTCTCCTAGATGATGCTTTTTTCAAAGCACAAAAACTAAGACTCTCGCAGGATCTGAGGCCTTCCCAAAAAGACACCAGATAACAACTCCGTGCTAAAATGCAAGCTGGAAAATATGAATTGTCCTCTGTAGCTGACAGAATAATTCTCACTCATCAACCCTTTTGAGACTCAGAAACAGGCAGAAGTCACATGTGTGTTTTGGTCTCTTCAAATGAAACCACAATCCCCGAGTTCCCAAGGCCAGTGGTCACACATGGGAAAAAAAAATGGGGGAATTAGCAATTTCATGCAGTCTGGTATTATACTCCTGCTCTTAATTTTACTGTATTAACCTTTCCTGTTGAGGTCATTGGGGTAGCAATTCATGCAACACATTGATTTTTAGTTATTTTAAGTGAATGTAGGATTTATATGTGCGTTTTTCCCTCAAAGAATGAAGTTGTAGAGGGCACAGCAAGACACATTTTGTTCTGTCAAAGCAGCCTGTAACTGGAACGGAAAACCTTTGCTTCCTGATATTACAGGCTGAGGCATGAAAGGAGGACAGGCTCCTGGTGCCTCCACACATGCAGGTGCCCCTGAGTGGGTGCAGAGATCCATGCTCTGATCACAAGGCAGCACTGAAGGATGTCAAAACTGCCAAAGAACCCCGTGCCTGCAGGGAAGAAGTGATTTCCCTCTGCCTTTAAGACTCATATCTTCAAATTTATAGCCCAAACAGGGGTCCAAAGATGGGCAACACACTAAAACTTCCTTCTGGGAGGGGGAAAGCACTTGTTCCAATAGCTTGGCTGTGTCTGACCACAGGTCACCTCCCGTGTGCAGCTGCAGCAGGGAAACAAAATTCCCCAAAAGATGCAGTTCCACATGGGTGACTGACATACGTGGTGATTGCTGACAGGCAGCCTGGAACTTTGGCGTTTGTTCCACTTTTTAATTCCTCAAGTTTCAGTACTGTAGGATTCATTCCTCAGAAGTCACGATTTCTGGCGACAGCATACAATTTACAGAGGGGCTCTGCATCTTTCCTCTCCTCTCCCCCTTCTCTTCTGGATGTTTGTACATGATCTTAATTTTTTTTTTCTTCCCCCCTCACTCCCACCCCACCCCCGACTGCTTTCAATTGATATAGGAGAAAGTAGAGGTCACACGAAGACTAAAGACACATAATCTAATTTTCATTTTGTCCATTAATCATGCGTGATTTCAGCCAGCCATTTAACAAGGTGGAACTCTAAAATGATCTCTCCACTGATGGGCAAAAATGCACTCTGATTCCTGTTGCTGCTTCACTCTCCTGTTGGTGCTGCATAGAGCAGCCTCTCCTCCTCATAGAGAAAAATGGATCCACATGTCCTGAAAAATGTACACTCTCCTGGAAGTTTTCTCAAATCTTTTTACTAAATTTGAAATTGCCCAGCTGAAGCTGTTGATGCCTGATTTGTGGGTGGCTGAATTTTGGGGAGATGTGGCTCAAATAAGAAAACCTTTGCCTGTGTCTGTACCTCTTACATGCTCTCTGCTATTTTCCAGCCTCTCAGCTGCTCAGGATCAAGTCTCCCTTTCCTAAAGTGAGACAATTCTGGAAATTAGAAAGATGTGCACTCATCATGGGTAAGGTCAAGGAGATTGAAGGTATCAGGACTTGCACATTCAGAAATGAGGCAGGAAAAGGCATCTTCTTTCTCGTCTGGGGTTGGATGAGTACTGCAATATTTTCCACCTTGGAAGATGATGTCTGGTCCTTAGCTCCTTTATCTATCTCACCTTTGTTTAATTCTTTGCAAAAATGACCTCAGTGTACGGAGGGGAAGGAATCTCTCTTTGGTTTAAGAATGGTCCTTAGCAGCTGTTTCAGGAGTCAGGGCTGAGGAACCCAAGGACAACTGCAGCAAGGCACACTTCTAGTAACAATCTATCTGCTCAACAAGAGGAGAACTGATCTTCACTTTACATCCATGTGAGAACTCTGGAGATTCCAGTTACTCCATATCCAAGGAAGCTTCAATATTTCATAAGGTTTCTATGCCAGCTGTGAATGCCCCAGTCTCCCTCCATTCACCATGCTTTTGTCAGAGGAAGAGAGCAAAGGCTTATCCTGGGCTTCAAGGCAAGATACCCAAGGATATTTATACCTCCCTGGCTAACTTAGCTGGGAACAAAAGGGTCTTCCAAACCAAAAAGGTGATAACCCTGAGAAAAGTTGTGTCTCTCTCTCTCACAAAAAGCTTAAGGGTATCATTCAGTAGAAATTAACAATTAGCACTAGATTCCTTCACACTTTCAAGGTTTCAAAGAGACAGCTGAATGTTTAAAGGAAGAGGAGTGTAGATATACAGAAGTAGGATAAGATTTCAGTATGTCAAAGATGATGACAAGAACTTGATCTATTTTGGAGAGACCCTGAGCAGTTCAGCTCGGCAATGGAAAACGCATCTGCCAAGACAGCATTGCCACTCCAGAGCCTTGTTGCTCTACTCTGATGACCAATAAGTGCTCATCTGTTCTGGGGAACAAATCATGTCCTGCAGCTGGCTGCCCATCTTTCTCTAAAAAATTACTACTTTGTTTTCAAAAGTATCTACGTTTCCCTAGTAAGATCATTGACTGAAGTAGAGGGGCTCTGATTCCCAAGTTTTGAAGCTTCCAGAACTACAGGGATTTCCCAAAATGTCAGTGCTACATCAAGCTCTGACGTGGCTATGAAGAGGTGGCATGGGGAGTAAAAGTCCTTTAGCACAACTCTGATGGAAGCAGGATGATAAACAGGTGAAATTAAATATTTATTACATTTTATTCATATTCTGAATTTGGGTCTGATAATATTAAGGGCCAATGCCTGTGAAACCAGGATTATGGGAAGGGTAGCAGGGATTATACTTATCTGTCAGTGTTTCTGATCAAATTTACCAACTCTGGAAGATGTTTGGGCATTCTTGTCTAGTCAGTTCAAAATAATAAAGATGCAGACAGAAATTTTTTTAAAAAGAAATGAGGACTGGAGAACCAACCCGCACACACTTTCTGTGGGATGTGGGGGCATCACTGCCTTTTTGAAAACTTCCCTTTGCATGTGAAGAACACAGTCACGTGAACTGAAATACTGCACCTGCTGTCAAGAGTATGGAACAAGAATAGAAGGACTGGCTCAATTTAGTGCTCCAAACAGAATTGCCATGAAGTTCAGCAAAGACTATGTATAATAATTAAAAGAATTTTCACAACACCATTACTGAGCAAGCCCTTTGTATTAGAAGCAACTTCATCAGGCGCTCAGCCAAACTGTATTTCACAAGGCAAAAACCTGATCAGACCACAGCTGCAAGGTGAGTATTATGTAGTGTTTTCTGTATGTGTGCTTGATCTGAGAGTAGCAGCACAGAGCTGAAATCTTGGCTGTTGGGTGTGTGATTTTTGCTACGCATGTATGTTTTTAGTAAATTACATATTGAAAGCAACCCCTGGGTGTGCAATTCCATCTCTGCTAATAGACTTCTGTATTCTGACAGGGACGCTCAACAGTATGAAATAATCCTCTTCAATTTATCAAAGAAGTTCCCAGCCTCTGAGTTTTAAACTATTAGTGATCCATCACTTGCAACAAAACCCAACACAGATACTCTGTTAACAGACTGGATTTTAAATATTCACAGTGGCTGTTTGCCTGTGTGCGCAGAAATGACTAACTGTGCTTGGGCTTCCAGGGACACCATCAAAAACAAGAGGGGATTGTGTAAGTGGACTGTTTCCTGGTTTAAGTATTTTAATGAGTTTCCTCTTTTCCCCCACCATGCATTAGTCTAAGCAAAAGAATGTAACTCTACTTGCAGGGGGGAAACAAGCAGCAGATGATGCGACAGGAAAGCAGAGACAGATACGCACAGAGGACGATTAAAAAAATATATTTTTTTAATAACACCACCATTTGAATGCAAAATGCAAACAGAAATGACAATAAACACCCAAGCTTGCTTCTAAAGGAATAAACAAGCCAAAAAATCCTTCAAAAAGATTGTGTTCAAAAATCTGATGTGTGTCCTTTAAAGAGAAAAGGCAGCTCAACTTTGGAGTGACTGAGATACAACAACTTTGTCATAACGTTAATTTTGTACTTGAATCCAGATACTTTGACAAGCTCATTAGAAAACATTTGATAGAAAATAGGAAAAAAATATGACAGATCCCAATTCCTGACCAGTAATGAATCAACAGAAAACACATACCTAGGCTTTTAAGAACAACAACAACAAATTCTTTAAATCCTTGTCTACCTTCTGCAACTGAGCCAGGAGATTTCTTTCCAAAATAAGCCTGAAAGTACTGTTTCTTCTTTTTAATCATGTCTTGCCTTTAGACATTCTAGATTTCTGTTTTTCTCCTGCACCCAAATTCTCCCTTTGTGGGAAAATAAAAGTAAATATAAAAAGAAATGTTATGAGTATGGTCAAGTATCATCTTTTTACTTGACACCGGCATCATTTTGCCATTTTAAAAATCAAGCCTAAATAAATGCTGCACAGGTATCCTAAACTGCACCAAAAATGATGGTCCTACCCCTATTAATTTCTGTTTTCCAAGGATTGCTACTGATATTGTGTACTGGAAGACATGACCTATTTTCTATCAGAAAATATACATGAGGAAGTTCTCATTGCTGAATAGACTTAAAAACAAGAAGAAAGAGGGGGACATCACAAGCAGCAGGGCAGAGAGAGGTGGGCTTGGGTGAGGTAGAAGTAGTTTGTTAGAGAATGCAAAAAATTCTTGGTTTTCATTACTGATCATAACTTTTTTTTTTTTTTTAACAAGGGCACGGAATTTATGTAACAAGAGATTCACTCACTCAACGCCAAGCCAGGTACTGCTGTGAACTGAAATAATTACATCACCTGTACTCCCCTCTTTCTCTGGAAGCCATTACACAGTGCTTGACCACCTGAAGCTGCCCCAAAAATCTGCTGGCCAGAGGGTTGCCTGTCATGGGACTCAAGGGAACTACAGCTCCACTGACAAGCGTCGGGACTCGGTTGCATCCTTAAAGGATGTTAAACTTCCGTGTGCAGAGGTGGCTCTTGTACAAGCCTCAAGCTTAGTTTGCTGTAGGATACTTTCTGGGGTCCCCATGTGAAAAAGCCCCCAAAACATCCCTTGGGTACCAACTTCTGCAGTCTCTGCCTTCCAGTCACTTACTGTTCTCTGCTCTGAAGATCAGCACTTACTCCCCGACTTCACACAGCTCTTAAGCAGCAAATGTAACAAACAGCTTCTGCTGTAACAAACATGAACTTCTCTGAACTAATTATCAGAAACAGTATACCCCTCCTCCACAAATCCATCTAAACACTGAAGCTTTACTAAACATGTTCTGTTCCCTGGTCAAACTGCCTGGGTCTGATTCTCCTACACAGGATGAGGTAGGATCTTGCTGCGACTGAAGCTGAAAGCCCCAAATGCAACATGACTAAGAACTGAATTGCCCTGTTTCCAGAACTAAGGCAGGCTCCACATGCTAATTCTCTGCTAAGCCAAAGCATGGGGCTTTGATTTCCTAACCTCAGAATGTTATCTGGCTCCAGTATAGGATTACCATTAGCTCTGTACATCTGTCCTTACAGTAGGGTCACTGTCATACCATATGCCACTTGGACAACCTTTATTCTTTCTAGATTTTTATCTTTTTTTAAAATCAGTGTTCATCTGGAAGAGCCTGGATTCCCTTGGCTTTCAAAATCTGCTTTGCATTGCTAATGAATGAGGCTGTAGGCAAAGTTGCATTAGACAGACAAAGAAACAGAGAGATACTGCTAAGAAACTAAATGTTTTCAGGTTGCTCTTCTCTTCAATATAAACAAACCCCCCAAACAAACAAACAAACAAACAAAACCAAAACAGAGGAGTTTTACTCCATTTCCATTTACCAAACAAATGACCTAGTTGTTTTTTTTTAATGATTTCTGCATTCATTATCTTCAATGAATATTCCTGACTCGCACCAGCATAACTAGAGAGAGTCCAATCTAGAAAGAGCAGGTCAGGCTCCACATGGAAGCCATCACAGGGTGGTGAGTCACAGCATCAGAACACACAAGGTATCCTAATCATTTGATACAGGAGGAAAAGCCTCCCACAAAATTCATGGACAATTAGTTCTCCCTCTCCTCAGTCTGGTACTGTAGTAAGAGAAAGGGTCATCAGTCTCCAGACTGTCACTCTCTCAGAGGAACAACAAAGGAAAGAAATCAGGGGATCTGGAGGGAGGATTGAAATGGCTCTCCCAAGATCAATGGCCAGCCTTCTGGGACATTAAGAGGATTTTATACTCATATAGTACCTTTCATGCCAAAGGAACTCAAGCACCTTTCTAAATGATATACTGATCTCTCACAAAGGAACCACGTCCCTGCAGGTGACCGTGTGACAGCAAGAGGCAGCCCCAGTGCCAGAAGAGCACAGGAGTACCTAGAGGAGATCCAGGTCTTTGCCCCAGGGGCAGAGGCTTAATAAGCCTGGGCCTGACTGTGTAACCACAGACTTGTGAATCCCTAGAGCAGAGAGATGCAGCGTCATCTCTGCTGCAGTGGGACTGCTGCAGCAGTCAGTGAGGGCTGACAGCATTCCTCCCCATGCCTGGAACAAATAATCCAGCCCAAGCAGCTCCTCAGAGGCTGCTCAACCCCCACATCAACAGCACAGCACTAAAACCTGAAGCAGAACAGCATCTCTGGTGCTGTGTTACACTCCTCCCAGTATTACCATTTCCCCTTTCAGTGGACAAGAGCTTACTGTGTTTACAGAGGTAAATAAAGAGTGAGAATCTTTTTGGTTGATAAAAAGGAGAGAAGGCAAGAGTGAAAGGGCAACAGACAAAGATTGCAAAGGGAGGTAGGAGAAAGGAGATGACCAAAACATAGCGAAGACACCAGAAAAGGAAAGAGGAAAGACAGCTGTAGCTTGCTTCAAAGGGGAAGAACAGCAGAATTGTATTGAAGCTGCAAGGCAGATCCAGGGCACATTCCTGTTGTAGATGAAAGCAACAGGGCTTTTCCTACCATCTTAAGAACGAGCAAGTCACAGCAGAGTTTGGATTCAAGATGAAGACACCAAAACAATGAGTTTGTCTCTCACTGAAAACCACAAAGGTTCCCTGCCTCACTTCCATGCCTCATCTTCCACTACTTTTCCAATGCAAAAGGTCACTGTGGTATGCAGAAAAAAGAACAGCGTAAGCTGCATCCCTACCAGGGTATCCAGTGGATTAAAGGTGCTCCCACAGCCCTGACTCAAACTGGCCAGCTCAAAAGTGTCACTGGAGAGCTGGTGCAAACAGTTTTCAAACAAATTCAGTTACACTCACATGCAAAAACACAGCAAGTATAATCTGTTGTTGTTCCACCCAGGGTAAATCTGCACCCAGGGTAAATCTTCACCTAAGCCTCAACTGCTTAAAATCAGTCTTAACAGCTCATCTTCCTATGCCTCCTGTACTTCCCTACCCCCTTGCATCTGGGGCATCTGGGCATGACTGTGATCTTGTCTGTGATGGGATGGTAAGATACAAATGATAGAGGAAGAGACTACAGGTTGACCTCATTGTCAGATAAAATCCATTATGCGTGATTAAAACTTAACAAAATGCAGTCACATTAAAAATTACTATCATGAAGTGCACCATGATTTACTGACTAAATGAATGAGAAATTTATCTGAATAAAATAGTCCTGACCCTCCTGCATTGGCAATTCATGATAAATTGCTGATTGTGAGAAGATCATTGCTTGCTGTTGGATGACTTACACACATTGATTTTTCCTAACAACACTAATTAGCATAATAGTATCTCCAGATATATTACATAAAGTTTCCTCTTAGCAAGCAAAAATTATTTCAAGCCTTCAGGTCCCAAACTGCAAAGAATAAAGAAGGAAAGGAAGGATTTACAAAATGCTTCCTTTCCCTTTATTATGCAGATCAAAGGTCCAACCCACTGGATCTTACTTAATCTTGAAGAGATGGGAACAACATTCAAGAAAGCACAGGCATTGTGCAATGAAGCTGTGATCACAGTGGGTTGTTTTTTTGCATAGTGGTGATCTAATTTTGTGAGGCCAAAAAAAAAAATCTTTGAGAAAGAAGAATGTAATCCCAGAGAACTAGGAAAAAAAGCCCCACCATTTCTCCAATTTCATTAAGACACACAGACGCAGACTGTGCAGTCCTTACGTAAGTGCTCCCATTGACTAGGGCTGTGTAGGTGAGAAAGCTCTAAGTAAGTTGAAAAGGCAAAGCACAGCCTATTAATAGGAAAATAAAAGTGGTGGAATAGGTAAGAAAAATGGAGGACAGAGAGAGACCACGTAATTCTCAATTAATGGAAAATCAATCACAATAATCCACATTTTTTTCTTTGAGAAATCCAAGGGGTGATAAAAGACCACCCTAAAAACAAAACAGTGCCCTGCTGTTCAGTGTCGTCTGCAGTATGAGGATTTCAGACCTACCCATGAGGATTTTCAAAAAGTCCATGATTTTTCCAGAGGAATGTGCTTCTCAGGAGCATTAATAAACCAACTTATTTACTGACATTAAAGTTTTGGGTTTTTTCACCCAGTACACTGTACCTAGAGCAGAGAACCTGAGCCGAAGCAGAGGAAAGCAGACATGTAAGTCACCTTTGGTGAAAAAGCAATGCTGGAGTGCACCCAGGGGAGCTCTCACTCTATGCTGGCAACTGTTTGCTACAGGAATCACAATGCTGGGAGCTCTGCTTAGGTTACAGTCCTGACATTTCCACTCGACTCTGACCTACTACGTTGCCCAGAAGCCAAAGTGCACACACCCTCTCTGACACAAGGCTTGTGAAGTGGCTTGGGAAGCAGAGCAGGCAAGCAGGATGCTCCAGACAGGTGAGTTGACAATAAGCCATAAGAGGTTTGGGTTCTGCTGGTCTTTGTTCAGTTTTTCCTGCCCAGCTGCAGTGGGAAACATCCTGCTGACAGCAATGCACACACACACGTGCACAGTGTGAGCAGTGCAGCTTTTCCTCCAAGGCGGGAGAGTTTAGGGGCCCACTCTTTCCACAAACTGCTTTCTCCTGAAGGGCTACACTGGTACCCACGCTTTCCCCCCTCCCAGTTGCCAGACTGGAGCCTTTTCCACTGCTCCATTAGCACAAAAATCCTAGGCATGCAATGCATCTGACACTCCGGCCTTCCCCAGCCAAAGCAGGCTCCCTGCAAGTGTGCCTGCAGGTGACACCTGTGTCCCTTCCAGCAGGCCCCTTGGAAAACAGCTCACCCTTTATGTAACCAGAGTCAAGGATTATTTTTTTTGCTGGCAGCTTTTGTTCCTATCCACAGCTTGGAAAGGACTGAGGATGTAATCCCAGCACTGTTTGCAAACCAGGTGCAGGAGCTGGGCAAATGCAAAGGGAAATTTCTACAGTGGCACAGCAGGTGACTTCTCTTGTGTCATGGTGTGAAATGTCTGACATCTCCAACTGACACCCTGCTTCAGACACACAAAGTTTTTGGTGCTGTCTCACAGAGCTTCCTCACCATGTTCTCTTCTACTGTGTAGAGTAAGGCTGGGGGATGTGAGCACGTGTGTCGTGAACCACTGGTACCTCTCAAAACCACAGAGAAGCTTCTCCTTGATACTGGGCTAGCAACCCCCATGTAGTGAGATGAATGAGGTAAACACTGCCTCAGAGTGATCACATACATTAAATTTTACTATTAATCCATGTGCATTGTGTAGTTCGTGACGTACATAGTAACTATTCCAGAATATTTTTTAAAGGCTTCAAATATTTCTGTTCTATGCATGTCTCTGTGGGAACAGTGAAGATGTCTTCAAGTGACGAGACCAGTTTTACATTACGTGAAGGGGTAACATAAGCTTAAAAGATACTTTCCCAGAAAAATCACTTAAAATTGCTTTCCCATCTGTAAGACTGCAAGGGTTTGTAACCCTAATTTACTGCCTTCTCCTGCCAGAGACAAATCCTCAAAGTGTATGAAACAACATGTCACTGGCTACTTAACATTAGAAAAGCCCTATGGTTTTGTTTTCTTTTAGTTATCTGTGATAAGGGCACACTACAAACAATCTTGATCCAGTGATGCTGTTCCACAGTTTGGAACGTTCAAGTCTTGGTTGAGATGGATTAGCGGGCAGAACTGCAGGTGGAGTGGCCAAATTTATCACATGGATAGTGCCAGCACATTAGTGAGATTATAGTTAAGATACTCCAGTCCTTTGTCAGTCTCACGACTGGCTAAAAAACCATTTAGTATGACAACAAATATTTCATACTATTTCCATCTGCTGGAGGTACACAGACCACAGAAATCCATGGTGTCTACAGTAATTTCCTGTGCACTGGGACAATACCAAAAAAAGGTCATGTGCTATTAAATGGATAGGGAGGGGAGGCAAAGAAATAAAAACTGGGTGAGGGGAAACAAAGGGTAAACTTGAGCAGGGAACCTAGAGGGAGAGAAAGAAAAACAGCTCCTGGAGTAGAGGAGGAGAGAAAAGGAACAGACAAATAATGTAGGACAGATTAAAACCAACAATAACAATAAAACAAACAAACAAACAAAACAACAACAACAACAACAAAAACCAAAACAACCACCCCCAAAACCAAAACCAAATCAAAACAACCCCCCCAAAAAAACACACACACAAAAAAATCCCCCCCTAACCTGCTGGATTCAGAGGGAAAGAAGTACACACTGGAAAAATAATTCCCTGGAAAGTGCATGTTGGGCAGTCTCAGGAACCTTGCTTCCTCTAGGCAATACCATGTACAAAAATTAATTTAAAATGCAGATTCTTTTGAGAATGTTAAGTCTCAAGCCTACAAGGAACATCACGTCAGAAAAGGAGGAGTCATCTTCTCAGGACAGACCTCAAACTCTGTCTAGGTAGATCCTTTAAAATTATTTTCCTTCCTGTTTTTTTTAAAGACATTGTCTTTCCCTCAGTTTCTCCAAATAGCATAAGGAAACAAAAGACATCTTATAGGTTTACCTGTCTTTTGAAACAGGTGATTTTTAGCTAGCAGTGAGATACCTGGCAGAAAAGATTCTACAGAAGGGTGCTAACAGGAGCAGTGAAAGACAGAGCTTCTGGAGTGAGGAATTGGCTTTAATATTGCACAAAGCGTGAAACAGAAGTGAAAAGGAGATAGAGAAAACATTAAAACATGATTTTGTGACAGTGCTGCTGAACTTGGGCTTGCTTTCTTAAGAGACACTTAACCCTCCCTAGACAGATTCCACTCTTACCATAGAGGAAGAGCTGATAACAAGCTCCAACTGGGTGTAAATGAGGAAGCCACCTGTTTGGAAAATGTGTTGATATAGAATGGATGGTTTCCTCCCAATGTGTAAGATATGCTTGCAGGCTAATGCATGCAAAATATCCCTCATACACATGAAAAAGGGACTAAATACGGGGTGGGAGGACTTCAGAATACATGTATGCACCCACTACATGAGAACAAAGAACACAGGGACCAACAGACCGGTTTCTCTCCTTAGTAACAAACTTGGCTGTCTCAGGCAACACTAAGCTGGTGAACATTAACATAAAGAGGGCAAGTTTCCCACTGCCCATGAGGAATGAAATCTTTGCTGAGAGAGCAGGAGCCACATTCTTTAGCAAATTAGATGCATCAGCTGGGATTTGGCAGAACCTCCTGAATGCAGGACTCCAAATCTGCACTTAACCACTTACTGGGACAGTCTTTCAAGAGGTATTAAGTGTGCCTGCCATGGATATTGCAGACATTAGGAAATCTTTCTGAGGGAACATACATGCCAGTAACACGCTTCTAGGTAGCACTAGGCTTTGGAAAGCACTAGAATTAGGATCCATGTAGATAAAATAAAAACCAAAACAAAACAGGAATTCAGAAGTGGAAGGCACACCTCCATGTTGAGCTGGAACATCCTATCCATCCAGGGAGCATAGAATGATCATCAGAGAGCACACTTTCGTACTGACAGAAGTTAGGCAGAGGCATAGAAAGCAGAAGATGAGCTCAAGGCTTAGAACACATGCTGACACTGGTCCTGGCATTGCAGTGCTGCTCTTGGATCGGGTGGCCAAGCCCTTTGCTGATGGCTCAGAAGCAGGCTCTAAGTCACACTGCTTTAGAGAAGGGACAGAAAAGCTCCTGGTAATATATGTCCAAAAAGCTATATTAGCCACAAAGGAATATGTACACACAAGTTTAAAAGGGGCTGTTGGGCTCCACACCTAACTTCACAAAACACAGTGATGTTGTCAGCTCACAAGTTCAGAACACTCCTGAGCTACAGCCATGAACTGCAGTAAACAAAGTTGAGTGCAAATGAGCCCCTAAAAATGGGACTATTACTTTTCCTCTGAAAATATGAGCCTTACTTTGTCTAAGTTCCTATTTGGAACATCAGTCAGTACTTAATGATGTTCTCCTCAAGGAAAAGAGCTGAGCTGTATTCATGCTCTTGGGATAAACAAGCAGCCTGTTTCAGTGCCACCGAAATGCTGGGGGGGGGAGGGGAGTAGAGGGAAAACGTTTAAAGAACACAGGGATTACAAAAGAGCAGGGGATTTTCTCTTTCTGGCAGTGCTCAGTCTCACACAAGATGTCTATATACTTCAGTTTCTCTCTGCGTCCTTCTTTCTCTTCTGCCATTTCTTGCACCCTCCAGAGTAGCACAGATGTGGACAACTCCAGTTGTGGCTTTTCTGATTTTATTGAGCTCTTCACGGTGCTACCCAAAAGGAAGCTGTCACTGTGTGTAACCTTTACTTAGCTTCCAGACCTCTGAGGTGGGCACTACCTTTTCTGACATGTGGCTCCAACACCCCACATAAAGCCCCACCACAACAGAAATACTAAGATTTTCTCCCCTTGTAACTTTTTTTTTTTTAATCAGCTTGATCAGATGTACAGGACTGCCTCCAGGAGCAGCTGGAAAGGACTGCCATGTATTCTCCCACTTGTAAAGGAACTAATTTCCCCATTGCTGGTAACTGGTGGTGGGTACAGTGAGATGGGAACCCAGCAGTTTGCCCGGGCTGGCTCTCTACCTGCACTGAAGCTCAGCCTTGGAAATGTGGCAGCCCTTCTGGCCTGCCCCTGCCAAAAGCCAGTGCCATTCCCATCTAGCCTGCAAACAGGAAAGAGGAGATGGTGCAGAAGACAGTGAAAGAGGATGTATACAGCATGGGGAGTCAGCAAACAACCCTCTGTGGGAAGGAGGACTCCATGCTGACTTTTCATAATTTACCCTCCTGATGGTGTCTCTTCTTCTGTTTACCTGAGTACAGAACTATGGGCAGGGAAGGAGTCACCTACCCAGCACAGAAAAAAAAAATAAAAGAAGATTGAGGAAAAATAAAGGGAAGAACAGGATGGAGCTTACTCTTAAGATAATCACAATCTATTACTAGTTGAAAATGGTATTTTTATTTAGAGGATACCCTATAACCTTTACCCTTATTGACTGATTATTTGATAGGCAGTTTTCTGCTGCAAGCTCCTTAACAGAGAGAAATCAAAGCAGACGGAGAACGCAGGGAAAGGAAAGGGGGTCCATGGCAGAGCAGGCTGGGTGATCACCGTGGAGCAGAAACTGCACGAAACCTACTTAACTGAGTTAAACAGCAAAGATATTCCATCCTTCCCACAGTAAAGGGAGCACAGGGGGAGGGTGCTGCTTCTTTGAGCATAATTCTTGTTGCCAGAATATTTCTATATGTAAAATGAAACTCTTCCTGAAATACTGCTGAAAAAAAAAAACCTCACAGGTTTGCTTGGAATTAAATCTCAGCTTCTATAAGCCCCTGCTTTGGTAGGGAGGTTGAAAAAGTGATGGAAAGAGTTAATTTTTAATCCATCTCCTGTTCTCTTTACAAAGGGTGGAAAAGACAATGAGACTACTCTTAAACTGGAGAATAAACTCCCTGACTACCCAGAAGAGGCTTTCCTAGCAAAGGGATTTGCTAACAGTTTGTTCCCTGCAGAACAGAATAGTCAAAAGGCAATTTTAAATCTAACGTCTGTGGCAATACATGAAATGACACTGAGGCTTAGAAATGCTGCTGAGGGTGGAAATGCAACCTGAAAGGAGGCAGTTTGGTTCATCTCTTACAATCAGCACAGTGAGCAGTAAGGGTCCAACTCTCAATAATCAAAAGTGCATTGTTATATGCCTGATGAAGACTAATCATTTATTTATATTTGGATCTTTAAAAATTATAAGGAAAACCCCCCACTTTAAATGGTTATTCTGTGGAAATGTGGTAGATCTGTGCTCGGATCCAAATCACACAGTAAGCACAAGCAGAAGGCTGCTGTGAAAAGCCCCCTCCTTGCTCACAGCAGATGTGCACAACACCTATCTGCTGTTTCTTACAGTCAGCTGACTCAGAGGGTATCCTCTGCAGAACTACCCGTGCCACGGGAACTGGGTGGATGGCTGCAAAGCCTTCCCCAGCCTTTCTAGCCAAGCCTCTTCTCTCCCAAAATTAGTTTCAAGGCTTGCTTGACTCCCATTACTGGCAAAGGAAAGCTGACTACCAACCTCAGTGTGGTCAGCATGAGATCTGGAAGAGAAGGAAGAAGAGATCTTCCTTGTGCCTCTGAAAGACAGATGAAGTAGAGATCTCCCTGGCCCTGGATCTGTACTGTTAAATCTGGTCAGGAGCTCCTGCTGATTTTATCGCTGCTGTGAACAGCAAAGTGTAGTAAATCCACCGCACACACAACCTCCTTGTTGATGGCAAATGAAGGAATTTTGATATACATTGAGCAATTACTTCACCTGTGTATTCAGTACAGACAGTAATTTGGGAACAGTGTCATTTGTTTTTCTGAAGTGTCTGTTCTAAAAGGACTATGTGACACCTTAGAAATACAAGCACAACCAAAGAGAAGCTTCCAAGTAAGAGGTCTGGAGTTGCACCATAACCCTAATGGTGCAGTTGGGTGCCATAAGAACAGAACAAGACTGAAATGGGGTAAGGAAAATCCCAGTATTACACTAATTTATTATGCCATTGTAAGATTTATAATTTTACATGTTTTCCCTTCACTTTCATATTCTAGAGTCAAAGGGGTAAGGGAGAATCAAAGTTTTACTTTAAAAAGCAAACTCCTGTCCCAGATGGATAAAGAATAGCTGGAAACCAAGAATCTAGCAGTTCAGAAAACAGGAAGATAACTACCACCACCATCCCCAACATGTATTAATTTTATGAGCTCATGATTTCAAAGCAATTTTAGAATTTCTGAGTTTTTCCGACCACCAGTGTTATGGGGCATGAGTTGACATTTAAGACATTCAGACTTATATATTCATGAATTTAAACATAGGAATATAGATTCCAGTAAAGTTAAGGTCAGATTAATATTTTTGATATACTGAGAAGCAAACTGGCAAACTTGGGAATTATGGAAGGAAAATGAATATAGGGGCAAGAAGTACTCCAAATGTCTACACTCCAGAAAAAGGTAAAGTTAAGGACAGTCATGGACTTGAAGAATTTACACAGGGAAACATTTAAAACTCTCAACTATTATCTAAGTACAAGTTATGATTCAAACTGCATCATGGCTGGACCATGCAAGATCACAGACTGGAGAGAAAGAGATCAGACCAAGTCACACCAAAATTCTCAGATAAGCACCCTGCAAGATCTGGCATCCAGTAGTGAGGCACTAGAGGGTAAACAGACAAAGTGCTCCTGAGGATGGGAACCTTACTCTTTGTTGCTGGATTAAGTCTTCTATCAAAATAAAAATGGAGGATAACAGTGTCCAACTCACAAGCTGAACTCACTGTCTACATCAAAATATGACAGGTACTAGTTTGCAATAAACACTTTTCCAGATCCACAAAGCGTAGAGGTGTCAGTGGGTGACTGGGTTTGTCCTGTAGCTTTCCCACAGTGAATATGCTGATTCAGGGGGGTGACCACCCGGGTGGAGGAAGTAGGACAGAAAGGAGGACTTTTGATTTTCCAGGGAACATTAGAACACTGTTATAAGAAGAAAAGGCTATGTGGATCTTTCAGTCACTGTCTAGTGCTGAAAGCATCAGCTTTTTTGTTCTAAATTGGTTATGCTGATGCTCAGAGGGCAGCACACCAGCCCACAGAAGTGCACAGCATTGGGGAGAGCATGGTGGGAACATCCCAGTATGTTCAGCAATGCTGTCGTCAGCTTACCCAGCCACTGAAGTGGGTGGAAGGAACACAGCTTTACACCATCTGTATATTAATGGTAGGAGCATATACAATGAACATGAAGAGTTAGAAAGGCTCTTGGACAATAAGAAATGGGTTATGGTTGGTATTGCTGAAAGCAGGCTGGAATGGGTCACGAGACTGGAAAGATACCCCTGAAAAACCCCACACCAGGAAAGGGTAGCACTTTATACAAAAATACGCTGCTGCTGGCCATAGGCATTTCAAAATCACAGTGCATCACAACTGGAGTCATAACAAATAAAACTGAAGGAGAGTTGATTGGCACACATTGAATTATCAAACTATCGGGCCTCACTAAATAACAGGACAAACTGCTCTTTGTGTAGCAATTGAGATGATGTAGGAAGGAAAAGTGTTTAAAAAAAAAGTAAAATAGGGGACATCTAGTATACACTTTGTGCAGTCAGTAATACGAATTATCTGCTTCTAAAAGTAATGTAGTGCATTTTCTTTACAGAAGTGAATAACTCACCCTATGGGTCTTTGAGAAACTGGAAAAGAAGAAAATCACACAATGTATTCTAATGAATCTTGAACAAGTGCAGAAGTTTCTATGAACCAAAGATTTACCACTACAACAGTGTTATTTAAAGAGGAAAAGACCCATTATTCTGACATAGTCTCCAGCAAAACAATGGAACAACTAGTTTCAGCTCTGATGACTCAGAGGATGTAACAGGGAATACTGGTCAGCACACTTTCAGGAAAGCAGATTTCACCAAAGACATCTGTGCATGGTTTCCATAGAATCATAGAGTCATTCAGACTGGAAAAGATCTCCAAGAGCCTATAATCCAACATTGCTGAGTACACTGTTAAACCATGTCCCTAAGTGCCACATCTAAATGTCTTTTAAAATACCACCAGGGGTGGTGAATCAATCACTTCCCTGGCAGCCTATTCCTGTTTCCTTATGATAGGATGATCAGTTTGGTTGGGGCATGGGAGCAGTGCTCTTATACTTCGATTTTGCAAGGTTTAGACTAGAGAAAAAAATTGGTATTGAAGAAAAACCTTACCATATGAAATGAACAAAGTTTGTATTAGATTAATAAGTACAGAACCACAGGTCACAAAATGAGGAAATACCAACAAAATTGTTTTTAAGATTAAGCCACAGATTTGGATTTAGGATTATGCCATGGAGATCTGACCTTAGCCCAGTGCTGTCCAACATTTGTTTCTAGTGATTTATGCTAACATGGCCTCTTCTCAACACAATGGGCAGATGGTAGCAGGAATGGTAAGAAGGCCAGGCTACTGTTTACAAATTGCCTGGTGAGATGGTCAGAATCCATCTGAACACATTCTGCTAACCTGCTTGTCCTCAAAAGTCTATGGAAAACTGATTTCCAGGGAGCAAATTTTGATGTTTGTAAAAGGAAGGCACTACATCTTGTGGAAAACAGTGTCTACAAGTCAAACATAGAACAGACAGGCGTCCTCTACAGCTCTGTGGGCTGTTCAGCAAGTGATCCTCACTGTCTCTGTCATTATTTCCGTTCCAGCCTGTCTCCCCTAAAATCTGGTAAGACAATTGTGACTCTGCCACACTTTCATGCAGTGAATACAAATCTGTAGCCTTTCTTCTTTACTTTCAGGTAGGCTTTTAAAAAAGGCCAAATCGCAGAACATCAATGATCTCTTTTTCTCACTATCCCAAAGATAACCTTCAAAAAAAAGTGTAAAATCTCTTTTACAGTTCCAGAGACAGACACACCTTTTCACTTTGAAAGGACAACGACGATTATGTTTCGAAAATGTTCTCTGGACACAGATCTCCCTTTATCTTTGTCAAGCAAAACCAGACTGAGCAGATGACGCTCCTTGAATTTGTAGGATTAAAACAAAAGGCAGGAAAAAAAAAGTGAAGATATTCTTGCAGGATGGTATCATTTCTCCCCTTCATTCACATCCCTTCGATTTCAAACAACATAACTAGTGGTTTCAGTAGGAACTATAATTGCAGCATCCTCACAGTCCCATGCAGGCAAAGACTTATTTTTCTTACACCCACAGAGAATTCTGTTTTGTTTTGAACTCTAATTACTCGCACACTTGGCTCCAAACATCAAATTCTGTCTCAGCCATTCAATATCTATTCCATTGGGCCGTTTTTTTTCTCTTACCATTATGCATGCATATTGAACAGCTGGAACCTAGAAAAGGTACAATTAATTATTCTGAAATTTCCCAAAGAATATGTTTTCACTTTTCCTCAATTTGAAATTGCTCTTTGGTTTAAAGAAAAAAGAAAGGAGTGCATCCCATAAAACCTTACATACACTTCAAAAACTTAATAGAATATTTTAGGTTAAAGAGCGCTCTAATTTTTGAGAGAAGGAGGTTGGTTCAGGCTTGCTTGCTTTAATTTCTTAAATCACATAATGAAGTCCTTGTTGCATCTTGGTGCATGAGAACTAGAAGAGCAGAGGACCTCTATCCCTCAAATACCTAACAAGTTACCAGCTCTGTGAAAATCTACTTGCTGTTTTAGCCTGTAAGCCACAGCTAAGCAAGAATGAAAGAAACACCCAGAAAAAGCAAGAGGCTAAAGGGCAACACCTGCAACAAAGTCACAAACTAACAACTGGGTTTAGGGCAGATCAGGGTATTGGGACAAGGCAAAGAGCAGGGATTTCTAAATACAAGCCTGACCAAGTGGAAAACAGTCAGGCATGAGGGAACACTCACAGAGCCTTGCTGAAGGTAGATGGGTCAGGATCCACCATGGCTTTTGATGGATATAGATGGGTCTGGATCTGACCACAGTTTTAATACTCGGTCCACAAAAAACCATCAGGATTACCTTCAACTGCCACCCCTGGAAAAATCCCCCATGCAAAAATCCAAACCAGTATCTGCTTTGTGGAAAAATACCCCATCCTGTGCTCACTGAAGAAAAACAAGCTATAGAATAAGATATAAGACATAATGGTTCAGGGTATATGGATCGTTCAGCAATAGCTGTTGAGGGCTACAATTGCAGTGCCAGTACCAGCCCTGGATCTACACAAAGAACTAACACATCTGACAGGAAGAGTTTCAACACCGACAGTGCAGAGAGCCTTTAGAGAAATCCTACTTCTGTTGGATACTAGTTCTGCTGGTTAAGCTGCTAATTTAGCACTCTGCCTGTCCAACCACTCACGGATATATTGAGCTGAAAGGCTTCCTCTCTCGCTGCTCACCTCTCTTCACAGGAGTATGCAGTGATGCTCAGCATGCCCAAGACACAAGCCCAGAGCACCAGCACTGGCACTTTAATAGGACAGTCACGGACAGCTGACCTCCACAGAGCATTTGCAAGGTCCCAGCTGGACTGAAAAAGTGGTGTGTCTGGCTAAAACACACTCAACAACTGAAGCAATGAGTTCATGTAAAAATGCTGCCTATTACAACCTCAGGCACAAACGGGAATGGGTTTAATTAGTGTCTGTCCACGTGCATGATGCTAAGCTATATCTAAATTTTACAGCAGTACACTGAAAATAAGACAAGGTGTTTGCGTACGCATCTGATGTTCCCTAAATCAGCTTTTGGTTCTCAAATATGCCCTTGTAAGAACAACTTGACAGAAATATATGGTCACTGTTAACCATGAGATGCAATAGGTAGATTCTTTTTCCCCCTCACATGTCATTTGTTAAATCAGCATGATAGTTTAACACACACTTTTACAATCCCATATCAAAACCCAAAACTAAAATGAAAGTAGAAACTATAAACTGTCAGAAAGATACATTCACTTTACATTCAGAAATGTATTTCAAAATAAAGAGTGAAATCTCCTTATTTTTCATACGTGACCATCGGCATCCTGCAGTAAGCAATAGAATCAGATAATCTGCATCAGTCTGGGTTTAACTCAACAATATCAACATAACATTTTTACCACTTTTGCAAAAACAATCTGTTCCATCAAACACATCTTACAATAATAAGCTTTCCAATTTTCCAGAGAAAAATGCTTTTCAGGGAATCAGAGAGCGAAAGAAGGAAGAAATACATTACGGTTAGAAATCTATTATTTCAACCTTCCTCAGCAAACAAAATCCTTTCAGTGTAGGCAAGTGGGTTCCACAAGTAGCAAAGGAACCTTTCTACGCCTACACAAAAGGAAGAAGTCCCTCATCTTGACTGGATCAATAAATGTGAATTGCACATAATATATAATGAAGTACGGCTCTGTCTTAAGTTTCTTCTTTATATGACACAGAAATGACTTAATATCTGGACTTTTTTATGGAAGAATGTCTAGTTGTATCCAAATATCTAGTTTTTCCTACATTAAAAAAAAAGGAACTGAGTGAGATTAGATATATGAAACCTTGGCTTCCCATTCATACTGGGAATTACAGTGAGATATTAACATGAATTTCTCAACTTATGAAATGGAGGAGATGCCATTAACTCTTTCACACAGACAGTTCACCCTGTCAACTGTTTGCTGGGTCTTTGAGTTCAACAGATTTAAGAAAAACAAAAGAAAAAGATGATAAAGCACTAGGCACTGTGACAAAACATCCTCTGCCTCTCTATTGCAACCTGACAAATCTGTAACTCTGATTACAGTCTGAGTTCCATGTCATTATTGCAGTATTTCTCTAGATAAGCCTTCCCAAAAAGAAGAGGCTTTAGACCAGCTATGTCTAATGCAATAGGCAAGCAGAATTAATATAAGGAGCTGTCACCACACACCCTGAACCAAAAACAGGAGGTAGATGAACATTTCTTTTTGTTTTGCAATTAATTTAAAATAATAGGTGATGGGCTCTGATCTCGTAAAGCTCCTACTCCTCCTTGTTGGTAGATCCCCAAACTCCACAAGCTGAAGCACTGACAAATTTTGCTGTATTTCTACATGCATTACAGTGTGAATCACAGTTAGACCATGCTCAGAAAGAAATGTTCCTTGTAGGGGGTGTGGAAACAGCTAATTTGGTGAAAAGCTGTTATGCTAAGACCATCAACCAATAATTTTATTAGTGTACTATTATATCAGAATTCCTGACATGTTTAGGTAGCACATAACTTCTGTGAAGGCATCACCTATTTGAGGAATTGATTATTAAGTTTAATTAATTAGAAAACTCTCAAAACAACATTCAGAAAATTTATTCTTGATCCTTTCTATGACACCAGTGGGCAGATCTTTACAGGGGCTGTGCAACTAAGAATACCCAGCTGACCCAGGAGATGACAGGGCATTACTATAACCATTATTCAAACTGGTTATTAGCTCATTACAAAGCGTTCCCCAAACCTGGCAACTGCTGCTCCAGAGGTTAAGCATGGAATACATGTGAGACAGTGATGCCAAGCCACTCAGGCCAATATGGCTTTAGCCTCTTGCTTAAAGACTCACAAACAATGAAAGGATTCACAACAATAAAATACTCGATGTTGCTAAAGACAGCTTGAAAGTGCCAGAACAAACCACCTCATCTCATCATGTTTGGAGCACCACTAAAAGGGTTCAGTTGTGCTTACTTCTTCCAGTGGAAACCAAAGGCACTCAGCACCCAAAATGTCCTTCTTTTGTTCCTGGAGCCAAAATGCCAGATACGCTGTTTAAAGCTGGCTTCATCTCTACCCCAAGAAGAAGGGGCCTGCTGCTCTGTCTTTTTGTTACAAAGCTAACTACACTGTGGAAACTAAGCCATGCAGTGGTGTGGGATCCACAACCACCAAATCTTACATTATGAAAAAAGTGAAACAAACCCTCCAAGGAGGAGTGACTTCTGACTCAAAACTTCCCAGAGTGGCCCTAAGCACTCATCAGCAGAAACACAGGGAAAGAGTGCTAGTTCAGAAAAAAAAAACCAAAACCAAAAAAACCTCAGTGAATTAACAACAGGTCCAAACCATAATGCAACATCATTTCAGTTGTTTCTTAATATGATCAAGCTCCAATACCACATGAAAAGTCCGAGAAGCATCTGCAATGACATTCCATATTCTCCAGAAAAAAGAGGAGGAGGGTGGAGGAGACTGCACAAAGAGACACTAAGCCTTTGTATCAGCCTCTTTTTGGTTGCCCATGCACCGTGCACTCATGCTTACCTGTCCAAGGGCAGGAAGTGCTGCATATGCCATGGGCTGATTCATCATTCCTTTCTGCTTCATGATGAGCATGCGTTTCTGTTCCTCGCTCAGGTGCGCCATCTGAGCCTGCATCTGGGGCTGCTGGGACTGCTGCTGCTGGATGTACGGCATCATGGCATTCTTGCTGGGATTTGCCATCGGTGGGGTCATCCTCTGACTCAGCTCAGCATTGAAATGGGTCAGAGGTTTGGTGTTGCCATAAGAAAGCATATTGGGCTGCTTGCTCAAGGAGTTTGTGACCAGGTTATTTGGCTGCTGACTGATCATGTTCATGTGATTTTGAGGGAGGTAGTTATTAATTGTGGTCTTCTGGGGATTGTTTGCCATAGGAGGCACTATTGGGTTTTGGTTGTTAAAGGCTTGAGGATACATCATTGGACTATTTGGTTTGTCTGCACTGAAGGGTCCTCCGTAGGGACTAGATGGAGGGCCCACAGGTGACCAGCTTGAGGGCTGATTTGGATGCTGCTGCTGCTGCTGCTTCTGCTGCATGAGCTTGGCTCTTTGCTGCTGCTGGGCTGCCATCTGCTTGAGCTGCTCAGCTGGAGACAAATCAGCGCTCGGCATGTTCACCGGCCCAGGCCCCGGTCCCGCCACGGTGGCTGCTGCCGGGTTCATAAGGTAGCCATTTCCAGAGCGCGCCTGCGTCTGGCCGGGGGTGTGGGCCTGGCTGGGAGTCTGAGGTGACTGAACAACACAGTTTGCTGGTGAGCCGGCAGGGACTGAGGCTGGTGGGGCGCTGGACACAGAAGTTATGCTGGAGGCTGTGGAGACGTTGGAAAACGGAGGACCGGACGAAGACGGCCTCACCTGGGGAGACCCTAGTGGAACATGAGCAAATGGAGAATGAGATGGGTCGCTTTTCACGCTTGAGCTCTCTTGAGTCTCTGTGGCAGGCCTGGGAAATTCTGGCTCCTTCTTCTCTTCGAAGTCTTCATTGAACAGATCTTGTATATCATCCTCTGGAACCGTGTTTGCCAGTTCATCTATTAGTTCCTGCCACTCCTGGTCGTTCAGGTTAATGTCTGAGAAGAGCTTGTTCTGATTCGAAAGAGACGTTTCAGAAGTGTCTATGCAGTTGGAGTCATCCAAAGGCTCTTGCTTTAGCTCCTTGTTCTGCAGGATGTTAAAACTATCATCTAGCTCACTGCAGCCATTAACAGGGAGCTTTATCTCGGAAAGCCCACCATTTTCACCCAAGTCTTCTAGACCGCTACTGTGAGTTCCGCTGTTCTGCAGGGGCAGGGGAGCTTTCATGTCAAGCTGGTGAAGAGGAGAAACAGCGGGCAAAGGCAAATTATTGGGCAGGCTGTTGATTGCCTCAATGCCTGGCACGTCCTTCCTTGTCCGCTTGCTGGTTGGAGAAAAGCTCCCATCGCAAACTCCATTCTGCTGTTCTCCATTGAGAGGTGAACGAGTGCCTTCTAACTTCCTTTTGACTGTCTCTTGAAGCTTAAAGGAAAACAAGAAGAAAGAAAAAAATTAACCATTTGCAGATGCAAAAAAAAGTGCTCACAAGTGCTGTGACATACTCCTCATCAAGCCTACCAGTGACAATAAGTTTTAAAAGCTCTGTTTGGGAAATTTCTTTGATTTCATTCTTATGCCTTAATCAATTTGAAAAGACAAAAAAAAAGAAACAGCCAAACACCTCCACACCCCTCACTCCCCCCCCAACCTTCCCTTGAATAGGAGAGCAGAATTGTAAAAAATGTCTGTGCTTTCTAAGCTACCAGAATTTTAGGGAGCATGTTGGCTAATTCAACTTTTTGGTGCCTAACAGTGATGAGATTTATGCAGTGCCTAACAAAGAGAGGAATCTCATATTGGACCAAAAAAAAAAAGGGAATCACTAAAATTTACAATTTACTCTGAAATTTTTTTGGTGGAAGTTTCTGGAAGCTTCTTGAGAAATACCTGCAATACAATTGATTTACTACTTGTAATGTGTTGTTGACACTAAATTTCTTTTAAAAAGTTCATTATCATAGTTTCATTTGATTAGCCCACTGTTCTTGGCTACAAAACATATTGAGAATCAGTTTTAAGGGAGGAAAAAATATATCCACCCTAGAAAATAGAAAGCATTTTGCATGATGTTAACTCCATCAAATAATGAAGAAAAGGAAATTAGCTGTGTGTTAGGAGCTAACGTGAAACACAAATAGCTAACAGAAATGATAGCAAGACAAGTCTCTAGGACAGCAAATAAATTAGAATACAAGAATTTTATAAAAAAAATTAGTGTATTAACGTAAGCTTTAATTCAGGTTAAAAGAAGCATGGCAAAGAACTGTAACAAGCTACAGTCCTCTCCTATCACACCAAAGTTAAGTCCTTCACTTACGTACCAGGCTAAAAAAAGCATCCCTCTTCAGTTAAGGCAAAAAACAATAGTGGGGAGGGGAGGAAGCAAAGAGGTCACAGCTCTAGCAAACGCCTTCAGAACACACTCGCATCCTTGATACCAGAACAATAGAATACAACAAACTGAAAGATTTTATCAAATTTTAAAGTATTTTTACTGGTATGAAAGTCCCAGACATGTAGCTCCCACCCCTTCCCTAACCTAGAAGTCCTCAACCTTCTTTCTTCTCACAATCCAGATCTCATTTATTTCTCCCATCCCAAGAGGCCTGGTTTGCCTTTCATCCTATGTGTAAGACAGGCGAGGAAATCCATATCTCGTCCTGGTTTTGGAGGGAGGGGTTCTGAGAAGGCTGTGCCCTTCTCTCTCCCTTCAGGCCTGTGTGCCTCCTTTCAGCACCCAATGCAGAGGGAGATGGCTGACTCACATGTTGCTGCAGCTACAGCTGAACCCGTATGGGACACCAAGCTACTGATGTAGCTGCTCCTCTGCAGAGATATGGTCTTTACAACAAAGCAGAAAGGCAAGTCTATGAGTCTAAGCAGACTGTCAATTCCTTGATTGGTACTGGAGCAGAAGAGCTTTACCCCGAATCTCTCCCCACCCCTGGTTTCTGGGGGTACAGAAACAGCACAGCTAGTGGTTTGCACCAAGAAGTTCCTCTCCCCTGTGCTGTGGGCTGTGATGGGGAACAAGCCTGCAGCAATGTGGGGGTCAGGAAGGCTGTGAGCTTGTTTTGGGCCTGCCCTGTGTGAAGTCCCCACCACTGGGCTCCCGCTCCTTTCCCAACCGCTGCCACTCGACCTCATGAGCTCCACAGATGCCTGGGAACGGGGTTCTGGCAGCAGATGCAGGCAGAAACACACACTTCACCAGCACTCTCTTTACTAAGGCCTGGCATAGTCAAATTTATCAGCCACAGTCTACAGGAACCCCCCAGGCTGCAGAACATGATGTCCTACAGCAGAGCTCATCTCCCTTTGCATGGCAGCAGAGAGCTCTATGAGCAAGAGGTGCTCGCCCAGGGTGGTAATTGCCTGAATTTGGGCAAGTTAGCAGCCATATGGAAAGCAAGCCAACACCTAGGAATAGTGTGAAGGATCAAAATCAGATCCCACAAGGAGACTTATGATACAGCTCTCACCTCTGCTGCTTTCCTCCCCTAAAAACCTCTGTTAGGCTGAACACCAGTGTATGGCATCACAGCTCCCTGCTGCTTTTTGACCAGTGCAAGTGGCATGCCGGGGAACACTGCAGCTTAGTTTGTGTCACTGATCTTTTTATACAACCCTGGAGATGAGGAGAGGACGATACAGAATGGCACCACTTCACAAGGATGGCAGCACAGCTCCAGGGCAAGAAAAGAAAGAGCAGGAGCTGGCCTCAAGTGCAGGTGGTCAGTAACACAGTTGATACAATGGGTTAAAACAGCATTTTTAAATGTTGGCCCTAATGGGCTACTCACACAATTTACGGCTGAAATCACCCATGTGAGCTCCTAAGCCATCTCGCCACAAAGTCGTTATCCCTGCTTGCCTTCCACATTGCAAAAACATTCATCAAATGGCAAGTGACTCAAGACCAAGTTCAATGGGCATGCACACACAAAAATAGGGTTTGTAGAAATATTCAAAATTTGTCATGGCCCTCTGCCCCGAGTTCATGTTGATCAAATGCTGAGCTAATGTAAGAACAGGACCTGGTGGCAGGCTTCTAGTCATGAAGTAAAGTTCATATAAGGAAAAGATGTGAAAAAGACTTGCCTTAATGACAAGGCAGGCATTAGTGAGAGTGATTATCTCCTGAGGAATACAAGTGAACTGGCTCCATACATTTTGCAACAGTTTGAAGAAATCCTTCACAAAATATTGGTAAGAGTTATAGACTTTCACATGGTTTCACACTTTCGGGTTCCACATCCTTTACTAATTTATCCTGAATCCATCACCTTATTTATACATGAATGTTTACCAAAAGACTCAAAACTATCTAGTGGCAAATAACCAGCCCTAAAAATATCAGTTCCTAAAGTTTCATCATATGTTGGAACTTGGATATCCCCCTGTACAAATGTGCAGTGACTTTAGTGAAAGTAAAGGCAGGATCAGTATATAAATATTAACAATCATGTTATCATGCATTACAACAAAAAGCAGCTTGACATAGTAACTATTTTCCATCCAAAAACACGCAGAAGCGGTGCCTTGTTGCAAAAAATTAATAAATTAACTTAGACCTATTCTAAGTTTGTAGCTCTACATTATTTTCCTTCAGAGGTTTTAGGATTTGGGGGGTTAGGAGGCACTAATCTTTTAAATTTTTTTTGTTTGTTCATTGGAAAACTGTAGGTAGACAGAAACTTAGTATGAAAGGATTATTGGAAGACAATATGCTGGGTGCAACCTTTGCAGGTGGAGAAGCACCTTGGCTTCAGCATTTTGAGGAGGTTGGGAGCCATAACAATAGATGTATCTCCTCTTTTTGCGGTGCAACACATAAATATTTTTATCAAATTATTTCAATGCAAACATTTATTTTTGTATCTTGATTTAATTCCCAATCACCATGTTAACTCTTGAATGGTTTGAATATCATACATCATATACTGGTGAAGAGTTTGCCACCACCAGGACTCCACAGGTTCTTAGACTAAAACCCCAGCACTAGCCCTTCCCTCTATAAAAACAATCCCTGAAGTAAAATATTCTCTTGTAGAGTACTCTCTCTCCCCTTAGTACTAGTATATAGTTTGTGCATGTTTTACAGTATGCATCATGAAGATACTAGCAGGAGCTGAGAGCTTTATGTCTAGGAGCAGAAGACCGCTGATGCACAATATAAAAAGGAAAATATCAAAAGAACAGGAAAATATTAAAATAGAACCCCTTGCAGCTTCATAAGCCTTAAGCTTTATCTACAAAAATTACTTGGCTGATGGATCTCCATTTTACAGCACTTTCCTACCCCAAAGCAGAAGACAGTGAAGCAGGACTTGCTATTCTTTATATGCCTTTGGAGAAACTCCAGTTGCAGAGCAAAGAAAGGTCAAACTTTGGCAGGTTGACTTTTTAAATGACTCTGGATTGGAGGAGAGGCAGGGGGACAGAGGCTGTGCACGCAACCACGCAGACACGCGCGGACCTGAATGGTCTGATCCAACCCATCCCGAAATTCTCGGCAGAGCCGCTCGGACACGCCGTGACAGACCCAACAGATAAACAAGAGTGTGTCGAGGCTGTCGGCGGGGCTCTCATCTGTAAGGGGAATCTGCTCCGCTTCATCTCACCAGCAGCAATTCATTTTTCAAAAGAAATGAGACAGAGGTACTGTTGTTATAGCAACAGCCGAGCCACTTGCCGGCCCATCCTCCACCGCTGAGCTGCCTTTGGTGGGCGGCTGTTCCAGTCATCCGTGGGGAGTGACTAGGGCTGTGGCAGCAGACTAGTCCTTTCATTGCTCCTTAAAGAAGAGGAAAAAAGAGGAAAGAAAAAAAAAAAGAGGGGGGAGGTGGGGAGGCCGAGAGGCTAAACTCCCTCTTTGCCGGCAGAGGCTGAGCACTATTCACAGGGTGTAACACAGGTCCACTTCTACTCAGTAAGCCCACAGATAAGGAGGCTTAGGGTCCCTTTTATGGATGCTTTTGTGTACCAGCCACATAGTGGACGTGTTGCCTCTGCCTTTCCTCTAACTAAGGCAGTTCCAGCCACTTCAGTACAAGGCAAGAGCAACAACTATGAGAGGTCTGGTGTGCTCATTCCCCAGCTCTACTGGAACATGCCCTGCTCTGCAGCTATCTTTGCTCCCCATGGGAAAACAGAGAAACTAGCCAAAGTTCAAAGTCCATCTTCCTCAGAGAATATGCATGTTTACAAACAATAAGGGTTATCATCTTCTCCACATGCTCTTCTGTGACCCTTTCTGTTAAAAATTGATCTTTTCCATTCTTCATGTTGAATTAGTCTAGCCCACTTGCTCAAATGGTTTTCCATGGTAATAATTCAGTCTTGGCCCTTTCTCCTGTGCTTTGACTCTCCCTTCCTCAAGTCTGTCTGGCTTAGCACTTCTTCTTCCAAATGTTTCTAAGCTCATCCCACCTTTCTTCTCCCTTCTGATCCCAGAGCTTCTCCAGACAGATCTTGATACCCCCCACCTCCAACAAGAGTGCTTTCCATGAGCTCTGCCAAATACCAGCCCAATTCAGCAGTCTCCAGCTTGCACCCTGAAGACTGAGTCAAGTTTGCTCCTTAACTTCTCGTGCTGCACTCAAATCCTATCAACAATTTAGGAAGTGCCCCAGGGGTGGCTGTGAAGTGTCACTAAGCAAGTGGATTTGACATGACAGCTCCTCTAAGCAAAGACATAATGACCATAACCACCATCTGAGATCAGTAAGGAATAATCAGCATTGCCATTTGCATGCCAGCAATTCATCTTCAGCATTTGAAAGGATTCCTCGTTTCTTGCACATCTTTCCTTGCTGTATCATCTCTGAGACTGCCATTCAAAAGTCAATGCCAAAGAACACTATTACCTGAGGTACAGCTACCTCTTGTCATCGGTGTTTGAAGTCCATCAGCTCCACAGAGGCCTCCTAATGACACTTGCTGCATGTGTCCCACAGAGATGGTGGGAAGCATCAGAAACAGCCTTTCAAAACCCCGTTGTGGCTGAACTCAGATAAGGGGCCAAGTGAAGTGGAGGTGGGTTACAATATCACCACTTCCAACAAATGAAAATATTTCATGCATCAAACCACTCCCCTACTACTTGAATTTCCTTGTGCTGCTGAAAGCACGGCACCAATGCCTGCTAACTCACAGGACGAAGCCTGACGTAGCAAATTGATTTTGGAGCACAATTGCTCATTTAAAGCACATGCTGTGCTCTTCCATGCTGGTTCTGCCTGCCCAGCTCTTGCTGGCCAGGGCAGTGTTTCAAATATGCAGGAAATTCACATTGAGAAATCTGTTTGAAGTTGGTAAAATCTCATCCTGCCAACCTAGCCAGTAACCTGTTCAACTCTGCAGGCTCACAGAGTAACCTCTGCCTCAGGAAAGGGGTCAAACCTTCACCTTTTACCCAAGCTGTTAAGGGAAACCTTGTCATCATCCTTGTTTTTGTCATCAGGTCATTAGAAGAATAAAATTACTCTGGGTAATAATAATATGATGACAAGGGCACCAGTTAAACCTGAAAGAGCTAACAGGAAGGAAAACAATCCATTTCCTTGCATTTTATCTGGGCTGGTCAGATGGGAAGGGTTGCTTTCACAA
Source organism: Manacus vitellinus (assembly GCF_001715985.3). Taxonomy (NCBI): domain Eukaryota; kingdom Metazoa; phylum Chordata; class Aves; order Passeriformes; family Pipridae; genus Manacus; species Manacus vitellinus. The sequence goes on from NW_021938789.1 coordinate 56,727,750, forward strand.
GCAGTGAGAGTAGAGTCCCAGGTGCCTGGATGCAAAGCCAGCAGTGCAGGACCCTCACCAGAGCTGCCAGCCCCAGCCAGCTGTCAGGCTCCCAGCCACCAGTGGGAACTGGATCACACAGGGAGATCAAGCGGAAAACCGGGAAGAAGTGTAACAAAAAAGGCTCTAGATGAGAGCAAAACAGCAAGAGCACTGGTGAAGTCAAATCAGGTAAATGCTGTGACTCCGCCTGCCCTCAGCCAGCCAGGTAAGGGATGCTGATGTGTGCTAAAGCAGCTCGAGAAAAGCTGAATGCAAAGACATCGCATGGCAAGGTGAACTGAACTTTAGAGCACCAATTATTTCATGGATGAAATCCTGTCATCACTGTCAAACAGGCTTTGTGCCCAAGTGTATGATCTACGTGGCTCCCTCCTTCTCAGATCCATCCAATTCAATCCCTCTTCAGACCGATAGGGTAAACACTGGCAAAGTGGTAACCTCATTACTTCGGGAGTGCCAGCACTCCTCTGTTTGTGCAAAAGTCTTAATGAAGGTGCTAAGAGCCTGAGAGCTGAACTACTGAGCTGGCAGTGCCTAGTCCTGCCTCTCACACCCAACATCTGAGCTCTGTGCTCTCTGCAAATGTCCTTGCAGACGGCAGGAGCTACATTTTGAAAGCGTGTTATGAAGATTTAGTCAGGCAGCCTCTAATTGACTTGTCTGGGAGTTGTGCTGATAAGTGCTCACCCTTTGAAAACCCTCCCAATCTGCTTTGTATCTGGACAGGAGGGAGGCTAATGATAGAAAGCAGACAGTGCAGATTATTAAACCTGTACCTCCTGAAAAACTCCTGCAAATCAGAAAAGAAATGCAGGAACCTTTCAAGTTTTAAACTAAGAAGCAGCAAAGCAACATACCCAGTGTTATTGTACATCCACCACAGTTACTCATTCACTACTCACTAGCTCTTTAAACTGCATATGTGACACTAGAAACAGTTTCCTGAGGAAAATCTTGTCCCAGTTCACCCTTGGATGGGCACAAGCCATAGCAGGCTAGTGAAGTGTGCTGGTGGCACCCTGCCTGCCTACCAGAGGGGCATTTGGGACAAGAGAGAGTTCTTGTGCTCTACAAAGGAGGAACAGCTCTCTGACACAGCCTCTGCTTTCCTCTGCTAGTTCTACAGTTACCGGTAGAATATGAGCTTTGTTTCTGACTTCAGACCTGACAGACTAAAACCTTGTCTAACTATTGCAAGGAAAAAGCCCTTTTGATGCTTAGATCAATCAAATTACCTTCCAGTTGCTCACTAAGTACTGCCATGGCACAATCTATATGCATAATACAATACTCCAGAATATTCTTGGAGAAACTCCAAAGAAGGAGCCAGAAAAGATGGTGAAGTGTGACAATACTCCCCCAGTGACACCACTGGTTTCCATGGACTTTGAGATTCTATTCAACCTCTTTTATTCCCAAAGCCTGTCTAATTCATGATTCCTAGAAGAAGGATAGCAAGCTGACAGAAAGCTGAACTCAGAAACGGCACGGCTGTCTCCCATTCACTTCACTGGTGTTAATTCCCAACACTCTCCATCTCATGGCAACATGGCTACTTATTCCACAGTTGCATCAAGCAGCATCTTCCAGTTCCTCAAATCAGCATGGGGTAAGTAATTTCAGGAATTCTTCTTCATTACTAAGTTCAAGTTCATGCTTTCTGAAGCAAAGTGTTTGATACAATCGGAAAAGGAAGGAAATGAGAGCCAGGTAGTCTATACACTGTCCCTGCTCAAGCCCACACATTTTAGTCAGCCTCTTGGGGTAACAACATAAATGAAACTTTCACTTGAAAATAATTTAAATATCAAATTAACAGATTTTCACAATTAACACATTAAAAAAAGAAAAAGTCTTGTGAATCTACATATAGCGTGCTGCAAACAAAATAGTGAATTTAGCCTACTCTTCCCCAGCTGTCTCTCCTGCCTGACTGGGCAGCTTGTCTGAGGACGTAGGTGATCTCAAGATTTCTTTGCAAAGATAAATACTTTTTAAGGAGAGTAGGTTATCTAAGTACAGGTTAAACAATTAACAGTACAGTAAGCATTGCAAAGGAGACACAAGCCTGGGAAGAAAGGGAGGGAAATGAATCCTTTGCATAGTAATGAATGAAAATACTCATATTTTTTTCTAAGTTCTAATCTTCTTTATGCTACTGAGACATGTCTTTTGCGGAAAGAAAAAAAAACATGGGACGGATGAGTATGGAAGTAAATTTGTGCTAAGGTATAGACCATTTAAAAATAAATAATAAATAACTGAAAATTCTAAAACAGAAAATACGTCAGAGACATCCAAAAATGGCTTTTTCCTTCAGCCAAACAATTCCCTGATCAGCACAATCAGCTTGATCCATCTCTAGGAAAGAAGAGCAATGCAGGAACCGCTTGTTTGCCGTGACTTTGCACATGTCTTTAAAAGAATGCATGCAGCACCAGTTTTGAAAGACACCTGGACAAACCCCATAGTCCAATCCTGAGAGGCACTGAAGCCCTCAGGTCACAGAACCACAGAATGGTCTCGATTGGAAGGGACCTTAAAGATCATCCAGTTCCAAATCCCCCTGGCACGGGCAGGGATGCCACCCACTAGACCAGGGCCCCATACAACCTGTCTTTGAACACTTCCAGAGATGGGTTCCGCTAAGTTCACTAGGAATTAGGGGCCCATTAATAAGATAATTTCTTCTGCACCAAAATTTCTTCAGAGACGGACACTACATCTGATGGAACAACTCTTATTTACATTATTTTTTTGGCTTCAATACCAGTTATTGCCAACACTGGAAAAAAAAAAAAAAGCCAGATCCTTGAAGACTTGTGAAGACTCAGGGAATCAAAGGATTCTACAGGATGCCCCAGACACGTTCTGAATTATTCTGAGCACAGTTTGAGAGCTATTTGCCATGGGTTAAAGGCCAGACAGCACTCAATAGCAGATTTGCCCTAAATATGGCCAAGTAAACCATACAAACTTAAGTTCTTTGTGGCCTCAGTACCTTCACCTCAAGTTGACCTCATGTTCCACAAAGGCACACAGCACAACTAATGGAAAAGAACAATTCTGGTCTTCCAGATCCCTCAATTATTAGTGTCAGAGTCCCGAGCCTGGACCTGCTGTGTGGGGTGAATTGCAAATGTACTATTTAAGTCTTCTGATGAAGTGTAAAGAAAAAGACAGATTTTAGGCAAATGAAGGCCCTGATCCAGCACATGCTTCACCTTGAGTACCCTAAGCAACCTAAAATACAAAGAATGGTTTATGCAATGAACAACAACATCAGACCTTTGCTGAGGTCTTACATTCCTTATTTCATCTACAGAAGCTGCCTCCAACTCAGGAAAAACCTCTTCCTCTCTCAGCTTGCTAGTCTGAATATACATACACATTGCAGGTGGTTTACATGTGTGCACTTGGCTTCACGCTTCCCCAAAGAGCAGATCCTAAAAAGGATGCACTTTGTTGCAATCTGGTGAATCTCTTCACTCCTTGCACGTATGTGGAGCACTCAGCAAAGACAGCAGCCATGGGAAACCTGCCCAAGCAATCATACAGTTTATTCCTGGCTTTCATGCCCTTCCAGTGGACTGCCTGAACCATTCCTCTCAGTTTCCCAGTACCTTCCTCAACAGTGTGAATGCCCAGTTGCAGGTGCCCATGCTCAGTCTAAGCGAACTACACTGACAGGCAGGGAAGGGTGCCCACCTCAACAGTGACCAGAGTCTTGTGAGTAGATGTCCCATTGCCTCCTCTGCCCTCCTAAAGCTGTTACATGAAGTTTACAGATACCTTATCACAGGTGGGAGTATCAATGAATGCTCTTCATTGAATGAATTACCGTTGAATACTTTTGGAAGTGTTAGCTACTATTAGGGGGAAATCACATCCCTACCTTCTTAAGCCATCTACTCATAAAGGTGCTCTGTTCTACTCAGGACTTGCCTAAAGCAACACAGTGTCCCAGAGTACAGAGGCAGCATCCTGCCTGCAGGCAAATTCCCCAGGCTGCTGGCTTTGGGGGGTTCAACTCATTGTAGCAAGGGCAGGAAGTCTGCCAAAATCCCAGAGGCATATAAGGTTTGGAGATCTCTCCATACGAACCAAAAAGATGACCAGAAGAAAGGTGGGCAGTGTTCTGCCAAACAGCTCAAATTCCCAGTTAGTTGTGGCTGTGTGCCAGATTACTATCAGGCACTTTTATCTATTTGTGTATTTTGAAAACAGACCTCCGAGGGAAGGAACTGCAACTCATAATGCTAAAGATGTGCCCAGCATACACAACATGGGTTTTTTTACTCTTTTCCTTTTGCTGTCAAAAAATTTCTCTGCTTTTTCCAAATACGTGCACACATGCACAGGTAGTAACTGCCCATGATACTCACATGGGTTTTAATTCCAGCAATCTATGCATACTAAGCATGTATTAGCAGCTAATTAAAATTAAATTTAGACCTCAAGTCCCATTCACCACTGAGAGTGTGTGCCTTTAACAGTGTCAAATAAGCACAAGAAGACAAAAAAGCATTTGCTATTGTTAGATGCTGTAGGCAAGACCAAGCCACTGAGAACACCACAGCTCTTTCCTAAACCCCTTAAGGTATGAAGCACCAGACATCAGTTTCCTGTTAGATAAACTATAGAAATGCATTATTAGCCAGTGTGAATTCATATAACGGGTTTCCACTAATCTTATTTTCCTTTTTAAGACTTCTCATTCCTACCTTTTTCTCCTGTTGTAGGAGTGATGAGCCACCTAGTTCTAAGGCTTTTAATTTGTTAGTCTGAAGACAAAGTACTCTTGGGCTACTACCAGGATTACCAGGATTTTGGTCTCAGAGAAAAACATCGGTGGGCTGAATTTAAAAAGAAAAATAAAGTTAATTGTGTGTCAACTCCCCTCTCCCCCCCAATCCATCATTTAGCACTTAAATGCTGTCATTTAGATGCAAATATATATTAAATCTCTGAATTTCACTAAAGAAAACAGAGCAGGAAGCTGCCTAAAGCTTTATATGAAGTCAGTGGCAGGGATGGAATTGGACTCAAATCTCCCAAATCCTGTCCCCAGACAACAGGAATACAAAATATCTTCTACCTTCTCAGCTCAATAGGTGCGTTTGAGTCTCTTTTTTCTTACCCAGGAAAAAAGAAGAGGTGTGGAGGAGGAGATATGAACAGGATAGAAAGAGGCTGGGAACTCTATAGGCGCTACAAGACAGTTGCAGGCAAGAACAAGTCAATTCATTCCAGCCTTAAGGATGCAGTTCATACCCCCTTACACCAGGCCAAGATAGGAATCATGCTCCAGAAGTGTGTTTTTCTTTTCACTGACTTGAAAAGGAGCCTTGGTAACAAGCTGAAAAAGAGGCATATCCACAGTCAGACGCCTCCATTTGGACCCTCCCCAAGCCACCAAAATTATTTGCCCAGTTACAATTAGGGCACTAATTACATGCTACTGCTGTTGACATGTGTGTTTAATAAAGATTTCTGTCTCTGTGGGTTGGGTCTTCCCCCCAGTTTCATTTCCAGAGGCTTCAGTTTTGTCACACTAAACTCTAAGAAAATAAGCTTGAAATCTTCATAGTTTGGCCTATAATTATGATATTACATTTGCTCTTGGAAAGAGTCTTACTTTCTTGCAGTGCCAAGGGAAAGAAGGTTGTGCAGCTCCGAGTTCTTGCTTAGTAACTAACTTACACTGGTCAATCATTTCTGGGCTATTTAGAAGAAGCAAAGATAAGGGAAGATCTAGCAGGAGGGACTGTGAGTTTAAATCACAGAAAAACCGTGATGGTCTAAGCAAAGTCTGTAGAGAGAGAAAAAAGTATTCTTAATTAGACACAGACAGATAGCAGGGAATCATAGACAAGCTTTGGGGTAAGCAAGCACTTCTTCCTTCTTTAAAAACAGTTTAGTAACCTTAGTAACAACTTTAACAATGAGCAAACATGCTTAAGAAATGATGTAAAATCATGTAGATATCGGGCATATAGGATTGTGTGCAAATCTGCTGTGTGACAAAGCTTCCTACAGTACAAAAGTTGGTTTTTAAAGGAAATTACATGGGCAGCAGGTTGAGGTTTTTCCTGGGGGTATTTACAATACTCCTTTATTTTTCCTCCTTTCTTCTAAGCTTTTCAAAACAGTCAAATGAAAACAAAAGCCTGGCAATTAGCATATTTCAGAATTACATTAAGGGCCCAGCTTTAAAATGCACAGCTGCCTGAGACTGACTTTTTTTCAATGCCAGGTGGAAGACACGAGGCCAAGAACAAACCTTGCATATTGTGGATCCTGATATCTGTAGGATTTGCAGGAGACCACAGTCTCAGTATGTCTGGGCACATAAGTCACTGCTTTGTTTGTGGGGGTTTCTTGTTGGTCTTTTTATTTTTTCCCCCAAAACCAAAAGCTTTCCGGTATTGCCAAACTCCAAATTCAGACCTGCAATAATCACATTAGAAACACTGAACACTGTAAAAGAGAGGATTTTACTGACTCATCAGTAAAGTAGTGGCAGCCCTCTCCTCTCCCTGCTAATGAGAAAGGACTGCGATGCCTGAAACTAAAGAGGTATGTTTTCCCTTCGAGTGTTCCCTATGCCTCTGTACAGCGACATAAACTACCCAGTGACATTCTCCCCATACAGTTGCCTGTAAATGTTACCAAACAAAGAGCTACCAAGTGGGTTCTGGGTAAAAGACTCCCTAAGGAGCTGTGGGGGAACGCAGCAGGGCACAGCGCCCTGCTTGGGAATGCCGTCTCCCCGCACAGCCACTGCCGAGCAGAGGCTCAAACCACAAGGATTCAGACGAAACCACAGAGCCGTACAGATTCGCCTCTTGGGCTGGGCACAGCAGGGCTGCCGACGGCCTGTGTGCTCCGGCATTCCTGGCTTATGCTCCAGCCTCTCTTAGTAAAGGCACGCTCGCAGGAGTCCCCCCTGGGGGATAAAGCTGCTCTTGTGCTGCTGCCCAAGAGCTACAACCGGTCCCTGCCTCCTCCGCTTTCCCCTCGCCCTGCTGGAGCCCTGAAGCTCTCACCTGGGTGTCAGCAGCCATCAGAGGAGGCTGTGACAAACGAGTGGCAAAGCCACCACAGCCGCAGCAGCTCTGTGCGGCGATGAGAGGCTTCAGGGAGCTGGGTACGAAATGTGCATCGCACAAGGGGGAAACACTTGCTCTCCCCCCCTTGCAGTCCCATTTTTTTGCTCTCCCGTCCATGTTTCCTGTATTTTCACAGTGCAGATCTCTCAGCCTCACACCTAAGTCCTGTGGCTGCAGGAGGTGAAGTGGCCTTCGGGCATGAGCCTTCCTTCTGACAGCCACGGGGCCTCTTCTTGCTCAGTGCACCCTCATATGCCGGTGATCAGCCTCTCCCCATCTTTCTGACTGCTTCCTTCCCAGCCTTTGCTGGTGTTTACAGGTCTCAGATAAAACCATGAAAACAACTGATCTCATTAGTAGTTTCTTCAAAAAGACAATTGGACCTGGGCATTAATCTTCTCCAGCGATTCTCAAACTCACATGAGAAGCATGAAGGGAGACAATGCCTAAGTTTACTCCAGGAATTCCAGCTAATGACTATGAAAGGAATTGGCGTAACATGCCCCCATATGCAGTGCAAGCAAGAGGCTTCTGCTACAACTGTTTTCTTGGCTTTCCTCATTTTCACCACACCCTTCAGGGGCAAGAAGAAACCTTCTTCACGTCTGCAGGGGGCTGCAAAAGCAAACGGTGTACAGATGGGCTCAACAAGAGGTTATTAGACCTGGGATAGCTGGAAGAAGGGAAGATGTGCCAAGAAAGGTTGACTGTGTGCCTGCTCTGTTTCTTGCACTCTGCTCACTGATGAGAGAACACTGGGCTTAAATGCCCCTTTGAGATGACCCAGTATAATTGTTCCTATACCCACAGTGCCTGCAGAAGAAAAACTACTTAGAAGCTTTTTACTAAAATAAAACAAACAGTACCCTCCCTCTACCAGATTTCCAGTGTTCTAGTTATGAAACATTTTGATGATAAAGCATGATTTTATAAAGCAGCAGCTATATAATGCAAGGTGATACAGAGTCGTTTCTGGTAACCTCTAAATAAAGAGGAGTTGGAGCAAAATAACAACCTTAATCACTGCTTTTTGAATATGGACTGAGTGCCAGACTGTGGTCATCCTATTCGAAGCAAACAAAACAACATACTTTCTCCTCTTCCCCAGTTCATCCCCTACCTCCCCTCAAAACTCCCAACTCCAACATAACCATAACCTATCTATGTGATTTTGGGTTCCCAAAGACTGTTATTGCAGTTTGGAAGGAAGAACTGTGATAATTATCACACCAAACATGAGGAGGCACAAGTAAGCAATTTTAGCAGCTACTTTGCTAAAGGATCTCAACATCCTCGATAAAGAGAACTCCTCTTACTAATATCTAGGGCATACAATATGAATAAAAGCTATTTTTTTGCCCAGTAAAAGGCCATGAGAGACACCAGTAGGAGCCATAGATGAGGGAGCCTTGAGGCCAAAATCTTCAGCCTGTCGAGGCCCCTGATACAAATGACAATGTTGTGTCCAAAAATTAGGTTTTGCTAGAGAACAGACCAGCCATGTCCTAGATAAAAAGCCACAGAACTGATAAGAGTCACTTAAGGAAATGTGAATTGTCGTGATACTTGAGATGTATTTTCTCTGCTTTGTATGTGAAATGGGATCCTCTCAGAAAATACAATCTAATTTAATTTATTTAAACAATAAACTCATTAAATTCTTGAAAATATAGACGAATAAATATATGAAGATCCTAGATAGGCAAAGAGACTATTTTCCTTTTTCCTAGCTTTCCTTACTTTTCACATATGATGCTGTGACTCAAATTAACTCCACATAAATTCTGAATATAAAAAGATCACCAAATTAATTTTTTAATAGAGAAGGAAAAAAAAAATCAACCTCCTTGGCAGAACTTGAACTCCATTTCTCAGAATGATTAGTTTGGCCACTGGAGGGCTCCAATATTGTTCCATAAAAGCAAAAGAAAGTTTACTAGGAAGGATAAACACATAACAAATAGCCTGGGCAATAAAGTTCAAACATAATACTCAGTCTGAACTGAGATCTATGGTCTTGCAAGCATTTTGTAAGAGTCAGGACTAATTTAACCATTGTTTTGCTCCTGTAGCACAAAAGGAGTTGAAGAAGAATGATTTTCTTACAGTTTGGCTATAAACGTCTCCTCCAAAACAGCAGCTATTAAAATGATTTTTGTATGCAATAGCAAAATAACTAGGTGATTGCAGGAAAGCAAAACCCATAGGTTTCCTTGGTACATGTTAGTGAAACACTTCTGCACAAAAGCCCAGTGCTACAGAGTACCAAAGAAATAGATTCTCAATCCCTTGGGACTCCAGCCTTCCCAATGAAAGTTTATGGAGATAAATCATGCAACTCAGCAACTGGAAGCACAGGGAGGAGAGATCCTGCTACATAAAGTCCTTGATTGTTTGTTCTTCTTTGGATAAACCATTGTTGGGAGTTGCCTTTACTTTCTCACGTGTTCAGGTATAGAAAGTCAAGGAATACCTTGCCCTAAAACTAATGGATCTTTTCCCAGAAACATGGCAGCCAAGATTCTATCAGAAAAATGTACGTGGTCCTGCAGAAGCAAGTATGGGCACTGATGTCAGCTGATAAGTTAATGACTGCAGCTTATCAACTGATAAGCTAATGACTGCAATGCTCCAGCTAAGGATAAAACAAAAGCTGTTTCAGTGTAGAAATACGAGAAGAAGTATTTTAGACATCATTCTACCTACAAACTTACACAAGGGAGCAAAATGTCGAAGTACCCCTCCCTCCCCAGTCCCTCCAGCTGGAGGTGGGGAGAATTCATCCTGGGCTGAGATGCTGGCTGTTGGAAGTTTCACACAGAGCCAGATTTTAGGAGGTTTATTGGAAATACTGAAAGATGCTAGTGGGTACTATGATAAGCCCAACTGAGCACTGTTCTTGTTTGATGAAGTGTACTGTATTGGGCTGATGCACAAAACATTGTGGGTTTTCTGGCACACACTGTTTTTTCCCACTTCTTCAATGTAAAGGAAAAAAGGAAAAAAAAAAGATAGCTTGCTTAAAATATCCCTGCTGCTCTCCTGCAGCCCCTTCCTCCAGCACATCACACATTAATGCCAATCTGCTGGGAGACTGCAATTCGAACATAATGAGATATTAATGAGCTTTGCACATGTCCCCAGTCGCAAGTGTTCCCCCCCTCCCCTGCTCATTCCTCACAAACCTACAGAGATGCTTTGCTTGTTTTCCTGACACTGCATTTGTGACTCCCCCACCCTGTCCCCCTCCCCCCAGCAAACCCTCCTGCACTCTTCCACTTAAGCTGCCAGCTCTAAAGAGCACCAAATGGGCTGGCACTGTCTTGTTTCCTGGCCTAACGGATGCTTGTTTAAACACTGGAGCTGTTTGCATTGCTGCGGCTCACTGCATGTTAAACACAGTCCTCTGAAACCCTATGCCAATCCAATAAAGGTATCAGCAGTTCAGCGTGGGGAGGCAATTACTATAAAGTCCCAAGTGTGCCTTCTAAGCTCAAGGAAGGAAAATTTGATTGAGCAACTAAAAGCAAAATCTGATTCGGTTCAGCATCACTTGGAAGACACATGGTTTCACTGCAGCCAGGCCTGTGGAGGGCAGGAGGAAATCAATGGGCAAGCTGGGGAGAGCAACTGCATATTGTTAAGAGGGCTTTAAGCTGGCCTGTTAGTGATGCTCTCCCCTGTCTCCACAGAGCTGCCCCCCTCCACCTTCATCTATACTCCAAGGTGTGCTGTCTTTCCTTCCCCCACCCCTTTTTCTTTTTCTATTTTAAATTTTATGCTGCCGATTTGGTTTCACCCTCTATCAATTCTTGAAACAATTCTTCTGGTAAAGGTCCTTTCTCCTGTACAAAGTCATTGTCATATCAAAGGGGAAGTGTTACACAGGAACAGCTATGATGGAGGGTTGATGGTAATCAAAAAAAGATCTGTGCTTCATGGAGAGATGAAAAAAATCCAAATCTCAGACTAATGATAGTCAATATTTCAGTGGACCAGCTCTTTACCTGGCTGAGGGCAGAAATTCAAGGGAGAAAGAAGATGCATTTCAATTCATTTAATCCACAGAAACAAAGCTGCTTTAAAATGTTCTACTTCCTTTACTTTTAAGTGAAAGATAAGGAGATGAGGGAGAGAGGGAATGTTTTCATTTTATACCTTCTTTTTCTTTCTTTCATTTTAAACAGACTCTGTAAGATGGCCTCACTCCGAGGGTGGCTTTGCAAATGATGTGAAAAGTTTTCCAAGCACTTTTTGTGGCCACAGCTACCCTCAGGAACCCTGGAAGAGGGGATTTGCCATACCAGTCAGGCCAGCGAGCCAGCAGGCTTGTTATCCTGCCCCTAACTATGTTCCACTGCTGAGGGGGCTGAAACTTTCCTCTCCCTTCTATGCTGCAGGGAAGGAACTGTGTGTACAGCTGGGAATCGGGAGATAACTCTGACGGTTAACCTGTCCTCCTTAGAGCTGAGTCCCCAGTACTGTGGGCCAAGTTTGTGCCGTGGAAGGACGTGGCTGGCAGAGCACAACTGGCACCTCCCCATGCCCAGAGCTCCTGAACATTGCTCCAGCCAGGGCTGGCATCTGGCTAATGGGCTTAAGGATCAAGCCGCCCTTTCAAAGCAAAGTTCTCACAGGTCAGAAATCCGGTGTGATGCTAAGAAGTGCAGGCTGAAAGGTAGAGGACTGTGCTAATTAACTGATTACTGAAGGATGAATATCACCAGACCATCATCACTCCCACTGAGAGACACTGAGAGACACTGCCAGTCGCCACGCTGAAACGAGGAAGGCAGGGAGAGGAAGCACTGTCTGGTTTCAAAAAGGGCTTTCTGCAGGGGAGATTGCTTCTTTATTTTTTTACAATTTAAGAGAACAAGTCGTGGGGAGAGGATGGAGTTAATCCCAAAATCTCACCTTTCCTCCTCTGGAATTACTCTGGGAGCTGCAAACCCCCTGCGGACTCCAAACTCAGGGCAGGCAACAGGATGCCACTGGCGGCTTGAGTACAACTAGTTATAGAGTGACTGCCTGATGGGTGTTTTGACAGAAATTAGAAGCTTTAAACCGAGAGGGTAAAAGTGTTGGGAAACGTCTGTTTTGTTAAAAAAAAACAACAACAAAACAAACAAAAAAAAACACCCAACAAAAAACAAGGCAGTAACTTTCCTATTTTCAGTTTTACCGTAAAACACAAACAAACAAATAGCACTTGTTTTTGCTGGCATTCCTTGCTAGAGCTGGAGCAGGGGGATGGGAGGGGGTGAGGGGGGAGCAGGGGGGTGAGGATAAGCTGGAGACATAATGTCTAGGTAAAGGGGGAATCCTTCCACACACTGCCCTTCAGTTTGGGCTTGGAATCTGGAGATTTAATTTCCACACCTTAGAACAATGATTGCTACTAAGAAGACAGGGCAAAGAGCACCATCCTCCTGGGTGGAGCAATGCAGCAGCCAGAGCTTAACCAATACCAAAACAAACAAAACCCAGGCTGTCTTGAAAGCATCAGACCCAGAGATCCCCAAGAGGCTCTTCACATTTCAACTCCTTCGCTCTCTCGAAGCTGAGAATACAGTTTATGCGAGGGCTTGAGAACCCCACTCACCTACTCACCCGTGGTAAGTGGAATGATTTCCTGATGAGACTGGGGAAGGATGTGGCTCTCAAAATCATAAACTGATGCAGAATCTAGCCTTTTATTAGAAGAAAACAACACGACAACAAAAAATCCAGCCCTTGTGACTGCACAGATGCGTTCCCAAATATGACCCAGTGATGTGCTACGTTTCTCAGTCTGCAAACAGGCTTCTCCTGTTGTTCCCGAGAAGCTGCACTGTGAAATCAATAAGAGTCATTAATGATAATCAGTACCCTATGGGCAGCAGCAAAACTGCCAAGAATCCTGCCAGTTTTGTCCTTCTGCTGTTACTGGGGAAGTTCTGATTGACAGAAAGGGTAGATTTCCCACTTGCTTACATTCAGCAGTGTGAGAGGAAGTTGCAGATGAAGTCCTGTGGGAAGGTCCAGCCAGAACATCCCACAAAGAATATCAGCATTTGCTCCAGTCAGAGAAGGGCTTTGCACTCTCACAATCACCTACACACGTGTGTCGTCCCACTACAACATGGGATGAGGCTCTTTTCTGTCTTCTTTTGCATCCTGGTATTCTGTTTATCCTTGAACTCCACAACAGGCTTTCCTGCCTCCTGATCCCACCATGCTGGTGAGTTGATAAGCTTCACTTCCTGACATAACCCATAGCCTCAGCTTTGAGATGCACAAGGAGCTACATCATGAAAGACAGACTAGGCTGTTAAACAACACAAGGTGTGCTGGAGGTTATTTTCACTCTCTCAACTCTGGTACTGCAACTAGAGGATCTGCCATCCATTGTCTTCCCTTATGCTCATGGTGAATCACTAAGGAGGTATTTTGGGACTCAAGGAAGGGACCTAATGGTCCCTTCAGCTTCTTCAAGGTCTGCCTTACCCCTTTTTGCTTGTTCCCTTCAGCCTAGAATCAACTTGGGCAATAAGCTGGCCCTGGACCACATCACTCTGATATGGACCAGCTCAAGTAACAAACAGATGCGTAGACAGGACTACTGAAGATGAATGCCCATGGAGATATTAATTTCAGGATGAAATTATTACTGATTTTTTAAGATTCAGTTACTTGAAGGGGTACATTGCATACTTGTTACTTGTTTAAAACATTTGATTTGAATGGTACTTCAGAAGGGACTGATCACTTTCCATCTTTGTGATATGACTCAAGGAAAAACAAAGAACACAATAATGTTTAAAGCAACAAGAATTTCCTCCTTCCCATTCACTTTGAATAAAATGCACCATGACAGCATAGTTATACATTTACAGCTGATCATTCCTCAGAATAAAATAGCTTTTTCCAGAACCTAAGTCTACACAATGGAGATAGTTTCCTATTAATCAATATTGTGGAAGAAAAGTGTAATGAATTGCCATACATCCAATGTCTGTAATCTGCTTAGATAAAAAAACCTGAACATTCTTATAATTCACACTTTCAAGGGAAATAAATGGAAGGATTGACAGAGACTACATTTGTCAGGAGAAAAACCTAGGGGAAAAAAAATCCCCAAAGCGTTCCTCAACCATAGGATAATCTCATCAGAAGATGCACAGGGTGATGCTGAGGTAAAGGAAATGGAGAAAATGCTATTTCCTGCTTCATTTCCTCCAGGGAGAATCTGGAGCAAGGTTTCATCAGATTACAAATCCAAACTACCACATGTAGACTAAATGTTTTGTTTGCAGTCCCAGGCCTTCAAGGAAGTACCCGGTTAAAAGCAGCAGTGGGTTAGCTCTGCCTCTGTGAAGTGCAAGGGGAGCAAGAGAAAATGGGAATGTGATGAGTAAGGAATAGGGGTTGTCACCTCCAATCTTGATTTCTAGGTACTGAGCAGGGCAAGCTCCACTAGAGAAGACAAGGTTACTGGCCTGGGTAAAGGAATTTCAGGTTGTCAGTTACAGAAACAGGAGAGGGGGAAAAAAACCTCAAACCCCAAAAGCAATCATGTATGTTTTCATTTCCAGAACAGTTCAAATATTAAGGGTGTCTTAGTTACACACATAAAGAAGCCAGGTTTTGAAAAATTCCAAGTATCAGATCTCTGAACATCAAACTCTTGCACAGGTACCCCCAAATCGACAGACATTTCTGGAAATGTTTCCAGTTCACATCAATAGTCACTGCCTTGGAATCAGTGATGTTAGACTGGCATTCACTGTCACTAACCACACAAAAATCTGCCACATAACAGCTCACAAAAATGGCAAGTCATCAGTACTTTATTGAAGGTACCTGATGGGAATGTTATTATATGCCCAAACATTAATAACCTTACATCAGAAGCTGCTGACTACATGTGGTTCTGGTTGGGTTCTTCAAGAAGCCTGAAGAATGGAGGCAAATTGGATGCTATTGAAAAGCACTTTGTAGAATACTCAGATAGTGGCCCAGGGGGCAGAATTTGGGAAGCACACTAGGGATTGAAGGGATTTATGATACTGACACACAAGGGAGGCTGGTTGGGTTTCAAGCAGCTGAAAATATCCTCACCCTCAGTCATGTGCCATGTCCCACATTGGAACCTTTGGTGCTGCACCTCACCCACCTCCTAAGACCCCTGAAACTTGTAGTACAGCATTTAAAACAAACTGACAACAGTGTCAGGTTCCCCTTAAAATGCCTCACTGCAATAATTTCCAAAATGGATTCTGGTGCTTCCCCAAACAAAGCGTGTGTGTGACAGAGCTGAAGTGTTTCATTGGCAGTGATGCTGAGGACTGGAGATGGCCAGTCTGTGCTGTAAGGACTGGATCTGGCTTGCAAGGTGGTTTTTCTTGGTGCAAACAAATTACCATTTGCAGCATAGTCCTGGTGTCTTGAGCTTTGCCAGCTGACTGAAAGGATTGGCAGTTATGAAAAGGATTGCGGTTGATCAGGGCACCAGGCATTTTTCTACCAACTAAATGGAACAACTGTCCTCTTTGGCCTGAGACAGCAGGATTTATAGACCCTACAATGTAGGTTTAAGGTCACCTAGTAGCACATACTTTCATTTTTCTCTATTGCGTAATTATATGATCAGAACAATGGTTATTAATATTGAACACGGTATCAATAAAGCAAATAAATCAATAAATCAGAGTAATTAAATTCTAGAAACTGGTAAGGGAACTTCTTAGGGATCAAAACTCAGATGCCAATCTGGAACTCAGATCTCAAAGTCATTTTTCAGAGGTCATGCCTCTGAAAGAATTGTCTTTCACAGACAACTAACACTGATGCTTACAGGAAACTTCACCCAGCTATAGGAGAGGTACCCAACACCCTCCAAGTCAGTCTGGCCCCATGGTGGCCCAGAGAACTTCTCTGGATGTGCTGTAGGGGAGCTTTTATACAGGAAACACCATCACATACCTCCTTGCCTATAACAGCCTCCCTCCCCTCTCTCTCAGCACACAGGGAAGCACATGGATGTGTGAGCAAGTTCGCTACACATTTCAGCTCTCTGCTAGTTATCCAATTTGCATCTGTCCAACTGTACTTTTGCCTTGCACCTCTTTTATATGGGGAAATCTTGCAGAAAGCTTCAAGAAAAGGAAAAAAATCTAGGCAAATATAATGCTTCTCCTGACACTTCTGTATTAGTGACCAGGTTGATAGTTCTGCCTGTGGAAGTGACAAGTTTTGCATGGTTTAGCCTGCATTTCTCCTTCAGAAGCAAGAGCAGAGACTTTATCAGCAGCAGTGTTGTACAGATTGAAAGAAACAATATAAATCTGTTCAAGGCCTTCCCTGGAAGCTTTTCAAGTAAAAGCTGAGAGATTATTTTTTTGCAATTCAAACAAGTGATTGCTCTGTAACAGAACTCCCGGAATTGAAATATTCCTCTGATGAATATAATTCTAGATTCTGATCCATATTTCACAAAAATCCCCTACCCGAGTAACAGCTGCAAATCAAAACCATGACAGACATCATGGGTAGGCCAAGTGGGCAGCCCCTTGGGCAAAAGTGGGCAGCAGCTTCTGCCTACCCGCTCCTTGCTGGCCAGGATGACCTCAGGATGCGAAGCTGGCAGATTTTGCAACTAACACACAGTGGTAAAAACTCAGATCCCCTAGGATCCAGTTGCCTTGTGTCTGCCTGACCACAACCCAGCTGTGAATGCCACAAAGTTAGAGAATACTTGACTTGTACTTTTTGGGTAGCCCCCTCCCCCGCCTCACTTTGATTATTTGGTTTTCCGGGACTTTATCTTCATTCCAGCTTACAAAGAATCTCCTGCTGGTGGACTGACACAAAGACAGCCAGTAGCAAAGCAGCCTAATATTGTCTTATTCGGAAAAGTCTCCTCGGAAGAATAAGTGACAGGAGGGGAAAGGAAACCCCGTGGAGCAAAAGTACACAAAGACTGTGCTTCTCCAGCTCCTATTGATGTTTATTCCTGAAATGTGTCAGTAATAACAGGAACATCGGCCAGCACTGATTTTAAGAAGGGAGAGAAAGGAGAATGTCTTTTTCTTCCCTCCCCCATTAGGTCCCAAGGCCAGCCCCTCCCCAGCTTAGCTCTTCTGTGCCTGGGGCTCTGCCAAGTGGCCCTGCCCTGGGTGGGGGGAGTGAATGCCCTGCACGGTTGTCCTTGCATTTGCTGGGCCTTTGCCCAGCTGTTCGTGGCTTACCCCATCATATATTATACACTCCATGGTGTTTACAGGCTGGACAGCCTGTGCCTGCTAAATATTTACCTGATCTAATATACCCAATCAAGCTTTGGGTCTGATAAACTTGTTATAGTCACAGTTAGCTCCTGACCCTTCGTGCCTCTCTGCTTCCAAGGTCCACTATGGGTATGTTGTGAAACCAGAGCCTGGTTGGTACTGCATTAGAGCCTAGGAAGAGAAGGCCATAGAAGCTACTTTTATCTTGGACCTGCCAAAATTTCAGTCTCTGATAGAAAGATTTATGCCCTAAACAGACTGAAGTTTCCAGCACCACAGCTTCTAGGAGGAAGGAGGCAGACAGAGCAACATCCTCTCCAGTGCTTCCCTGCTCCTCCTTTCTACCCACTTACACTTCTCTGGGGACCTGGAGAAATCAGAAAGCCTTAAGGCATCTATTTTCCACTTGGCCATTGCTTCTAGACCAGGCTCTGAGGTGCCAGCAGTAACCTTGCAACGAAGTAGCAATACATTAAAGAGAGAATGAACAGCATTAATACAGCTCTCCTTGAAGCAGCATACTGATACTTGGACTAGGAATAAAGCAATTTTATTTCTTTCAGGGGAAAAAACAAATTATCACAGCATCCTCACTTAAAACTACCTCTTATGCAGAGATGCTACAGAAACCGTTAAAGAGCAGAGAAAGGATGGAGAGAGACTAACAGTAGGTAAAGATGTTCTGTGTATGAAACCCTTTGCTCAATCTACTTCAGTAAGCTGGTATTTCTCAGCATCAACCAGTCAAATTCATGGAAGTACCTTCATGCAACTAGAACAGCATACAGCAAAGGAACTCTGCTTTACCCTTTACTTAATGTCTGGGGGAAGGTATTAGTCAAAAAATTTATTCTATGAAGCTACATTACATTATCCATTTCAACCCCTTCTCTTCCAAAAGCATTGGTCCTTTGCAGAAGAGTTTTTCTCTACACAGACCACAGAAACACAAGACAGTCACTCTCTTTTTTTCCTAGCCAAGTATTCTATTAATCCTTACTAGTTTATTATTTTTACTCATAACAATCAGATTGTTATGTAAGTCTTTACTGCAGCAAGAATTGTCTGAAGACTAATGCTTAGATCTCACTGACAGAAAGGTTCTTCTTAATGTCTTAGATTATGCTTAAAAAAACATAAACACACAGAGTTGTTCTAGGCAAAATATTCATTCTATTTTTCCAGATGATGCCACTTTTGTTCTGGCACACTGTTAATAAATAAAACCAGAATTATAAGGGTCTTGGCTTTGTTTTTAGAATTATAAGGGTCTTGGTTTTGTTGTCTTAGAATAGATAAGCACAGAATTGGAATGTCAAAATTGGCCCATAATTAATAAATTCAGCTCAACAAATTCTTTCCTTCACTGTGTGAAACGTTGTTTGAGCCAAGAGTCCAAAATCCCAGGGAAAGCAGGAACAAGTAAGGTTTATTTGTTTGACTCTCAGATAGCAATGCTACTTAGGCAAGTTTCTGGAAACAGAGGAACCTGCAGTGTTTCAGAAAATGAGGGACTTTTTCATCCGCTATATGGGAAATGAGCACCCTTCTCACGTGAGGGCAGCCATGATACTCTTAACATAAAGCCAAGAAACAGAGCACACACACAAAATACCACCTCATGATCTTGAATTATTTAACCCATACCCAGCCATTGGGGTTGTTTAGAATTGTAGTAGTAATTTTCTAGTAAGATGCTGGAATGTCTTTGAGTATGGTCCTGGCTAAATTAAAAATGCTTTCTATTATTATTATTATTATTATTATTATTATTATTATTATTATTATTATTATTATTATTATTATTATTTCCAGGTAGAGTCTCTCTCTTTTGGGATTCCACAAGTGCCACTTGTGTACCTTTTCTGCTCATCAGGTGAGTGGCCTCAGTAGAATCCTTACACTGTGCTAATAGGAGAAATTTGTGAGAGTTTCATGGAGGTGGAAAACAGTTTACCTTAGATAGATGAATTTATATTGTTACATTATAAAAGCTTTGCAGAAAGGAGACTTTCTACCAGGTGTCAAGCTTCTGTACTGCGTAATCTGTCATCAAATCTCAAAGACATCTGGCCAATTATTTTATTTTCCTTTTAAAAACCAAGGAGGGGAAATAAAAGCAAGTTTAACATTTACATTACTATTTGCGAAACTGAAAATAGTGTTTCCTCCAGCAAGTTATGTCATATTTACTTTTTAGTGTAACATGTTTACAAATTAAATATTTTCTCGAAAAACTTCTCTCCTGCTATTAAAAAAATGGGGATTTTTCCACTTTATGACAACTCAAACCAGTATTAAAAAAAAAAATGGAAAGGAAAAGGTGGGCAGATGCTGCTCACTTTGAATTACTTTGTTTCTTTAAGGAATCTTTTCCTAGGTGCAGACTGAATTTGGAGTTTCAAATTCCTTTGTTTGACCACACAGCTCAGCATACCTTGGCTCTGCTTTACTTCCCCCAGCACAGATCCTCTTCTAGTTCCCCATTGTACCTTTGCACAGCAAAAACTGCCCCTGGCTGTCTGTTCCCCCCCCCCTCCCTCTCTGTCCCCACACTCTGCAGTACTGCTGGGAACTTCCCTCTTCCTGCCTCAGCTGTGCAAGCAGGAGAAACCTGCACACTTCTTTAAAGAAATCTGACCTTCCACGCAGGGCCACGTGCCTCCTCACACCTGGGCTTCCATGAGGTTCATGTGCTTGGCTTCCACATGACTTGCTGCTTCAATATGGAACGGCCCTTGAAATCATGTTTTCAGGAGGTAACATTCCCATCTTGTGTATCCCTGTGAGCGTGCCAGGCTTGAGGACTTCACAGCTAACCCAGAGGTACCAAGGGCTAAGGTCTTCAGGACCTGGTGACCAAGAGATGCACCCAACACCTGGCTGGTGCAAAACACCCTCTCCTGCCGCAGAGTGCTAACAGCAATGCAGTTTCCTCGGAGTAACTTTAATAGGAACTTGATCCTGCATCACATTTCAGAACTTTCTGAAAGGTGCCAATGTAATTTAGGCTGTAATCCTCACCCTCAGCAACATTCAGGATATGCAAATTGTGCCACCTGAGTAAGAAATGTCTATCCCTCCACATAGCGCTGTCTGGGGAGAAATCAAGGGTTTTTTATGCTGCTTAAACTAAAACTCTTTCCCTGCATGTCATTCCCACCGTGAGTTACCTTGTATGCACACACAGCTAAAGGAGACAGATAATAACTCTGCTGAATGAGGGAAAGAATCCTTCAGAAAAAAACAAAAACATACCACCCAGCCCCCACTCCTCCCAGATCTTCCCGGTTTCCTGTTTTCTAAACATTTTCCTCTGCAGCCTTAAGATCCTTTGCTGTTCAGGTCCAACACACACCCCACAGGCTCTCGACCACCACCACACCACACAACACCAGTCCCTGGAGCAGAGCATGCCAGCCTCTGCACAGCACATCCCAATTCTATGAGAAGGACAAAAGTCTCCTTACAGCTTGGCAGTTCTTGTAAGTAACTAGCAGTTATCTCTTAAGGCAGGGAGGCTGAATCATGTGTACTTTTTCATTGCTTTTGGATGTAAAACTTGCCAAACTTATCAGTTCTATTTTCTGTTGCAATCCTCTAGCAGCTACCCACTCATAAACACAGCGGCAAAAGTGGATCCATATTAGAAGTCTGAACAGAAAATTCGGGGTGTAATATGAAAAGCGAATTGTAAGTTGCAGGAGGGGGAAAAAAATAAAAAGGAAGGAAAAAAAAAAGTAACAGCAACCAGCTACAACTTCCCCCTGACATTGATTCATTTCAGCTGGTGAGAAGTTACACGCTGGGAACCACACAGATACTATCACTGGTTTTGTCAGAGAATCCTTCTCAAGTTTCACCTAACCCATTTCAACTCCTGCTGCTGTTACAAAAGCGTCATAAAAATAGCAGCAAAACGGTGCTTTTTGAAGCAAGCAGTGCAGAAAAATATCCTTCACAAAAGCAAAGTTTGCAGCATGCTGTAATTAAGCTCCCATCCTGACAGTGGGAGCATGGAGTTTCATTCTAAATATAGCAGGAGCCTCTCCAATGTACAACCCCCTTTTTAATGCAAGATTTACAAAATTAGTCAGTATATGCTGGCCTCCTCCTAGGAATTCTTTAAGAAAGATTTGAAGTTCCAAAGCAGGGAACTTTACAGCAGGGATTCAATGTAGTCACTAGTGTCAAATCATTTTGGTTTGTTTATTCCTTGCCTACACAGTGCTTGGAGTAGGGCATCCACTACACACAGGAGGGAAGATGGAGCCTCTGCCAGGCCTGTTGGCTCAAGCAGGCAACAGCACACCCAGAACACAAAGGGCAGACAAACGCCTTGACTTTTCCCCTAATATCAATCTCTTTATCCAGCTTCCAGCACCTGTTTCTCATGGCATTTTACCTTGAACTGGCAAGGCAGTAAGGACTCCATCACCTTTGGGTTGTTTTTGTTTAATTCAGTCTAAAGCAGAGTTTTAAGCCAGCTTGGGCTAGCTCATACTAAAAGCAGTGTGGCTGGCTGGCACAAATGAGACCACACCAAATTTAAACTGAGTTTGGAAACCATCTTCTTAAATAGATATTCTTAATATAGATCAGCTCCAAATCCTGATCCTAACTGCATCAATTCATGGCAGAATAATTAATAATTTCCACAAGGATCTGTCCTGTAACTCTGGAGAAATGAGATTTTGGCCTATGTTTTATCTATATGTTTCTGATTCAGGTTTCAGGTCTGCTCATCTGTACCCTCCACCACCTCTGTGGTGCAAAGTAAACAAGAAGGAAGCTCTAGAGTCACCCTCCATGGCAGTGCCCACATTGCAGGAGCTTCTCATGGGTGGGTAAGTGGCCTGGCTCCTGGCAAAAGCCTCTGAAAAGGTGGACTTGGTCCTGGGGTTGGACAACAGCAGGCAGGATGAGTGTTTCCAACAAGGTGTGCACTACAACTGCTTTGGACAGCTGTAATGGCTGCAGAGCAGCTGGGTAAACTCTCATAAAAATAGCAACATGCTCCCAGCAAAATCCATTTTTGATTGAGCCCAGCCTGCCCCTCCCTGCACTCTGTAAACTGAGCCCAGCCGCTGGCAACATGCAGCTCAAAGCTGGGCTCTGGGCCTCGTGGCCAATTCCATGGGCTACTGCAGCAGTTCCTCAGCTCCATACCTGCAGGCTAACCAGGCCATGCTAAACCCAAAGGAGAGTGGCAGGAACACAGGGATACCCTGGTGATACTAGCAAGTATCAGCATGTGCTTGGGTACTTAGAAGAGAAGCATGTTTCCCCAGTCCACGCTGCCCTGGATGAGGATGCCCCTTTTCCTGCCCTTACTTTCCCAGCATTCAATCTGTGTAAAATGCAAGCCTGCTGCAGCACACAGCATTTAATGCTGATCTGCACACTGTGCAGTTTCTACATCATTCACCTTCCTGAAGGTGGGCGTGACAATGATGACACAGAACATGGGACCTCTGCGTCCCTCTTTGATCCCCAGACTGTCTGGCAGATGGACGGCCCAGTTACCTGAATCAAACCCCAGGATCCCGCATGCCTGAGGCTGCTGCTCTGCTCAGAAGTCTTAACACTTCTCATGTTTTGTACAGCATGATGATGCAGAATGAACCTCTCTCCTACTGCACATACCAAAACAACTATGAAAAAGTGAGCGGTGCCGCAGCCTATATCAATTCCCTTTAAAAACAAAATTCCAAGCCCTGTATTTAGTAGAAGGCTCCAGGCTGTGAGTGGAAGCTGCTGAACATTTAACACTGAGCAAATCCACCATTTACCCAAAGCTGTTTTCCTTGTGTGTTTTTTTTTTTTTTCAGCAGCATGCATGCATGCCTTCAGTGTTTACTGTCAGCAATTTTCAATGTGCTGACACGGCTAAAAGTGACCACAAAGCCAATGCAAGCAGGCAAAGAGGAGAAACAGAAGTAGAAATGTCAGGAGGTGCAGACTCAAACTTTGCACTCCTGCCGCAGTAATGACTGAGGCAACCCAGCTATCATGGGAAAGAACTGGATACCTGTGTCATGACAGTCATAACTTGTACGAGGAAGGAAAGAGCACAGCAGTACAGATCACACTGCCTCCCTGTCCTGTGAGGCTGTGTGTTGAGAATCAATAGCTTCCCCAGCCAGGGTCCGACGTCCCAGCCCACAGGATCAATTTGGAGGCATGATTTGATAGTTATGCTGCTGTGAACTTCTTGCAAATCCCAGTGGTGATTTAAGAGCTGTGCTAAGAGCAGAGCCATGAACTCTCCTTACTGGAGGCAAGATCTGAGCTTCCCCAAAGTGACATTCAGCCCAAGTCTTTTCCTGGGCTGTGGCACAACCAGCACCATCTATTTACAGACCCTGAGTGCCTGTTCACAGACACAGCTTCAGGTGAAACAACACCATGGAATAAAGGTGACAAAGGGAGGCCTTTAAAAAGTACCCAGGACCTGATGAAATAGCTGCTCTCAGCCCCAGGAATCCCTCAGTGCATACAGCACTCTGATACAAGTGCTAGAGTGTTAGAAACAAGCTTGTATTAATTCCTTTTTCAAAAATATGTTTTCCAAGGCCAGTAATTGTAAGAATTTTTTCAAGTTTAGATTTTTTTTCCTTCCTCCCAGCTGTTTTCAGTCCAAGATACCAGAAAGCCATAAGAATAAGTGACATTGTTCATCTTCTTTTGTCCAAGTCCCAAGAATTGCAAATTTGGACCAACTTCAATGCAAGTACATATCACAGCAGAAAATCATTATTTTTATTAATGTCCTCCATAATTACAGAGTGTAGAATTATTTATGTAGCAAAACATACCCACAAGCCCTAATAAAATACACTGGGAATCTTCTACTTTAAAAAAACGCCTGCATCCACGGCTAAGAGAAAGAAAAATGAGAAATAATGGCTTCACAATGAGCTCCCAATATCACTTCACTCTAGGCATCAGTCCAGTAAGCTCCCTGTACAGTGGACAGGGATGGGTGAGCTCTCCAGAGAGCTGCTCAGACCCTCTAACTTAGCTCCTGCTTCAAAAATGCCTCTGGCACATGTGAAAAGAGCCAGGATCTACCTAGTTTCGATTGATCAGCACAGCAGTTACATTCTTCACTGCTTTGTTGCTCAGTGTCTTTCATATCCCTTCCTAAACTGCAGTAAAAACATTCCTCCAAACTGAAGCCAGCAGGGCAACACAATTATGATAAGAGTCGCAAAATATAATAATTTGCATATCCGTGACTGACACAGAAGTTCATTAATTAGGCATTCTGAGTATATGTATATATGTATAAATTAGCATCTATTCATCATTTAAACTGTAATAGTTTTTTTTATATCTGAATATTAACTATGTAGGAAAATTACTAAGTTTTCCGTGGAAGGGCATCCAACAAGAAATTTCACCAGCAAAGATAAAATGAGAATTACAAAAATAATCAAAATAGTAGAGTGCACATTGAAGAATTTGACCTTAGTAGTGCCTATCCCTGCTCTGTTCTGCCTCACTTGTTGTAAGCTCTCTGCTACCTCTCTCACCACCCATGCACATGCATCCCCAACAATTCTTCATGGTAGGAGCATTTCTGGAGTACTATTTTTGACTGAATTTAAAAGGCAATGTAAAAACCTTCAGGATTTCACACATCTGCTATCCACACAATCCCTACACCTCATTAATATTAAAGAGGACACAGACTGAGAGCAGAACTTCTAACTACACCACTACCTAGCAGAGCTCCCAAAGACAAACATCTTGCACCAGTGCAGATTATTTCTTACTACAGAAAATAATTAGAAGGAAACTGGACTTTAAAGTTTTTTTAAAAAGCTGGATGCAACCTCTTTGCCAGGAAGTACAAGACACTTTCTTCAAAGGCAGTACTTTTGCAAATCTGGTGATTTTGGAAGCGTGAGATGACAACTTGAAAAATTACCAAAACTTACAGCTCTTGAACAGAAGCAAACAAGACAACAGGAATGCTGGAGAAATTATAGGCAAGACAAACTAATGAAGATATGATCACCAATAACCATATTAGCAAAGTTTGCTTAGAGCTACAAAATATTCCAAGGGTAGATAAAAAAAAAAGATAAAAAGGGGGTCCTGGGGTGGCAAAAGCAGAAGCAGCTGCTTTGCTATGCTGATTTACCCTTTCCAAGCATCTGGCCTGTACTTTTAAGAACACCAATGCCTACAGTCAACCAGTGAAATGGAAAACCAACAGAGAAATGGAAAACCAACAGAAACAGCATCCTCCAAAGGGTGGATATTTATCTAGCAGGAAATAGAGAGGAACTTCATAATATGGAACTTCTTACTGTGCTATCTATATGGGACAGAGTTAGTAAGATATGGAAAATGGAAGGCACACTAGCAAAAGAACAGAGTGTAAAACCTCTGTTTTCTTTTGTTATTTTTCCCCTTCAGAAATAGGGAACATTGACTGTTCCTTGTCCATCAAAGTGGTAGCTTTTATGTGCAGTGGTTTGGCAGCTGCTATTTCAGCATCTTCTGTATTGGTAGAGATGCAAACTCCATAACTGCAGTATGTAATTTAGTTCTGTGTGATATCATTGAGAAAAATGCAACTGTGTGATTGATACCTGAGTTATTTCAGCTGGACAATAAAATTGAGTATCTAGGAAAGGAAAAAAAAAAAAAAGAAAGAAATGTGAAGAAAATCCGATTTTTTAAAAAGTGCAGGTTTCTTTGTGATTCAAGTTTCCCAAAATCAGCTAAATTTAGATTCAGCGGTAGCAAGCACAAAGGATGTACTCTCATAAGCCCTCCTCATTCCTCCCACTCTTCAACTTTGTCAATATGCAAGCCCACTGACCTTGCTCAGCATCTCTGCCTCACGCTATTATTACTACGATATCACCTTTAAAATATCCATATATAGAACCCATTACAATATTGAAAACTCATTGAAGCACGTATGCACGCACATCCAAAAGAAACAAAAGTAGTGTCAGTGTTTAGTGCCCTTGGTTTCTTCTCTTCAACTTTAAAAAAAAAAAAAAAATTTGGAGGAAGAAAACTCTGGCTTAATTTTCTGCCTTTCTGCAAATGTAAATCTGTCTGTCATACATAATCTCTGCATTTTGGGGTTGTTTTTAGCTCAAACTCCAGGTCTGATCTAGAGAGTTGTAGAGCTCTGACAGCTCCCACTAAACACATGCACGAATGACTCCAGCTTTGCCAGAACTAAGCAGGGGGCGGGTACAACTTTCTAAAGGTCCTTCAGAACAAACAGAAAGAACCTGTGATTTTCTGCATGCCAGATTTTGAGCTCATGCCTGCTGAGCGTGATCCCTAAAATTACAGGGCTCATGAAGGCCGGGAGAAGACAGGTCATAGCTATGTCTCGGGGTCAAGCAAAGCTGCACTGAGTAGTATGTGGATGAAGGTAAAAGAGTGTCATAGGTAAGATAATAACATACAGATAAGCAAAGGTCACTTCTCCTGGGGTCAAGGCAAGAATTATAATCACCAAAGCTCACCAAGAAGATCAATTTCAGTGAGAATTCTCTGTGTCAAGAACATCCACCCACCAGTACAGACTAATGCCTTCCATGCAACAAGCCATAGGAACCACACAAATAAACCAGAAAATTCAACTAAATAACGAAATGAAAACTGATGATGTAAATAGGCATGACTTGGTGCAGGTGGGTCTTTTCAAATGTCGTGATTAAACATGGACAGGTAAGGGTAGTCTACAGGATCCAATGCTCAAAGCAGTCTCAGAGAAGTGTAAGATTCCCGTTTCAGCTGTTAATGAAAGAGCAAAGGCAAGTCCAGGTCGTGGCCTTGCAGATTTTATCACAGGGACCTGTTCTTCTGTGCTTAAGAAGCTGCTAATGATCTGGTTGAATGGGCGTGAATCCCCGAAGGAAGGATCCTTCAAAGACAGAGCAAAAATCTTTGATTGAGACTTTGATGTAAATAAAGTGCCTTCTGACAATTTGGGACAAATTCAGCTCTCAAAGGTGAACAAATTCAAGCGTTCATCCCAAACTCTTGTATCATCCACTGGGCTATAGGAAAGGGACTGATTTCTTGAAAGAGTCTGTTCTGGCAAGAGGAAAAAAAGCTCTATCATTTTCATGGAAGAAAAAGACCACCTTTGGTGAGCCAGGCCACAGCTTTTCCTTTTTGTCATTTTCTTTCTGGACAATGCTCTCAGGCACACGACACGATTCTTTTGCTCCAGGGCTAGGAGTTGGACTCAATCCTCATCTGTCCCTTCCAACTCTGGATATTCTATGATTCTATTATTTTCTGCAAGGACAATTAGACTACCATGCACTTCACACTGCTGCAGTGAGCTTTCATCAAGAGCTTGAGACAGACTGTCCTCTGTTGTCTCGGTGGCACACCACACCCCAAACCTCACTTGCAGCGTGTTCTGGGGTGAAGTGGGGGGAAGGATTCACAGTAGAAAGCTTACAGTGCATGAACTCTTCCAGAAGACATCATCCCCAGAAAGAAACCAGAGTGAAAGAAAATAAAAGGGAACCACCTACAAGGGCCAAGAAGCAGCAGAGGAGGAGAAGGTCACTCAAAGTCTGAAAAAAAAAGAAGAAAAAACAACCCATCTGTCAGTTTGCTTGCTGGTTCTTGCTAATGGGTACCCTTTCTTGAACCTCAAAAATCTGGATTTACCAGAATTCTGCTCTAGCTAGAGCAACACTAGTTATACAACTTGATCTTAATTGAAATATTTGGTGCCTGCTGATATGTTCAAACAAATTCACCAGATCTTGATTATGCGCTGGCAATTAAAGCCATTAAGTCAGTAGACAGACAGCAGGTTATTTCATTGCTATTTGACAAAGCCAGCCATCGTTCTTTCCTACTGTCTATGTGACAGCACTGTAATTAGCAGTAATCAAATACTATTTGTGCTAGGTGTTGTGAGTTTGCTTCCTCAGCTAGCAAGATACCTCTGCCAATTGCAGTACACAGAAACCTACCTCTGGTCAGACGACACACAGGATACAAAGAGGGGAAGAACACAATGAAACACGAGGAACAAAGGATGATTGCTTATTTCAGGCTGAAGGAGTTTGATCTTGAAAGCAAGATTCAAAGTTAAGAACATTTTTTTTATTTCTGCAAGCTATGAATTAAAAAAAAAAGCTGAATTACAAAAGCCTGATCAAGTAATATTGTGAAATACAATAATAATTAGAATTTTATTTAGCATTTATGTATTCCCTGCTAGAGGAATGCATGCAACCTCCATTAGCATTAATGGGTGTTCTACTCATGCATCAAGCAGAGACTAAAGCCTAATAGTGCATTACATCTTCAAAGTGCTGTACAAACATTAACTAATTAATCCTCATAACCACCCTGCATGGTAGGTAAGTGATACATGAAGTGTATATCTGAGCAAGCCCAGGAGCAAGACAGCACCACTCTGTGCCCTTCAACATAGACCAGAAATTAATCACATTTATACTGCCACCGAATTCAGATGGATTTTACAAGAGCAAGAAAGGGACCCATGGTGAGCCACGTTCACTGAAGCCAGCAAGGAAAGAAGTAAATTACAGCTCGCTCTCTCTTCCCTCCTCCCTGGGCTCTGGTGGGCCACTTGCATCTTGAGGAGCAGGAAGTATTAATGCCCACTGCTTCCCCTTTAAATTTCTGCTTGGGGGAGAGAGCTCTTGAATCCTGGGAAGGAGAAAGGAAAAGATCCGTAGGAGCCTCGTCACTGCAGACTTCTCCTCCATCAGTACCATTCTCTTTGATATCTTGATCTTCCCCCTTTCAGCTACTATTCTTGCTGGCAGGCTCTCTGCCTTCAAAACCTTTAGACAAAGTCTGTATATCAAAGTTGCAACAGGACCCCAAGGAGGAGGAACTCAGCCCACGATTTGGGCATTCCAATTATAACACCTGAGTGATTTCTCTTTAAACAGTAATCTGGCAGTGAACACGTTTCATCTTTCCCTGATGAAGAGACACTGCATTCTGAACACCCACTTTGCAACGGGCCATAGGCAGGAACTTTGACGATGTAACTTTATAAGCAGAAAACTATTTTAATGCCATGTATAGAGGTCCCTGGACATATATCCTCAGAGGGCATTTTATAAAGATAACAAGACCACACAGTAGTACATCATGAAAGAGAGGGAGTATCCTTTGAGAGATAAAGGGGGGAAAGAAGGCTGCTGTGAGGTGGGGGTGTCAGTCTCTTCTCCCAGATAACAAGTGAGAGTTGCACCAGGGGAGGTTTAGATTGGAT
Organism: Manacus vitellinus; assembly: GCF_001715985.3. Classification (NCBI taxonomy): domain Eukaryota; kingdom Metazoa; phylum Chordata; class Aves; order Passeriformes; family Pipridae; genus Manacus; species Manacus vitellinus. The sequence goes on from NW_021938789.1 coordinate 56,757,440, forward strand.
ATCAGGAAAAATGTCTTCATGGAAAGGGTAGTCAGGCATTGGAACAGGCTGCCCAGGGAAGTAGTGGAATCACCATCCCTGGAGGTATTTAAAAGATGTGTAGATGTGGCACTTGGGGATGTGGTTTAGCAATGAACACAGCGGCGCTACGTTAATGATTGGACCCCATGATCTTAGAGGTCTTTTCCAACCTTAATAATTACATGGCAAATATTAACTCAGAAGGGAAAAAAGAAAAGCTGAGTATTTAATGAAAACATTGCAGTGCACCATTTCCATCCCTATTCTGCTTTCCAAAACTCACTCTGCCCAGTACATGCCATAGTGAAGTGGTGCAGTAGCAGGTGCTTTGGCAAAACTAACACAGAGATATGAACAGTGTTTAAGTTTCCCCTTTCCTTGGAAGCTTAGCATCAGAGCTGAGGCTACAGTTGAAATCCATGGGTCTCTCAGGAGCTGGTCCTCCCCATGGAGAGAAGCCAAGATCAGCCTTCCTCTCTGCATGTGTCATCCTGATCTCACCAGCAGCCATGGGCACTTTTCCATGGTTGCTACTTGCCTGCAAAGTGATTTGTGCCATTTACAAGCCCAAAGCAGATGGGTGCTCAGGGAGAAGCACGAGCTTGAACAAAAACACACATTTAAGAAAGATGCTTTTAAAACTGTGCTTTGCTACCTTTTGGTGTCATATCAAACACAGGAACAGCCAGCAAGAAATAAGAGAAACTCGATTTGAAGAATGATCACTTTTGTTTAAAAGCCATCCACACAACAAAAATTACAGTTCATATGCCAAATCTTCAGCTACAGGCGGTGCTCAAAACCGGTTCACCCCGACTGCTTTAGCATGAAGAGTTCGGGGTTTGGATGGCAACGGGAACTGTAGATGGCTCAGCTGGTGTGTTTGGTCTTTAAAGACAGAAACACATTTGAAACATTCTGTTTTCATTTGCCACAGGCTGCCTAGAAAGTTTACAGACACATATCCTAAATACATATGCACTTACATCAATCCACAATATCAATGAAGTTTCAACAAGACTATGTATAAATCTGCTTAGAAAATGAACTTTCACATGCCCTAGAGTTTCCTGGACAATATTGTAAAAAAATGTACCATGGTATAGAGAGGAAACAGGAGTGACAGTGGTGAAGCTCCTGATGCTTGGGATGGAAAACAGATCTGAATTTTGGCTCAAACAACTAAAAATTGAATTGAGCTTTCTGGGTAGTGCTTTGTAAAAATCAGGTTAAGTCTTTCAAAATTGTGCGTTCACAACTACAGGCAACCAAACCCAAGGGGGTTTACAGTTGCCCTTCTTTTTATTTAATGTGATTCAAAATGCCCATTGTGGTAGCAAACACAGCCTTTGCCCAGCTGGGTGCCCCTGCACTGACCAGTTTTACCCCCAGTGGCTGAGCAGAGCCTCTCCTAACTTAAGACAAGCACAGGTCTGCAGAAGGTGTTTGTTCTGCATTGGAACTAAAAACATCTACATTAGTTTTATCTGGTTTTCTTTGAAGGAAGAAAAGGTTTTTCCAAAATCTTGTCTTGGTGAGGAATTTACCCATAAGCAAGAGGAACATAAGGGCAGGCTCCTAACCCTGGAAGTCTTCTTGCATGCTGGAAGGCCTGCTCTGAGCTCTGCCCTTACAGGTCTTACAGTTTTTGGGGCAAGTGTGTGCCACCAGCTTCCTCTGCCTTTCCCACCCCACCCCTGAGCAGGGGATCCACCTTCCCTTCCCTGAGCAAGTGGAAGCCCTGAAACAGTCCCTACACACAACTCCTGCAACATCAACTTCACACTGCCCTGTCTCCCCAGAATGAAGAGAACTAAAGGAAATTTCTTGCATGCCTTCCCTAATCCTGTCACCAGAGAGAGAGAGAGAGAGAGAGAGAGAGAGAACAGCACAGAGAAATGAGATTGTGAGAACTGGTCTCATTTCAAAGGAGCCCTCCCTCTCTGCTAGCAAATATTCAGCAAATGTTGTGACCACTTAATTTCTATCCTCTCTCTTCCCCTCTGTCAATAACTATATAATTTCCAGAGATGTTGAGGAAATATTCCCTGATCAGCTGACACTCAGGGTAGACAAATGCAAGGTAATGCACATAAAGAGCGGCGGTTTCCTCATACCCGGTGATGGATGTTATCTTAACTCCAACTGCTCTGGAAAATTCTTCGGCATTGCTGTAGGCAGTGGAGTGAAAACACCTGCTCTGTACAGAAGGACAAAGAATTGGCAAAGAAACAGAACAACAGGATGGGAGAATGTGTTAATACAAGGAAATAAGTAAAGCCTCCATGTACGCTCAAGCTCAAGTACTTGCTACCTCATTTCAAAAAGAATACAGGTTATTACAGCCACGGAGAAGTTTCCATCTGAGGAAGGATTTTAGAGATTGTAACTATTAAGTTTAGAGAGAACTCAGGTCAGGATTGACATGATAAAAAGTACATCCAATAATACAGGCTTTAAAGAAGGTCTGTCTCCTTTTTTCTTGTCTTCTTTTTTTTTCTTAAACAAAAATAAACGAGGACCCTGACATTTAATGGGAAATATATCTAAAGGGCAGTATGATTAAAAATAATGCTCAATGCCTTGCTGAGACAAAGTCTCAAAGATTTAAAAAAGTCATACGTGTTCACAGTAAGGAGATTTATAATTTTGCTGAGTTTGTATGGGTTATCAACCCTCCTGCTTTAGCCAAAGAATAACTGTGATAGCCAGGTAGAGGAAAAAATTCGTCCTTGGAGACCTCACTATATCATCTCCCAGGACTTCCAAAGCACCTGTGCAAGCTTTGCACTCAGTTCCTTCTGAAATCCATGGCACTTATATGCTCAGATTCCGCAACACTGTTGACTACCCCCCAATTTCCCCAAAATACAAACCTACAAAAACCATCTAAAGCTATGCCTACACGGGGCAAGAGACAAGCAACACCAGAGTCCGGGGGGAGCAGATGAACTCTGAAAGCAGGAGAGTCCAGCTCAGCCTGGGCTCTGTGGATGGTGATGCTGAATGGCCGGGCAGGAGGGATGGGTCTCTGCCCCAAACCACTGTACAGAACAGACTTGGCTGGATCACCTCAGTAAATCCTGTGCTCTGGTTCTGGCCACAGTCGGGGTGGCTGGAAAGCCAGGGGCCCCAGTCCAATTCTGAGTTCAACCCTCTCAATTGGGATGCCACACAGCTTCTGTTCGGGACGAGTGCGACACATCCATGTCTCCAGGTTCACAAGCAATGTGACAGGCTTCCCGCTCAAAGCCGACATGGAGTTGCATCAGATATGACTCTGACTTGATTTTCAAAGAGGCCCAATTCTGCTCTCGCTTTGACTTTTTCACTAATGCAAATGAATTAACTCCAGCTATATGCTAATATCGCTAAGAATACAATTCAGAAATTACAGAAGGCTATTTTCGGGATTTTCTTTTATTTCATGAAAGACCCTTAACTCTCCTAGTCTTTCAGAGTAAGCCAAAGCATTCAGATGTTGCTGGTACAAACTGCGTCATAGGAGACCCAGACATAAAGAGTAAAACAAGCGCTATAATTTAACATTCAGGCAGTCGCTGCAGAGCCCCTACGTATTGTTGCAAATGAACAAAAGTTTAGAATTGACTCCTCTTTCCAGAGAAGTAAAGGACCCCCTCCCCACCGCTGGCTTTTTGTTTTGTTTTTGTTTTTGGAAATTGCACAAACCAGTCTCATGGTCTGTACAATGACATCAAGGATGGAGCTGTTTGGCCTAAGGAATTTCTCCTAACACAGAGAAATCCAAAACACTAGGATGCTTGCTTGTTTGTTTGCTTTTAATGCTACTGATTGCTTCCCACCATAAATCCTTTTTATCCTTTGCCCAATTACTCATTGCCAGAGTTCACCAGCTTCCCTCTGACACACTTGAGCACTTCTAGGCCCAAGCTGATCATAATACATCTCATTCTGCAAAGTGCCCAGCACAGCCACGATCTGGGGTTCAGAGTAACCATTCCCCAGCAGTCAGGGCTGCTATGGCCAAGCTGAGCACACTGCAGGTCTGCCCTCCTAGCTTGGATTTTACAGCCAACCAACACCTTCCCTTCACCAGCAATACCGTGTAAATCATCGTCTTGCTGGTGTCTTTTCAATACTCATATCAGCTAAAAGCAATAAACCAAAGCATAAACAAGACACCTCCCCCAGAATGAGTTACATTAAAGCGATGCAATTCCCAAGGCAGCCCCAGCATTGATCTGTTCCTCTCCTAATACAAAGTTGCAAAATTTTACTCGTTCATTCAAGGTAACTCATATTTTGATGGACAAGTGAAATAAGTAGATTTTACTTTATAAGTGTCCTACTAAAAGGTTAACAAATAAATCTTCCTGCAGTGGTGTTATCTTCCATAGAAATTTTGGTGCTCAATGCCAGGAATATATAACAGGTATTTAAATGCATTTGTTCATATTCATAAAGAATTGCCTTTTTGCATACCAATGAAAATCCAAGTTTTTGTGTCAGCATTACTAGTGTAAATCCCAACTAAATCTAATGATATTTCATATTTAGGAAGAGCAAGCTTATTCCAGAGACACGTAATGGGATAGTATCAGTCAGCCCACTGACAGTTCTAAGTACACCCTGAATTTATCTGCTTTTCCACTGGAAATAAAACAAAAAAAGAAAAGGGAACTACTATCAAAGAAAAACAACAGGCTGTGTTCTCACTTCTCTATTTTCTGTATGCATTTGGAATTCATGGGGATCACTCTACAACACTGTTCACAAGGAACTTTAAAAGGTGAGCTCAAGATTTACATAAAAGAATTTGTTGTTTCCAGCAAAATATATCCTAATGATGGAAATTCTTTCTTAGTCATGTTGTAGAACAAAATATTTTTCTGAAAGGTTCTTCAGCTTCCTGTGCCTTCCCGTTTATAGACAGATAAGACTCTTTCAGAGCTGAAGCACAGTAAATTACTGCTTCAGAGGCTGTGACTTTCCTCTGCCCCCAGTAATGCACATTAATATCAACTGTAACCCAGGTGTAGTCAAATTCCAAAGGCCTGCATGCTTTTAGAATCTGAAACACAGTTTTTTTCACTTAAAAATGAAAATCCGTCTATTCAATTGAGAGGTTTATCTGCTCCTGTCATCCGAGTACCTTTTCTGCTACCTAAACAGAATTAGACAAAATAAAAATCTGCTTCAGTGGTTAACTACCATCAAAACATTTTTTTTTTAATCCAGCTTCTTCAGAGAATAAAGAATATAAAGAGGATTTAAGCACAAAACAAGCATAGTGTCTCTGTTGCTAGTGGCAAGGAAAAGAAAATGCAGACAGCAAAGGCACCGCCTAAATACAGTGTGGAATAGATTCCCTATAACCAGATCTGTGCACTCACACAAAGGCCATCTGCCAGCAGAGCTAGTGTAGCCACCAGCCAAGGGCAATTTTAAAAGTGCAGCTTACAGAGCTTTTCCTCAAACCAAGACAAAAACTCCAGAAAAGGGCTTTCTGGCTGGCATGTCTACAAATACACCCCGGCTTTAACAGCATCGCCCAGCGTGACATCCCCGACTGAAGCGACACGCCAGCGGGAGAGTGGCCTGAGTCACTCCGAGGGCACTGTTCCGGCTGGTCATGAACCTCCTGGTGCCCTGCTGCCACCTTCCACCCCAGTGCTGCCTGGCAAAGATGTCCACAGGCACCGGGAAGCCCTCCATACCTCGGTTTTATTAGCAGCCAATTCCCTTGGCCAGCCTGCACGGCCAAATTCAACCTGCTTTCATTGCGTGCTTGGAGAATGTGCCTAAAAAAAGGAACGACACGATTGTCCTGCCTCCATTTCGAGAGCGCAGTATCAGACACTGAACTTCAGAAGAACTCCCCAGGGACTGTTCAGACTAGGGAAAAAATGCTGTTTCCAGTGAACTGCCTTAATTCGATTGATTATCACACTTTACTGCCAATATAGACACATTTTAGCTGCTCTCACACAACGCTAGGAGGCCAAGTAAATGTTACAGGCTGACACACCGTTGCCAACATGGCTTTACTATGCAGGCCTGAGATAGAAGCAGCTCTATTTTGTTACTAGACTCAAGCTCAAAGCTACTTGTACAGACATATACTGTCTTTAATGTCACCATTTATTGGTCATTTACATGTACTGTAAAAACAGCCTTTTACCTGGGTGCCAAGACATACAAATTTCAAAGCTTAACTGTTAAAAACCTGTTAAAAATGCCCTTCTCTTTCCTGTCTCATCTTCTCTTGGTTTAAAAGAAAGGGGTGACTTCAAGTATTCAAACATATACTGATACCCACAGAATTCGAGGTACATGCCAAGACGTTCTGTGCAAAACTCTGCATTGCTTTAATTTCCTACAGTTTGAACTGTAACTACTTTGGACAAAGTCAATCAGTATCTTTTCTACATGTATTAAACTGGTTTTTTTCTTGGAAGACCCCTAGTTTATATGACAGACTCATGGTTGAGCATATGCAAGGCTGAGGGAGGGTTGTCCATGGGCCCAACAGAACAGAGATCACTAATGATTTTTTTTTCATGTTCTTAGTCTCTAAATTGACATGTAATTTTGAGGAAAATACCTTAAATTGAAAGAGAGTAGATTTAGATTAAATATTAGGAAGAAATTCATTACTATGAGGGTGGTGAGGCACTGAAACAGGTTGCTCAGAGAAGCTGTGGATGCCCCATCCCTGGAAGTGTTCAAGGCCAGGTTGAATGGGGCTTTGAGCAATCTGGTCCAGTGAAAGATGTCCCTACACATGGCATAGGGGTTGGAATGAGATGACCTTTAAGGTCTCTTCCAATCCAAACCGTTCCATGATTCTAGGAATGATGAGGCTCTGGGACTTTGCCCCTGCCAGTACTAGCTGCCTGCCCTGGTAGAGGAAGAAGCTGCCTGAGCAGATAAATGACTGCATCTCCATCTCTCCTCTCTCCCCCTCCTGCACACAAGGTAATGTTGGCTGCACTGCTCCCTTTTAGGCAGTGTTCACACATCCACACCACTGTAAGAAATAAAAGCACTGTGCGTTTATAAAGGTGCTTCCTGCATGAGTTTGCTCTGTCCCTCAGATCTCTGCTCTCATGAAGATCACAGCTGCAATATAAAATATATGATTTTTAACTGTTCAGCAGGATTATTCTGCCAGGGTTGGCAGCAAATAAATTAAAGGAGAGGTTGAAAGAATAAAGAAAAGCCTTCTCTTCCTCAGAGTCTGCAGCTGAAGCTAAAAAAGAAAAACTGTTCCCTTCTTCCCCCCAACCCTTCCAACATCTACCTTCCCTTCTCTACAGTTCCTAAGATGTGATGTTCACATTCCAGTAGCAAAGTTCACACATGTCTTCACACCAAGCACTGGTCCAGGAGATGATATGGACTTAAGTGATGTGCACCCACATCAGCCTTTTGAGCAAAGAGCCTTTTTCTCATTAAAAATTTCAGCCAGTAAGGAAGCCAGTGCTGCTGGATCTGTGTTCACATAAGTCCTGCTGCTGCTGCTGCTGCAAACTCTAAAGCTGAGGCTATGGAAGGGTTACATTCAGTCTCAAAGGAAGTTATACAGCAACTGGCACCAATGCAGTAAGTTGGTACTAGGGCCTCTGAACCCTAGGAAAGTTTAATAATGCAGAAGATTGACAGAACTATGAAGAAGGTATCCAGAAATCTTATGAGACTGACACAGTTTTCATCAGGTGCAGGATTCAATGTCCACATCGTGTCATTGACACTGGACAAAAATGGGGTTGTTGCAGTGACTAGTGCCATCCTAAGGAGCTGTAACTATTATTAAGTTCAGGAAAACATAAAAAAATTATAGACTTCTGCAAAACTGCTCATGATTTAAGAATGTTCTGTATTTCTATTATATACTGACTGATAATATATGTATGCTTATGCATGTGAAATACTTAAGAGACACAAAAAGTTGCTTAGTGTTGTTTGATCAACAAAAGGTTCAACTTTCTGCAGAAAACAGAATTATTCATTAAAATGCTTCTGAAGCAGAAAACTTCGTTGCTGACAGAAAAATTTCTAAGCTGACTGCTCTCTCTCTCTCAGGCATAAACACCCATATGTCCATAGGTCAACCTACCAGACCTGTTTCACAGGTGAGGGTTACCTGGCTCTCCACATCTTTGTCCCATGTCAGCAGTAATGTTCACGCAGCTGCACAGCGGACTGCACGAGAGTGCTCCTCAATTTGAACAAAACAAGTAAGCTTCCATCTGAACTGCTTCTCAGCCAGACTTGTGAATGATAAACAGTGGGATCAGGCAGCAGACGGGCAGGAGACATACAGACGTGCCTGTCTCACCCCACCAAAGTCTCACACTGGACATAAGTTACTGGAATAACCTTGGCCTTAGCATACTCTTTGCCCTAGTACTTGAAGCATTAAACACAACTAATTTCTACCATTAGTTTTATTTAGAAACCACACTGCTCACTGCCAAAAGAGGAACCTGATCCTCATGCCCACACTCAGTTGGGTTCTATAGTATTATTTTAAGACAAAATATACAAACAGGCAGCTCAGCTGTATATCAAATGACAAAACTAGGTTCCTGAAATCGTGTTTGGTGTTGTTTTTTTCCTTAAGGGCAGCAGGCATCTGCAGAGCCCCCCCTGAGGGCACTGAAACTTGTATAAGTGCCTCACCAGCCAGGGACAGTTTCTTCTCTCGCTTTCCTTCCACAAGCAGTCTCACTGGTGGAATTATTTGTTCAACTGCAGGGAACACGCTTTGATAACAAATGTGTCCTTCAGTATAAAAAAAATAAACTAAAATGCACACAACCTGAAAGAGCTGGTAGGAAACTCTCCTTACAAGTGTATGGTGCACAGCAGAAACACAGAGAGTTGACATGAAGATGTCTGACTATGATTTGAAAGGCATTTTCCTAGGTTAACACTATCCCAATTCCCATGTGGATCAGGATCATTCCTGACTGAACTTCCAGTTCAGGAGCATCTGATACACTTCAAGTTCTATCCTATTCAGGACAGAAAATTCACTACATGGTTAAACAAACATGTGCACAGAGGCAGAGGACTGACCAGATTATAGCCAGAGAGTTACTACATCATCTCATCTCTAAGAAATGACCTCCATTGAGGTCAAAAATATTGGAAACACAGAGAAAAAAATGCACTGCCAATGCCCCTCCGGTGCCAGTTCTGGGAATAAAGGACTCCAGTGTTCAGTGCTGTCATTTTTGTAGCAGCTATGAATGCAGAAAAACCCAACTTATAAAAAAAAGCCCAAAGATGCCATAAGAAGCCTTGAGTCTCCAAACCATTCCAACAATTAAATGCTAACCTAACATGAAAGGCTGTAATTGGCAACTGATTATTTAAAATTAATCTTCAAGCATTGCTTTAAAAAATGGCTTTTCTTGTGAAAAATCAAGAACTCCATCCAAGTCAAACACTTTTTAAGAGACCTTGCCATCTTCCACTGCAGTGCTCAAAAAATGCATTAGCAGAGATACAGGTTGTCTTCCTCCCCCTTTTCTGCTCATTACCATCAGTTTTGAGAACTGATTAGCTGTGGTTGTTATTCATTAGTCACATCTCTAAAATCTGAATTATAAACACCCCTGTGAGGTCTTATTCTAATCAACCTATTTTGAGTCTTGCAATTAATACTAACACCAGAAAAATAATTGAACAGTGTACATGTACAGACCACCCCCTCTTCCCACAAAAATCCAGGCTCAGATATGCATGAAAAGGGAGATCTAAAAACTCTGCTACTGCCGGTATAAATCCTTCTCCCCTGTACACTGCAGCCAGTTCAGCTGGTTAATACAGGTGACATAATGGGTACACGGTAAACACGAAGCAGCCATCAGTGATTTTCCTGACGGGGTCAGAGGCTACAGAGCTGATAGATCTCAGGAGGACAAGAACATGCAGGCATGACAGATTAAGTGACTGCCATTGGCTGTGCGCTTGCTCTGAATACGCAGCTACGGCCGGTAATCAATTACTGGGGGCTGCTAATGACACTGATCAACCGCACTTAGCACTTGGCAGCTTGAGGGCTACCACCCTGACACTCGGAAAATACACAGCCTGCCCCTGGGCAAGAGGAAGTGAGAGGCTGGTACCAGCAAAATCCTCAAAGTCAACAAGAAAAAACAGCTTGTTCCTTCTTTGCCTCCCTGCGTTAAGTTATAAAATAAACATTTGCTGGGGACTAAGCATGCTCTTTCCCCTAAGACAATGCAACTTGGAAATGCTGTGGCCATCTGTGAAAGGTTGGGGACAGCAGTGCACGTGGAGGGAACCCCACACTGTTTCAAAAATGGCTTGTTACGGGAAAGAAAGTGTATTACCACCTACATATTGGCTTCCAGAGGTCTGTGTAACACGTTGCCTGCCTCCTGACATTACGTTCCAGGCTTGACCTATAGTCTGAGGTGTTTTGGCTTCCTCATCATTATCATCAGTTCAAGATGTTGATCTCTTTCCAGCTTTTACAACCAGGGAAAGTAAAAATTTTGCCACTGGTTTCAGAGAATGTAAGATCAGGGTAAACACTTCTTTATAAACACATTTTGTCTCAGGCATCCTAAACCACAGCTTTCTCTTTTAAGGTTTGGGACAGGTGTGAAGTTTGAGGTTTGTGTTTTATTTTTTAAATAAATAAAGCCTTAAAAAAAATTCTACTGCTTTAAATGTAGAGGTTATTTATTCCCTACTCCTATACAGAAAAAGGATTCATTGCACAGTGATATAAGGCAGTGTTGGGAATACCTAAGGTGATACCCTTCATTTTAGGGGACCATACCCTCCCTTTAAGGGGCTAAAACAAAACTAAAGCTTTAACTGACAGAGGAAATTACTTCTCTAATTGGTAATAAAAGCAGTAAGTTAGACCTGACCTAAGGTCCTGGATGGTTCTTTGCTCCCAGATCCCAGAGCTGGAATTCTGGGCATCTGAAACCACACTTCTCATCCCTGAGAAATTAGCCTTCCTCCTGCCGTAGGGCAGACAGTCCCATAGCAACACTGACCACAGAGATCGGTTAGAAAGATGGAACATACTCAAAAATGTCTTTACAAGTACACTGCGTTTAATCACCACAAGAAAAATAAATTTTGAAGAAATTACCAAACAGAACCGTCTGAGGAGAACTTGTAACAGCTAGTTCTGCAGATAGCTGTATGTTCCCTGGCAACCCTTTCCCTGAATGCAGGAAATTAACTGCAGAAAATGTCTTAGTTTTCAAATAATAATAAACCAGCAAATTAATATAGTGCAGATCCATACCACCGGCTTGTTTTTGCAAACCCCGTGCCAAGATTCCTGCTCATCTATTCTCAGGTTACCTCATCAGCAAGCAGCAGCCTAGGACATAAGGCAGTGTATACCATACCTGCTTGAACAGCAGGGGGGAGTTTCAACAGGAAAAATTCAGGAACTATTGGGATTTTTAGCTAAAATTTGCTCATTGTGTAGAATGAAAAGAAGAATTCTCACCACAATGCAGTGAGGATTCATTAAACTGTTAAGAAAGAGGCTTGTAGTAAGAGCCCTGCTTAGTTAGTAATTATTCATTATTGGAAGAGCTAAGTATGCCAGCAATGACAGTTAATCCCTTCTTTCCCTTCCTTCTTCCTGCAGAAAGTGGCACAGGAATCCCTCACAACTGCCAGTTCTCAAAAGCTCTGTTCTAGGGTTCAAGATACCCCAGAAGGAAAGCAGCTTCTCCTATCTCCAAATGTTCCATCCTTCCAGTAAGTGCTGACTGAGGCCGACAAGTTCACGACATAAAGCAGGGCTGCTGGGGGAAACCAAACTTGGGCTGCACAAAATGACCTTGTGCAGCATCAGGTCCAGCACAAGTGCCTACAACTCAAACTACTGCATCCTCCCTCCCCACTACTGCCTACAGTAATGACAGCAAACTGGGGTTTGCCTTAAAAATGGTAGGCAAAAGGGAGGTTTTCTTGCTGTCTTCAGTGAATGAGAGGGTGTAGCCCCTATAGTGGACTACACAGTGGTAGATAGAGGGGCAAGACATGAATTTCAACACAGGACACTGCAATTACATGCCAGAAAAAGGTTTTCAGCATGAGTAGAGTCAAACACTGATGCAGGCTGCCCAGAGAAACTGTGGGTTCTCCATCCTCGGGGATACTCAAAGCCCAGCTGAGCACAACCCTCGGCAACCTGAAGCAGCTGGCCCTGCTTTAAGCAGTGGCTGGGCTGGATGAACTCCAAGAGCTTAAACTGCTTTATCCTTATACCACAATGCCAGTTTTGGGTGAAGGACCTACATAGCTTGGGGAATTTCTCCTTGCTTTTAGCCCTGTGATACAAGAGAATAGAAGAGCACTGGAAGGTGAGAATGGAGAAACAGGCACTTTCATTGCTGATATTCAATTAGTTAGTTCAGTTGTGAATAATGAAGGCACGAGGGCATCTTTCTTCTGCTATATCTGTGCTGCCCAGGTGTGGATGCCTTCAGCCTCTAAAGTTGATACTGATATGTGGTTAGGGCTTACAAGCACTTCCACAACAAGCATGAGCTTGTTGCCAGCTTGAAGGATGTTAGTCAGGTGCTTTTTACTAGCATGGAATGCACTCCAACATATGGTGTCACACACATTCAAGGGGAAAAAAAACCCAAACCAAACACCAAACAAGCAACCACCCTCTGCTCAATTAAAGTATATTAAAAGGCAAAAAACAGGGAAGTAAATCCTATCCTTGTGAGAAGACATTAAACCAAAGAGGAATGATTTCCCAGTGAGCCTGTTGGCCACAAACTTCTGAGAACACACCAGAGAGGGAGCTACTTTGATGCAACTTGCTGATGCCATGCATTAAATTACTCTTGTTCTTCCTGTCTGTTCCATCTCAGGGCTCCTTTGAGGCAATTACTACTAACTTGTTATTGCATTCCTTTAGACAATTCAACTCTCAAAAAATGTGATAAAATAATACTTTCCTGTAACAGACTGAGTCTACTCATTCTTTTGGCTACTCCATGTAACCACCAAAAACACAATATCAGAAACATCAGTGTTTTCTCCACAGTATTAGGTATCAGATACCTAAGATGCATACATAAGTGCCACAGAGAATATCCTTGGTAAATTGGTATTTTGAGGAAACACTTCAGAAATAAAATAATCATTATAATTTAAGTCCTCCAGAATATTCAGTTCACCCTGTCACTCCAATTCTCCCTTCTCTCATTCATCTGGATGCTCAAATGCTGCTCTCAAAGATGTGCCTTTCTCTTACCTTTCTCTGAGACTAGAAAACTAGTTTTGCATATTGAATCATTATTTATTTCCATGAATGTCTCTGGGTTCCTTTGACAGCTTTATCTTACTGATGAGAATAAATGTTCTTCCAAAAGCTGCTGCCAGACTGTCCTCATTCTCAGACGTCAAAGAATGTGGTAAGCAGAATCTATCAAAAATAACTCACGTGATCTGAGGGACTTGGAAATTACAATTGATAGTTTTGAAAATACAATTGATACATGGTAGCTTTGGGTAGATCCACTTCACAACTAGCACTCAATCCCTTCCTGCCTTTTTATTTCTCCTGGTCACCATGGGAATTATTCATTTGAAAAACGAATTAGAAAGAAGCAGAGAAATCACTTCAGTATTTCTGAAAATGAGATTGCTTTTTCTCTTCAGATTCTGCAGGTACTCACGTCTAGAAACTTTTTGATGCGTAAGGGAAAGAAACTAAAGGAAGTTAATTTAAACTTATACCAGAGTCCTGTAATGGTTTGGGGCTTCTATAGAGACTGCTTCTGCTTGCATTGAAATCTGACTCCAGAATGTTCATTTTACAAAGCTAAATGCAAGGGGCTACAAGCTGAGAAGGATTAGCAAAAAATTACTTAATTGACCCTACAAGTGCCAACAGGTAAAGCATGCACATGCTGAGCCAGTGAGGGCATGTGCAGCAGAAGGCTGATTCTTCTTCCCTCCACTCAGCCCGGGCAGAGGCTGAGTTTGCCTTCAGCAGACCCGGCCCCAGCCCAACCCTCTCCTCCCCATCAGTGGGGGAAGCTATTCCAGATGCTCCAGACCTGAAACATGCTGACCATCATGGTTAAGTGTCAGGCTTGCAGTGGGGTGGCATGAGCTGATGGTGGTCAAGGAATGAAATGTCAGGTAGCATGTTGTGCCTGGGGGTGCTGCTCAGCTGAGCACTGTCCAGTAAAAGCCTAAGCCAATTAATTTAGATTTTTTACAGCCATAAAAGGAGGACAGCACTTTGGGTTAGAGTTTATACAGATCAGTACAAGCTGTTTAGATCTCAGCAGCCACCAAACCCTGTGTGTAGGCTCATGCACACACAGACACACACATACACACACAGAGTGTGGTGTAGCTAACTTGCTGCAACACTCTGTCCTCATAAGTGAGAAGATCAAGTGGCTGTGGCACTTGAGAATTATCCAGGGCATCCTTTCTATCAGAGATAAATACAGTGCTCATACCAAACCTGAGCTGTTCTGAACCGCATACTGACTGACAGAAGTACATTAAGCTTCTGTGTTCTCATCAGACACTGCCTCAACAACCTTTTTAAAAAAGAATTCAACAAAATTATTCCAAATGCTTTCTCTTAGGCTTTTTACAAAAATTGCCCAACTGTACTGGATCATAGATCCACTTAGCACGGTATCCTTTCTTTGACAGTGCCTGGAAACGGGTGCTTAAAGACTGCAAGAAGCAAGGCAATACAGAGGATGCCATCCCCTTGTACACCCTACCCAGTGACTCAGACCCTTGGGTCTCAAAAAGATATTCAGATCATCATAGCTTGACAGAGTTCTCCTTTCCAAGAATTTTCCCAGTTTCTCTTTTAATCCAGTTTAGGCTTTCACCCATTCTTGCAGCCTATGGTGAAGTTTCACAGCTTCATTACCTGCCCTGCTTCTCTCATTTGCACCGACTGCCTACAATTCCTACATTTTATAGCCTTGCTTTTGCACCCATTTGTGATTTTAGCACAACTCTCACACCTCTTCAGCTTAGTCTTACCCAGGCTAAACAGGACTTGGCAATTTGCAGTATTACATCAAATGGAAATCTTCAGACAGCAGTATTTGCATCTCCAAGGCTCCCATCTTACATCTTAACTGTGATTTTACCACGTATTTGTACAAAAAGTAGAAGTGTTCATGTGCACCCTTGTGAGCTGGTGCCTGCAGTTTTGGCATAACTGCACTTTTGAACTGAAGATGAAAACTTCCTACGTTTAAAATTTATAGCCTTTGCTGAGGTTCATCTCAAATGGAGTAGCACGTCACCTGCAGTGATGTACACCCAGCCAGAACACATAGCCATCTCTCATTCCCAACAAACATAAACACCAAAGCCATCAAAATAAGAAACTGAGAAGCTATTTCTCTTCTTATGTAGCCAGGAGTGCTTTTTGAAGCATGTTTTAGAGGAGGCCAGCATTCCTGAAACACACGTTGCCCTGCTCAGGCTGGTCTCTAGTTGCCATGAGATTCAGGGGCCCCACAGTAGCTGTGGCACACACTGGGGCAATCCTGTGCTTCATGGACCTTCATAGGTGGTCACAACAGCCAGTTCATCAAGCATTGTCTACATGTGTCACTTTTAAGGTGGAACCAGTCAAGTTCCAAGCCAGTTCCAGGCTCAGTTCCTCTGAAGTGCTGCCCAACTCACAGGTCTGACTGGGTGCTTTGTCCACCTCACTGCAGTGGATGCAGCTAAGAGAGAGCAGAGAACACACATATATCCCTGTCTGCATTTCCCAAGGGATCTGTCAAGGAGAGATACTAAGCTGTCCTTGCAAACGAGCAGTTACTGTTTGCTGTTGCTGATACCTTGAGACCTTTGTTTGCAGCAGGTTACTTGGCATGGCTGCAACTTTAGAGGTATTTTTCAAGGGCTGTTTTGGGATGCAGCCAGGCCTTTACAGGTCCTGTAATTTCAATAATGAAATTAAAACCAGAACTTAGTACTTGGGGGACTGAAGGAAAAGAAACATGGGGCTAAGTAATGCCTGCTCACATTTTTTCTTTATGAGATCTCTCAATCTGCTAAATAAAAATCACACAATTCTTCACAATCAAGAATGCAAAGCAGAAAACCAGCTTCTTGATAAGGCAGCAAGCACAAAACTGGGAAGCTTAAAGGGATATGGCTAAATAGAAATTGTTGTTCTAGACAAATTATCTGAATGGACTGATCTTGTCCTTGAATCTAGTGTCTGCCATGCTTAATGGATCTGGACTAGTGTATTTAAACAAGCTAGAATCCATAGAAAATTTTTTAACAAAAATAGTAAAAATTTTAAAGCTACTTAAATATTAGACAGAACATTTTGGTCCCAGACAGGACTAGGATTCTTTTGAAATCTGGAAATAAAGAGTGGTTAGGACCTCATTTCCACTGAAAAGAAAAAAAAAGAAAGAGGGAAGAAGGCCCTTCCTGCCTTATGCGATTCTGAAAATACCTTCCCTTGAACTACATATAAATACATTCAGTGGAGACCACATCTTTAAAAGTCAGCTTTTCAGGCATGGGGCTTATATGGAGCACAGATACTATATATGCCAAAGCCAAAGGCCTGAAAACCGAGGCTCATAGGAAATCAGAACATATCTGGCCCCAACTCAGCCTTGCCATCAACCGTAATCCAAACATTAATGCAAAGAGTCAAAATTACTTCTTAATTCCTAAATTCCAACTAATGGGAATTTTAACAATCAATTTATAATCCCATGTGTCCCTTCAATGAACAGGAGTGAAGAATGAAAACCAAATCTGCAGCAGAGCCTCGTGTAGAAAAAAAGCTGGAAATGGCTGCTGTACAGGCACAAATTATATTACTAATGTGATCTGGCAGTTTTGCTTGAGTCCCATAGCTGCAGCTTAATCATATCTTTGACACAGCTAAATTGCTAGGATACAATGGGACCTGTAGCTAATAACATTGCTTCAAAAATCAACAAACTCCTGTTTTCCTAAAGTGATTATAAGGAACTCCCATATATTTTACATGAACTGCATCTGCTTAACCATCCTGTTCTGAGGCAAGATCACAAGTAAGCAACCTGTTTTGTGTCATTAGGGTGGGAAGGGATCAGACAGTGCTTTGCAATAGGCATTCTCAGTGCTGCTCTCAAATGCTCTCTTGGTTTACACTGACATTTAACACAGCAGCAACAGAGAGCGGGAAGATTTTGTTCTTATTTTTAACAAGAGAAAACAAGATAGTGCAGATAGCAAAATCACAACTGATAGTGAGGACACAGGGCAGACAAAAAGAAGTAGATTTAAACACTGTGCTTAGATTCCAAACTGATGTGACGCCACACTCTCAACCCCAAACTTCAACATTCAGTGCTGGAAAACACTGCATCCCAGCCCAGCCAGGCTCAGACAGGCACCAGCTGGCTGGCACACCCCCTGGCACCACCACATCCACAATCTACCCCTTGTTTGAGAGCTTTTTCAGTTAAAACCACTTGTCCTGAAAACACTGGACATTTAACTAAGTTGACAGAAACCAGCTGATTTTTGACTGCATTGGGGGCTCCTGAGCCCAGGGACACCTGATCAGCAGCCCAGAGGCCCATTAGGACACAGCAGCCCTTGGGAGCCAAACAGGCGAGGAGGGGGTGTTGCCAGGAGCATGGGAGGGAGACTTAAATGTGGGCAAACAGGGTGTGGCATGGCAGTTCAGGATGACCCTGATGGACCTCACACATCGACACGCAGCTGTCCAGGTCTCCGGCTGCAGTGAGTGCCTGAGCTTGTCACTGATGCCACACGGCAACAGAGACAAAACCTGTTTGAGGTGTGAACAGGTGAACAGCCTGCTCAACCTGGGAGCCCAGCTGAAAGAAATGGAGAGGCTAAGGAGTATCAGGAAGTGTGAGAGGGGTAGTTCACTGAACTGTAGCAGATGTGCCCTCAATCTCCAGAAACAGGGGGTCGAGCTGCAGGAGACAGTCAAAAGACTGAGAGATACCAGGGAGGCTGAGAGGGAACTGGACTGCTGTTTCTAAGCTCCTGTGGTTGGGGAACCACAGCCCCAAAAATTCACACCCTGGCACATACAGAAGGGAGGGAAGGCATTAACACAGGGACTTGGGAAGCGGTGGGATAAAAAACCAAAGCAAAATAAAACAAATAAACAAAAAAAACCACCAAAAAAGCAACAAAAGGAAGAGGAAAGGAACTAACAAAAGGAAGGGGCTTCCTTCAAAGCCAGACATTCCTGCCCAGCTGGATATCCCCACTCAGAACCATTTCGTAGCTCTGCAGGCTAACAAGGCAACACCCCATACACAGGAAGAACAGCCAGAGCTAACTGGAGCAGCCCAGCCTGCTGCACAAATGAAGAGATTAACAACTAGTTCAGCCAAGAAAAGGCAGCAGGTGATAGAAGTGGCTGACTGTACTTTAAGAAGCACAGAGGCACTCATCTGTCACCCTGACCTGTGCTCAGGGGAGGTGTGTTGCCTTCCTGGAGCCTGGATCAGGGATGTTACTGAGATACTGCCAAGCCTAGTCAAACCCACTGTTTATTACCCACTACAATGTTCCGTGGGGGAGCTGGTGATATAGCTGGCAGCAGTCTGGGAAGCATTAAGAGAGATGACACAGCCCTGGGAGAGGTGGCAAAGGGCTCTGGAGCTCAAGTAGTTTTGTCATCAGTTCTCCAGGTCAAAGGAGAGGGGCTTGAAATGGCCAGTCAAATCTGGCAGGTCAACAAATGGTTAGAGCAATGGTGCCATACTCAGGGTTTTGGTTACTCAGACCATGGGACTCATTTTGCCAAGCCTGGTTTACTGGGGGCTGATGGGGTCCATCTGATAAAGAAGAAAAAGAGTATCTGAAGGGGGTTTACAGGGAAACTGGAGAGGGACTCTTCATCAGGAACTGTAGTGATAGGACAAGGAGTAATAGGTACAAATTGAAAGAGGGGAGATTTAGGTAAGATATATGGAAGAAATTCTTTACTGTGAGGGTGGTGTGACACTGGAACAGGTTGCCCAGGGAGGCTGTGGATGCCCCTACCCTGGCAGCATTCAAAGCCAGGTTGGATAAGGCCTTGAGCAACCTGGTCTAGTGGGAGGTGTCCCTGCCCATGGCCCAGGACATTGGGACTAGATGATCTTTAAGGTCCATTCCAACCCCTTAGCATTCTGTGATTCTATGACAAAGGAGCACTCACATGAGCAGTGCCCACAGAGACTGGCAGGGGCACTCATTTCCTGCAAGGAATAGTGAGAGCTGTGGTTCAGCTCTTTATAACTCATTACTACTCTCTGAAGATCCTACCACTACCCTGAGCTTGCATATGCTGGCTCCAAATATAGCTCAGAATTACTTGCATTTGCAAAGGCTAGAGGGAGAAGTCATTCTGCTATCACATGGATTGGAAATTGTTTGGGAATGGAATATTTTGGATAAAGATGTACTAAAAGACTTGTGTCAAACTGGTATTTTGGTTGCATCCATTATAGTGACAATTCTTCTTAATTTCAGATGATACTTCTTTTCTATTTCTGAATTTTTAATTAAAAATACTTTTTCTTTATTAAAGGGAGTCTTTCTGATCCAATCAATGTCAGTATAAGCCTGGAACCTTCTCCCCATTTTTAGTGCCTAATCAGACAGGCATCAGGCTTCACATGTGCGTCAAAAAGAGCTCATTTCAATGCATTTCAGACAACACAGGTACTTCACAATGGGTTTATGGTTGTGTTCTTTTCTTTATTAACCATAGCACGTAAAGCAAAAGCACAAAGGCAGTCCTCAAAAAGAAAAATCCCAGAATGCTTGGGGGGGGAGCAATATCTAAACAACTATTCTGCTGTTCTCTAATGTGTTACTAAAGACACCACCATTCCTCATCCCTCCAGAAGTGCTCTTAATTAAATAAGAATCTATTAAAAAATACAGTGTCCCTCAGTGTAAACTCCCACCCCCACCCTTCTCTTTCAATTTTAAAAGCGATCTATTTTGCCTTCTCCCTGCCTGGAAGCTCATTAGAAACAGCCCCTTCTGCACACACGCATCACCTAACACAGATTTGGAGGGAGAGACAGACAGAAGAAAGGGAGAGGCAGAAATTAGAAAGCGAATTAAAATAGTAGACCTGCGAGACAAGAAAGCCACTGCAGACAAAGAACACCCGGTACTCACAAGGGAACAGTGATGGCTGAGACACCAATGTGGGTACCATGGGATTAAAACAGAAGCTGTTGCTTAACTTTGCAGCAGAGATGCAGTGCTGCTCTAACTAAATTCAATTACCAACAATAACCAAGGCAAATCAGACGGATCTATCACTTTGCTTTCTCTGGGTGGCAGAAGGTCACCATTAAACGTGCCTCAAACTTAAAGGGAAGTGCCAAGCACGGGCAGCATTGCTGTCACAGGCACAGTGTCACTACCTGTTGAGCGCTGTGTAAAGCCCACAGGATCATTCTCTGCCACTCTTCTTCCTCAGTCCCTGCTCCCAAACATTGTCCAGCTCACCTATTGCCTGAAAAGTCCAAGCTGGTCAAACCAAAAACTTGTTCCCTCTCTGAGAGATACAGAGGTGACAAAACCAGAAACCCAGGGGCAGACTGGGTTTTTTCCGCCCGCTTTCTATAAGAGAGATTTACTTGAGTAATTGACTCCTAACAGTTCACCTTAAAATCGCTTTTCCACTCTGCAAGAGCTTTTCCCACCTTGTGCCAGATACCTCAAGGAGCAGTATGGTATCTGTTGATGGCAAGCTACTCCAAACACAAAGTTCCCTTTGAGCTTTATTCTGTGGCAGCATAAACAATAAAGTAACAAGTAGAAGAGAGCTGGAGATGAACTTTTTACAAGGGCATGCGGTGACAGGACAAGTGACAGGATGGCTTCAAATTGACAAAGGGCAAGTTTACATTAGATGTTAGGGAAAAGTTCTTTACTGTTAGGTTGGTGAGGCACTGGAACAGGTTGCCCAAAGAAGTTGTGGATGCCTCATCACTGGAAGTGTTCAAGGCCAGGTTGGATGGGCCTTTGAGAAACCTGATCTAGTGGAAGTTGTCCCTGTTCATGGCAGGGGAGGTGGAACTAGGTGATCTTCAAAGTCCCTTCCAAATCAAACCATTCTGTGTTTCTATGAGTATTTCATCAACCTCTCTGACACCAGATAGGATGAGAAGGAGGGAATAGAAATCACATGAGTCTTGGGATGGAGACAAATTCAAAATGCAGTAAATCTGCCTGCCTTAGTGAGGAGGGGCTGAGAATTCACATATAACCTTCATCCACTGCTTAAAATATCTCCAAAGAACAATTTGAACTCCAGGCTTAACCAGGGCCTTTTACACAACTCCCCAGATACATCTGCCTAAAAGGTGGCTTTGCTCTCCAGATAGGCTCTGCTTGTCCTGCACTGTCCTCTGAACATAAACCTGCCTCTCCTGATACTTGAGAGGTAAAATGACATGAGCCACATGCTTTTTTTGCCTTTTTTTCCTTCTTTTTTTTTTTTTTTTTCTTTAATATGAAGTTGTTTCTGCAATGGATTTTAAGTAACTTCATACAGCTGCCCAGCACAGCTGCCTGGCAGTCCCTTCAGTACAGTGGTGGGAACATCCTTCTCTTTGTCCCTTGGAAAGCTGTGCTAGAAGAGAGTAAGAAAGAGGATCCAAAATGAGGCCCATACCTAAGCGTGACTGCAAGGTTATTTATTTTGGAATGTTTTGCTAGATTTCATCCTTCACACATGATGGAATTTGCTCCAACTCAAATTTTCATTACCGGACATCCCTGTCCAAGACCACTGCTTTCAGAAGATGATGCACTGTTTCATTCAGGGAGACTCCAAGGAATTTCTTGGAGGGGATGCAGCCTGACAAAATATCTCACTGACCTGAAAAAAGAGTATCCAGAAGAGATTTTGTCTTCTCCCCCAAAAATTCAATGAAGAGCGGTTCACCTTGTCCTTTTTTCTGAAGTTGCAGAGTCACTTCCTTGCTGAAACTCCATGGCATTTTCATCTTAAGGCTCTTTTCCAGTATGCTTTCCTGTGAGAGTTTTGTTCTCTATGATTGCTAGGCTCACACTTGTGAGAGAGGACAGATAGCAAAAGCTCTAAACCAGATGGAGGTACCCGCAGTCACGCTGAGTAGCAACCTTGATTAGATTTTTAATAATGCCAACATATTAAGCAGAACTGTGACAAGAAGAACAGATTCTAAGCAGCCAAGGAGGTAGCTACAGCTTTAATAAATCCTTTGCCGATTTGGGAAGTGGGAGGGTGAGAGAGCACTGATCTCAGCATGTAAAACTGAGGCAGGAGCTTAGAAATTAGACCTGGTACATCACTGGACTACTGCTGGGAAGCCACACGGAAAGACATAGCTTTGTATTTTAAAATGTAAGTAGTCAGCTCTTGGTTTCTAATGTCTCTTCCTGGAAAGCATTAAAAAAAATTATAGTAAATAAAAAACCTAAAATCTTGGGTAATTGTAGGAAGTAACCTCAAATTCTGCATTTAGAGCCATAGGATCTAATAGCACAGAGTACTTCAAGTTTTGCCACACACACACACACACACACACACTTGTTTCAAATCAGAGGTTACACACCAAAAGCTCACTTTCAGCCTTTTAGCCTCAGACAGGCTGCACTTAAACCACATAACTGCTGGCAGCTTTCTGTTCACAAACCATCCTGGCAGGTTCTGTGCCCGAGTGCCCGGCTCAGCTGGGTGTCTAAGGGAAGGGGCCGCCTTGTTCATGCTGCAGTAGCACTCCGGGTGCCCTCTTTATTACCTGCCCCTGACTCTTATCTCCTCCCCATATGGACTCCCTGGCTTCCTGGCACTTGGATGTACCATCAAATAATACCTTGCCTTGTTCTCTGACAATGCTTTCATGTGGATCTTGGTAACGGAGCACCTTTTGATTTCTCCACCTCTTGATCTTGGCCCACACTGACTGCTCACTTTTTGTTCCGTTCTGGGCTCACATGGAACTACGGGGAGCAAATTTATTTGTGATTGACCAATGCAACCCTATGCCTAACATCTACAAAGCAAGTCTCCTTGCAAAAGAAAAACTGCAGGATCAGAAGCTCTCTCAGTAAAGCAAAATATTTTGTTTAGTCCTTAGTAATGAGGAAGCACGAAGAAAAGGAAAGAAGGAATGTCAGAAAGTATAAAGTCATCAAAAGCAACTAATATGTACAATTTTGTCAAAGCCCACTTCCAGGTCACAAGAAAAATATCATTTTATTTTATCAGCAGATTAAAATGAAGGAGACACTGTTTCCAATGAAGAATTTTACCACCATCTTCAACAAGAAGAAAATAAAAAATTAAAATAATAATAATAATTATAATAATAATAATGATAAAAGCGTCTTTTAAGACAAGTTTTGCCCTTTAACATGCAGACCTGTTACTGCACTGATGGAATTTTTATCATAGAATCATAGAATATACTGAGTTGGAAGGAACCCACAAGGATTCAGTCCAGGTCCTGGCCCTGCACAGGACAGCCCCAAGAATCACACCATGTACCTGAGGCTGACAAACACTTCTTGGACTCTGTCAGGCTTGGTGCTGTGACCACTTCCCTGGCAAGGCTGTTCAACTTCCCAAACACCCTCTGAGTGAAAAACCTTTTCCTGATATCCAACCTAAACCTCCCCCAACTCTGCTTCAGACCATTTCCATGAGTCCTGTCACTGGTCACGAGAGTGAAGAGATCAGTGCCTGCCCCTCCACTTCGCCTCATGGTGTAGAGCCCAGTGAGGTCTCCCCTCAGTCTCCTCTTCTCCAGCTGAACAGACCAAGTGACCTCAGCTGTTCCTCATACAGCTTCACCTCCAGGCCCTTCACCATCTTCATTGCCCTCCTTTGGACACTCTCTAAGAGCTTGATATCTTTCTTATATTGTGGTGCCCAAAACTGCCACAATATTCAAGGTGAGGTGGCCCCAGTGCAGAGCAGAGCGGGACAATCCCCTCCCTCGACCAGCTGGTGATGTTTTGCCTGATGCCCCCAGGACACGGTCGGCCCTCCTGGCTGCCAGGGCACTGCTGACTCATATTCAACTTGCCACTGACCAGGACTCCCAGATCCCTTTCTGCAGTTCTGCTCTCCAGCCTGTCATTCCCCAGCCTATACACACAGCCAGGATTGCCCCATCCAAGGCAGAGAATCCGGCACTTGCCCTTGTTAAACTTCATATGGTTGGTAATTGCCCAGCCCTCTAATTTGTTGAGATCTGGGCACAAAGGGCAGCAGGACCTTCAGGTCTTGATGAATGCCTCAGGTACTAGAGCCTTAGTAGGAGATGCTGTTCATACTGTCTTTCATGCATATAAGCCTTGTCTTTCATATGAAGAAAGGCATGTAACAGTTATTTGAGTAATTGCAATCCAATTACCGCCCCAGGACAGACCTGCCCCTTTGCAGAAATACATCTGGGAATCTGCATAGATTTCAGACTGAAGGTAACAGAAATCATCTTGATAAGATACAGAACAGTCCTGCTTCTAACCTACCTGTTTTGTCAATGAATGTAATCAGTGAGGCCACCACAGATATCCAAGGGTACGCTGTGGATACTGCTTGGAGCTGCAGGAAAGGAAAATACAGTGGCAGCAGAGGGGCTACCTGTACCCAGCCTCCCAGTCAAGGCCAAGGAAGAACACGTAAGCACTGTCTGGGTGTGCACTAAGTTGAATATTAATGTGCAAGATGGTTACTGGAACCTTTACTATTTAAATTGCTTGTTTTTATGTTATATTGAAGGCCAAGTGACAGAAATAAAACATTACTTCTCTTGGTACTCTCTACTTAAATTGCAGCAATAAATATTTTTAAGAGTAGTGTTGTCAAATCTCAAGTACAGGTTCATCCCTCCAGATTGTACATCATGCTAGCTTGTTATCTACCATTTCATTATGAGCTTTCATAAATAAACTGGGAGCTACCTCTCTCCTGGTCTGGCTATTTCCAGAATTTGTTTCCATAAGAATTCCTGCTCTTTTAATCCTCCCACACAAGAAAGTGCTTTATTTCTGCTGAAAGCAAACTAACTCCATGTCCCTGTCCTACCTGCCTGTGAGGATATGTTCAGTAGCTATAAGGATACCACTTTCTTGCATTTCACAATGTTAAACAAAATGTAAAGAATGTTTCTTGTATACTTAGATAAATGTGAATCTTTTGTGAACTCCTCTTGCCTTTCTGCAAAAGAGAAATAAAAATAATGATAGATTGAAATTACAAATTTCTAATTTTCACATCAAAAGAGAATGAAACTGATTTCCAACCAAGTTTGAGAAAGGACAAAAAAGCAATAACTGAAAACCACACTTTCCCTGATGTGCTAAGGCTGTGATTGCCTAACATGATTTCCCTTTCAAAACTCTCCATTGCTATGAGTCACAAATGTCTTTGATAGTGGTTTGCTGACAGTCTCCCATATGCTGGTTGTCTCAAAAACGCACACAGCTTGTCCAGCAAAGTGCTAAACCTCAGCATTTTGCAACCCTCCAGTTTATCTAGCAATTACAGTTGCTACAAAAAGGAAAAAAAAAAAAGGCTGCTATTTGCTCAAAAGTATTTATAATCATTTCAGCTATTTCTGAGAGTGAATACAAGAACAGAATGCCCTGGCATATACAGTAACGAAAAGTGAGGGACAGCTCTGTTTTGTGGTTGTTGCATGTGCTGCTGACAAAGGAGATGCTGTTTGGTAACTAAATATATAAAAGATTGATATTGGCCTTTATTTCTGTTTCCTGATTTAACTTTTGTTTCAGAACATCACTGCTTTGGCTTGCACACTTTGTCTTCCAGTAAATCACAGCATGCACTTGCAAACACAGAGGGAGTCTCCAGCTTTTCCCAGGCATCAAATGGTGATTAGAAAATCATCCTGTATCATAAACTGCAGGTCTGAACCTGACCACTGACACATAGGCTGAAGAAAGAAGGCAGCTAGGGGTGAGAAAGGGAACTGTTGCATGGAGCACAGAGAGATTTATTGTCTATATAATTACTTTTTTTGTGATTTGCACTGGCAGGAGAGACTTTAACTGAGATTGTTATAGGTTTGGAGCAAGCAGGACTCCATAAACATGCACTTGTCCAAGCAGTGACACAAACTCAAATCGCATCACAGGGACATTTCAAGTTTGTGAAGTTTTCCATTAGATGTTGCCTGCTCGTGGCACAAGAGTACAGAACAGCACAGATGCTACGCTGGCAGTGCTGCAGAACAGCTCAATCCTGTATTATACCTCTGCTTCAGCAACAGAAGACAAAAATAGATGCAAGTTTTACAACTTGCAAACCCAGCTCCTCATTCTTTTCCTCCAAACCTCTTCCTACACCTTTAGATCTTTCTAAGATGTTTACCCATCTCTCCCACCCCCAAGACCTTGCCTGCAGCATAGCAGTATATGAATTTGCCTGGCAACCTGACATAAATATCCAACCAACCAGCAAACAAAGCCTGGCATGCTCTTAGCTGCAATGTTTCTGTGCACAGACTTACAACAAATCAGAGCTGGCCACCAGGCAAAGAATTAACTCATTTTCTTTAGCTCAATTTATAATCTAAAGTTTGAGGGGAGAGGCAGACATTTGCCTTCCTTTATTTTACCTGTATGCAATGTTCAGAACTCAGCTCTAGACATCTCTCTCCATCTTTGGTCAGAAAATACAAAGCACTGTATCTGCTTCTAAACTGGCTGCTTAGAATCTGTTTCTAAACTGGTCAAATAAATACCTCTACTGGGGAGAGGTGAGATAAAGCACAAGGAAAGGTGGGGTGTGAGTGAGCGGAGATGCACTGGAAAACACACAGAAATGAGCTGTGTTTGACTGACAGCCTGGGATCCTGCAGGAGACCAGCACCCAGCTCATCACTGAAACCCACCGTGAGACCTGAGCTGTGCCCAGTGCCCAAGGCACCCTCTCAAGGGATGGCACTGAATGGGATCATTTCAGAAGGAGCACATCACAAAAGGAATCAGTGTGGGGCAGGAATCTGTGCAAAACACCACAGACAACCTTCCTCAAGATTTCAGCTAATGCCAGTCTTCATGGAACCACGGGCTGGCTCGGGGGGGAAAGAGCATTGCCTGCCCTGAGCAGCTCCTTGTGTCCCAGCTAGTAACTGGTGGCCTTTCACAGCAGTTCCAGCAGATAATGAGAGCTGCACCCTGTGCAGAGAGTGGTGCTGCACCCAAGTGCTGCTGTCTTTGTCCCCCCACTCTCTGGGACGTGCGATACACCAGGAGTGTTTCAGAGATCAGTGTGTCCTCTGCACTTCAAACCAGCAAACTACAAGGTAAGTACACAACAAGAAATCCCCGTCTCATTTCTTTAAACTTATCAATGTGGAAAAAATAAATGAGACCCACATCCTGTATCAACTACGAGCAGAGTTGAAAGGAAGGTAAGATTGCGTGATATTAGCAGTTTCATCGTAATTAAACTGTTACATTCCATCCTGCCCCACAAAACAGATTACTTGAGACTGGAACACAAAACACAGGACCAAGTCAAGCCAGAAACAAAGTTTCACTCCATCTATATTTGCCACCGCAAATGTAGCATCATGCACAAAGGTCTGAGTCACTGCTGAGCACATGGGAGTTCATCCCACTGTTTCTCTGCCCTATATACATGTAATAAAGAGCCCAGGTAAGAGATCCCCTAGGTAAGAGTAGATGAGGAAGGCTGACACACGTGTCATGCTTTGACACATTGCAGAAGTGCTTTTTACCCTTTGTTTAAGAGAAAGTGTTGCCAGTGCAAATAATTATCAATAATAATGCAGTGAGGAAATACTAGAACTTGGTTTGTGTGGGATGGAGGTAAATTTAAATGGCACGCCTTGCAAAAGAGGCCGACGGGCTGTTCCACATGTACTGTTCTGCATACTGGCATGGCTGGAGTGTGAAATGAATGGAAAGCCTTAACCCCTAACGTGCCATTGTTTCCCCAGTTCCCTTGCCAACTAAATGGTTAGCAAGAGTGCACATCAGGAGAAAAAGGCCAACAGAGGGAGAGGGGGGACAAGTCAAAAGTAAAAATATTTCTTACAACTGATACTGCAGGCTTGAAAATCCAGAGCACAAAGACAGTTTTGCCCTTCCCCCACTACTTAGCTTTGACTTGCAGTCAGGTCCTTCCATTTGTGGCTGGTACCACCTAACACTTTGGTGTGGCTGGCTGCACATGAGCATTGCTACGGCACATACTGCAGGAGGTTTAACACGAGCAAACATGAATACCTCTGAAACTACCTGGCAGTACAACTCTTGGGTTAGTCTCTCAGATACTTAGCTTTGCCTATCTGAAAAAAAATGAGAGCGAGCTCGTTAGCTACATCAAATGCCTTCGTGCTTTGTCTTTCCCCACAGGAAACAATGGGAGCAGAGTCAGGCTTCAGAACAGTTGGCAAAGGTTCAACAAAGCAGAGGTAGGCAAAAGCAGACACTCATCCAGCACCCCCATTTCTAGAGGCAGATGAATGCAAATAGACTACAACCTTTATGGTAAGCCATCTTTCTCTGTCCTCAAGAGCTTCATTTTACACAGGATGGTGTTTTATAAAATATGACTCTTACTACTCGGGAAGGCACATGCTGAATATTTGGAAGAATCAGTCAGTGTACCAACTGACATTTGGATTCCTATTTTCATAACCCAAGACATATAAACTTTCTTCCTCGTTTTTATTTGACTTTCTAAAACAAAAGCTTGCATTGAGAGAGACCCTGGAACACTTGGGAAAGAAGCTGGCAACACAGAATAGCCCTGAGGTACAAAAAGGGGGTAGCTTTATTTATTCTTCTAAGAAAAAGAGAGGAAAAGCTAATCCAAACAAACCATATGCATTCTGTGTTGTTGGTGAGGTATGGAGAAATCATGTCAAATACCCAAATTATACAGCATGTCTTTGGAAACCTGAAACACAAGCTACTTTGTCTGATTATGCTCATTTTACAGCTTCACTGAAGAAACTAAAGAAATTAATGCTTCAGGCAGTTACCCAACAATAATAATTGCCAAGACCCCCATCATTAAAATCATGTTGTGAAACTAGATAAAAGCAAGCCCTGTTTTGATCAGACCCCACATCAATATAGTGCTCACAATCAGCCTGCACAGTCATGCACTGTGGCCAAGCTCAGCCTTTTTTTTGTCACAGCTCTGAACTGACTGCACTGTCCTGAGCACGGGCACCATAATGTAAACAAGATGTAACATCTCAGCTGAGGATCTGAATGGGAACACACAGGAGAGATAAAATGAGTGAAACCAACAAATTTTAATCAAGACCTCTACAGAGCTATTTCAAAATGTGCTCTAAAATATTCAAATAAAATTAAAATGTTCGTTAACACCATGACAAAGAGAAGCATGTGAATTTCATTCTGCTAATTGCAGTAGCCCTCTCAGTCTACAGACAAAGTTTCTTACTCCAAATACCTCAGAAACACACTGTTATTCAAGCTATTGACCAAGTTCATATTATGGCAGGTACTACTCAGTATTTTCTCAGTTCTACTGCAAGGATACATATCTGTATTTTTTAATGTATATGCTTGATCTTTTCCCCCAGAGATAAACAGAAGTGGCACATTTAAAGCATATGCATGAAACACAACATTTTTGAAGTGGCACCAGTGACAGCAGCAGCAGTGCTGGCAGCATGTTAGCATTTGGCTAATTGAGCCATTCAGGTTAATGAGCTTCACAATTGTGAGGATCAACTGGAAAAAAATAATTTCTTTAATACCATAAGCATTGAAAGCTTGCTCATCCAGGTTTCCAGAAGCATCCTATTTGTATCAAAGAGGAATGAAGACACAGATCAGGGAGTGAAAAGAGCCCCTCCCACAGCCCCACATACCCCTCAAGAAAACAGGACTCTCCCAGACACCCTCTATTTGAGATGCCAAACGGGAACGCCAAAACAAGCCCCTTACTGACAGCAAATTGTGCAGACTCTCCAGCTCCTTCCTTCCAGTGGAATAATTAACAATGCTGGCAAGTACATTATCATAAACTTCAGCGTTAACACCCCCACTGCAAAGAACAAAGGCTGTTCACATCCCTCCCTAGCTCCTGCTGCAGACTGGGTGCTGATTCTGACAAGTTGCTCTGCGCCAATTTAGATTCCTCTCACATTTGGAAGATGATGTTCATAACCACAAGCTAGAGAATACTTTTTAAGTGATGCTGGAAAGCACAGAAAACAGCACTCTGAAAACCTGCAAGCCAGCCCAGATCACCTCCTGATGTTGATTTAGCTGTCCTTATGCAGAATTCAAACAAATGGTTTATAACAGTTACACGCAACATCCTTTATCTCAAAGGATCTTGGAGTTCTGCTAGACTGGGGCTGGACCTTGCATGTTTATTACCAGGCACTCTCCCTCTTGATTGGCTCACAGGTTGGAAGAAGCCAGGTATCTGCAAAAGTAGGTCCTAAACACTTCCATTAAGAAGTTTTTTTCCCACCTCTGATAAATGGTCCCCGTTGACAACATGCAGCAACGTTTCAGCACTGGGCAAACTTCAGCCCTGGTCAATGTACCATGGCTGACAGCCACCCTTCACTAGATGCAGGCCACTGGGAGGACTAGGTATGTGACAGCTAACCCTGTGTCAGCTGACCAGCTGGAGCCTGCTCATCACTTCACTTGTTGGTGAACTTGAAAATCTAGTGAGGTGCCAAGTTGTTTTGGAGGCTTACTTGGACACACAAGCAAGAAGAGCACTTTGCAACTCATGTCTGGTGGCTACACAGCTTTCCTTTGGATACGACTTCATGGATACAATACATCCTCAGGGTATTCTGAGATTAATAAAAGACACTTAGCAAGATGTGTCCTGCACTACTGTCAAGCTGCGTCTCCAGTATTTCTGAGAGCAGACCTCAGGCTACTACACTTAGGTTTTAATTATAAACTCCAACTGGTCTGAGTGAGACCCTAACCCAACCATAGCCCTTTTGCATGCATCAAACTTCTACTCTATGAAGGTGGAGGTTTACAACGGAAGAATAATTTCTACAGGGGGCCTTGGGGATGGGACTCTGTTGGCTTTTCTCTTGCTGGTCTGCCCCACAGCCAGGACAACATCTCTGGTTGTGAGGCTGGCACTTGGTATCTTTTGGGATAGTTAGGCAGGGAAGAGGGAACAGCTGCTTTGTATTCTTAATGGATTCTACTGAGCAAGACTGGATTTCTAGTGGAAAGCCAAGATATGTACAGCACCAGAGAGGTATATTTTTTATGTGCTGAAGTAAGTAAACAAAAAAAAAGCCAATCCAAGGTACTTTACTACAGATACTTTATGTTCCTGTGGTTGTCAATTTATTCAGCAAAGTTCTCTTTCAAACTGCTGTCACAAACTCTCCAAGTGTAACAACAAAAGTTGACATTTCTAGGAGGCAAGTGATGTCAAAGTGCAGCAACCTTATCCATGAGGTAACAAAACAAAGGAGAAGAGTATCATTCACTGGGAAAATGAACAGCCTGTAAAGAAACAACTGCACTGCAGAAGTAAACCAAACAATTCCAACCAAATCAAACCAGGCCATCCCTTACCTCTTCTGTCCCTTCCAAACACCTCTGGTTGCTAGCACCTGGGATGAACTGTGGCACAGGGAGTTCTCACTATAACTGGTATTTAGTACATAGTCTCTGTGTTTGGCAGCACACTCTGCTGACACAGAACAACGCTCAAGAGCTGGGAAATCTAGTGTTTCTGCATCTTTTACAGAAAAAGAAAGTCTCCCTCACAGAGAGCAGATGTGGTTTTCACCTGACCTTTGTCAGCTGAGGATGCTGCACTACATTTGGACGTAAGTAGTAACAATGGATATGACCTGCCTTGTTTGTTCAATGTTAAGTATTAACAAGGCCTGGGCTACCTCAGCCATGGCCACATTGCACTAGGTAAGATGTGCCAGCATAAACAGCTTTATACAAACAACAGCCCAATCTCTGGGAAGGACAGTGCATCCCAGGAACAGGGAAAAGAAGCCAAAGGTATTTTCATGTTGCTCAGAAAAACCAAGCTGTAAAATAAAGGATGGGGGGGAAGATACAAATCCATGTTTGTAGAAAACTCAGCTGTTTGTCAGTCACAGAATGCTTATTTTCATCCTCAAGAAAGACGGATTTCATCTTTGGAGGTGACTCCTGGATTTCTCTCACAAATAAATAACTACTACTCAGCAGACAAAGAAACAATAGTCCTCAGACTCCAGTCTGTAGGGATTCATCTTTTCAGTTTCTTATACACAGTGGAAATGTACATTTTGTTATCTGCTGTCAAGGAGAGGGAAAGCCAGCAAAAGTTTTATTGCATCACATTCTCAGGATTCTAAACATACCATATCACATACACACTGTAATGAGTTTTATTTTAACTGTTTTTGGAGACTGCTTTAGTGGACACTGAAATTGAATAACCAGCTCTGCTCACGGAATGAAAGGAAGTATAAGAGTATACATAAAAGGTCTGTCATTATGTTACAGAGGGCCTTGCACATAACCCAAGCAGGAGGGACGCGATGGCCATCGGCATGGAAGTATTTTCCATCTTATATGTTTAAAAACAACAAACACACACTCAAAAAAACCCCCCTAAAACCCCCAAGATACACACATCATGCACCCATCACTTGTATGCATATGTCCTTCATCAGGGGTATACAAAGGTGCCATGGTCAGAAGCTGGCAAGTCACACAGCAGCACTAAGGTAGCTTCCACCCTACAACACTACAATATCCTTTTGGGCTGGCATCTGCCTCTCAAATTTACATTTTTCCTCCTATTAATAATACTCTATTCTACCCTCCTTTCCCACCTATAACCTCTCTGACAATTTTGGTCTGGGGAATTGACGCATTAGGAAAACAATCAGCTTGGTCTGAAGCAAAGAGAAAGGGGATATTCTTCACATCTTGAGGAAATCAAGTCATGCTTTCCACATCAGGCAAGTGCATCTGTACTTGGATCTCAAATGCTGGCCTGTCTCCCAACTTTATTTGTTCCACCCCACCATAAATGAGCTATCAACCCATTAAGAAAGGCTATAGTGACCTCTCTCTCCCCACCCTTTTTTGCCTCTGCTTTCAAAAGGTAATTCAGCTTCAATCACACTTTCAGTGATGCCAGTGGAAATTTTCTTTTCCCTTTACTTCTATGAGAGCAGAAAGAGGTTGCACCAGAGGCCTGATCCTGGCTTATCCACACATAGAGTTACTAAGCAATAAGCCTGTAGATGAAACCAATCCAAAAAAAGATATCACAGAAAACAACTCAAATACTATTTACTCTAAGTTTTTCTTTGCAATTTTTTAATTAAGAAGAATAAATATTTTAGAACTTCCTTTTTCCCCCTTCATAAGATCTACTACACATGAAACACTGATTGCCCTGAGCCTGTCTCATTCTCTGTGTTGGTCCATGTTCAATATTTCACTGAGACCTCTAAGCTGGTGCTTGGTGTTGGCAGCTCCAAGAGGTTACTCGTTTTGCAGTTCAAAGGAAAGAATCTAAGACACTGACAATATTTGGAAACATTCCTCACCAATGACAGGGAAGAGCAAAAGTCATATTAACAAATGCTTTCAACATCAAAAAATGAAAATGCATTGTTGTACTTTGTCCCTACTTCTGAAGGAGACTTTTCCTCCTCCTTATAGACGTAAAGGGGGAAGCCATTGCCATTGTCATACTCAGATTCCACCTGCAATAATTTCACTATGAACAAATGTTCATTTCCAACCATTATCAGCTTGTTTCATTCTGTCCTTCAGTTTAATGTTTGGATGCTGTTTGCATTTGTTCAGATAAAACAAAAATCACATAACAACCACTCACATCTTAACTTGCCTATGCGCAAGAACACAAAATGAAAGATGCTAGAGGGGTGAAGATCTTGTAAGACAAAAGACCACTAAGTGGCAACACAGTCCTCCACGAGAATTTGTTGAGAGCAAAGAAACCTTTTAGGGGGCAGAAGTCCCTAGAAATATTTTAGGAATGCTTATGCAGTATTGATACTATGGGTTATGGCTACCTGGTTGCTATTCATTGCCTGACAGATATTAAAAGAACTCCCTTGGTAGACATTAAAGCAAATGAAAAGACAGATCAGCTACCCCTAAATTACCAGGAAAACACAAACAAAATCTTCAGATATTATAGGCCAAGACAGCCCTTTAGGCAATGCGGGTGACAACACACAAAGCAATCTTTTCCAGTAGTTCCTCAGCCTATATCATGCCTTCTTCCTTCAGTATGTTCCTTTGGTACATAAAGCTCTCAGACCAATATTCATTTACTCTTGCTTTGCAGGTGCAAAGAACTTGGGAGTTTTCTAATGTCTAGGGAGAACTGAGTGGCAGAACTTACACATGGAAAGTCATCTGTCTGAAGAGGTTTGTTTGCAGAGGGGACTACAGCACTGCTGTACCCATAGTTTCTCATTCCTTGTTCCTCCTCCTTCCCTGGACTTCATTAGTACTTAAGTGTACATGATGCAATTATCCTTTTATTCCTCATCTCTTGCACCGTTTATCACCACTCTCTTCACCACTGAGATTTGCTACGCTGATTTTACTAATCCATGACACACCCCACCCCTTTTTTTCTCTCTCTCTCTCTCTCCAGTCTTCATCTCCTCCTGCTGTTCACCATAAGTGAGGAGCCCCTTACCCAGCTGCACTTCCACCCACCCACCACCCTCTCACCAGGCATGCCGTGCATGTCTTTCCCAGCCTGTTACAACTCCTATTGTTCGTGTACACCTGTTCCATTTAGCCTCTACATGTTTGTGACACCCACCCAGGGCATAAAACCATAACAGTGTGGCAAAACATATCCCTGGGAATGCTCTTGGTCAGCAGCAGGGAAGGCTAAATGAGTTAAAAGAAATGCTTCAGAGGCAAAAATATGTAGGAATGGGAAAAACTAAAGAAAATGAGGGAACTGCTCATTATTACATTAGCAAACCTAAACTATTTATAAGCACTACATCTATCTATCACTTCAATTACAGATTTCTAAATGAGGCTGAAGCAAGATATCCATAATTATTACTGAAATGCCATTTTTACATTAACCCAACAGTTGTGCACGTTCCTCACAAAACGCAAAAAGCAAGCTGCCAATTTATTTTTTTCTGTAAACTACAGATAAATTAATCATCTAAATACCTCTTCTGCTATAGATTTGATTTTTAACCCTGAATCCCTATTTCCTTTGAACAGCATAAGCTGCACAAAGCATCCTTTTCCCTTCTATCTCCTCTCTTAGGGAGCTTTTTCCTCCCCCATTCTGTTTAGTCTATGGGTGCTCAGAGGAAGAAGTGACATTAAAAAGGCTTGTTTAACTTGCTTGGTAAGGCTGTTATTCCTTACACCTCTTCCCCCCTTTTCTTCCATTTGTCCTTCTGTGAAGTTCTTTTTTACAGCTCCCAGTGCTATCTGCTCCACCTTGCCTTTTGCTTCCTTAGCAGAGAGGAACTCAGGAGGTGATATTTGCAGCTCGGGGATGCTCTTCATTTGGAGAGAGCAGGAGCAGAGACTGCCCAGCTCCTGCATGTCACCAGCCCCAGAGCTGAACCTTGTCATGCTGCATGTTTGTGGACTCACCCCAAGTCAGCATAAGGTCTGGGGACCACCATATTGTGCTCTTTTGCCCCTCAGTTCTACCATCTGCACATCCCTTATGCCCAGGTAGTTGCTATCCTGCTCATTCTTTCTCTCCCTTCCTAGTATGGCCAGCTTTGTTTCCAGGCTTCGTTTTCCCTCTCATCATTGCTGGAAACACTTTTCCATTCCCATAAAAGCACCAGGGAGTTTTACAAACCACAGAACTTTGTCTTCAGATTTCATGGAGAAGGAAATCAAGGCATGAGGTGTACGAAGAAAAGGGTGTGGATGTTGTTTACCTGGACTTTAGTAAAGCCTTTGACTCTATTTCCCGCAGTATTCTCCCGGAGAAACTGGTTGATCATGGCTTGGACAGGTGTACTCTGGGTGACCAAGCCCAAAGCGTGGTGGTAAATGCAGTTAAATCCAGCTGGCAGCCTGTAACTAGTGGGGTTCCCCGGGCTCAGTATTTGGGCCAGTTTAATATCTATCAACAATCTAGAGGAAGGGATCAAGAGCACCCTCAGTAATTTTTCAGACAACACCAAGTTGGATGGGAGTGTCAATTTGACGGAGGGTAGGAAGGTTTTGCAGAGGGATGTGGATCAATGAGCTGAGGCCAACTGTATGAGGTTCAACAAGGCCAAGTGCTGGGTCCTGCCCTCGGAACACAACAACCCCATGCAGTGCTCAGGTTTGGGGAAGAGAGGCTGGAAAGGGGCCTGGCAGAAAAGGACCTGGGGCTGCTGGTTGACAGCCAGCTGAACATCAGCCAGCACAGTGCTCAGGTGGACAAGAAGGCCGATGGCATCCTGGCCTGTGTCAGAAATAGTGCAGCCAGCAGGACTAAGGCAGAGATCATCCCCCTGGAGCCAGCACTGGTGAGGCTGCACCCCAAATCCTGTTTTCAGTTTAAGCCCGTCACTACAAGAAAGACACAGATGCTGGAGCACATCCAGAGAAAGGCAATGAAGTTGGTGAAGGGTCTGAAGCAAAAGCCTTATGAGGAGTAGTCAAGGGAGCTGCAGTTGTTTAGCCTGAAGAAAAGGAGGCTCAGGGAGACCTTATCGCTCTCTAGAACTATCTGAAACGAGGTTGTAGCCAGGTTGGGGTCAGTCTCTTCTCCCAATTAACATGCACCAGGACAAGAGGAAACAGCCTCAAGTTGTGCCTGGGGAGGTTTAGATTGGATATTAGGAAAAATTTCATCACTGAAAGGGTGGCCAGACATTAGAACAGACTGCCCAAGGAAGTGGTGGAATCACCATCTCTGGAGGCATTTCAAAGACAGGTAGATGTGGCACCTGGGGACATAGTTTAGTGGTGGACTTGGCAGTGCCAAGTTAATGGTTGAACTCGATAACCTCTAGGCTCTTTTCCAACCTTAATGATTCTGTGACTCTTGAATATGTGATATACATGTGATATACCTCCCTGAGCAGGCCTGAGCACAGATCCTTGGAGCTGCTGATTTACTACTGTATATTTCAATTTACAAGAGAGGTAACTGTGGTCTAAATATTCTCTCTCACCACATATAATTTCCCTGCCTGAGCAGAGAAAGGTTTAAGCCACACACAGAACAAAATCTATTCTAGGAGAAACTTTTTTTTTTTCAAATTAAATTGTTACAGCAACAGAAGTTGTTTCAAATGGTTGGGCAGAATCTCCCAGAGACACTCTCTGCTATCAAACACTTATTTTCCATCGCTCTCCACACAAAGAATGACAACTTTATATCAGATGACAACTTGTTACCAAAAAAAGATATTAAAACAAATTATAAAAGTTGATGGTTACAACATAAGCCCTACTTTCCTTTTAACTTCATCCCTTGGCCTTCTACTTCAAAAATAGCTTTGAAGATCTACTGTAATTTTCGCCCTATTGCCAAGATCGTGCTCAAGTCTTGACTCTGACCTGGCTTTCAGGGCTTTGTGTGCATTCTAAGGTTTGTTCCACTGTAACCATAAACACTTTTAATACCCCCTTTGCATCACTTTGAGCTGTGAATGGTGCTTTAACTCTATTGAGCTACCAGGTTGTATTGTTAGAGAGCTGTTTGTCCTACAACTCTGTCCTAATTTTGTATTTACGTACTGCCAATTCTGCCTGGCCAATAAAATATCCGTCTTTCAACTCTTAACAACACATTTCACTTGGTGTCTCATAACTAGAAAAGTCTTTGCAAGTAAGGACACCTGGTTGCCCTTTCCCTGCCTTGTTCAGGTGCCATCATACGCCCACTTCAACCCACCACAACACCAGGTAGTTACAAGTATGGCAAGAGTCTGAGTTTATTTTCTGCCAGATAAGCCCTACAAGCCCATTTACTGTGTGCCTGTAGGAAATTTGGTGCTGACATCAGAAGGCAGCGGGAACAAGTGCCCGAAAGTGGGACCTCCACTATTGACAGCT
Organism: Manacus vitellinus; assembly: GCF_001715985.3. Lineage (NCBI taxonomy): Eukaryota > Metazoa > Chordata > Aves > Passeriformes > Pipridae > Manacus > Manacus vitellinus. Next base: position 56,795,564 of record NW_021938789.1, read on the forward strand.
GTGCAGATCCATACTAGATAAAAGGAAAACAGCAACTGCAGTCAAAAGCCCAAGGAACTTGCCTTGTAGCTAAGAGCAGTGTTGAGAATCTGTGCTAGAGAAGAGGACAGCAAGGTCTGGCTGCAAACATGAAGGGAGGATAATTTAATTCTTACATAAATATTCTGAAATAGATAATTATTTTAAAGTAATTTGCAGTGCTAGTATGTTCTAGCTCTCTTCATGCCTACTTCTACTGGGTCTTTTTTTCACCTGATTTGACTAAATAATGAAGGAGGATATTTGCTCATTCTGAGATTACTAAAGACCTGAGCTGTGGACCCCAAGGACAGGTATTTTCACATTATTCCAGAAACATTCATATATGGTACGGGTGCTGGGAACACAGAAGCTCATGGTATGGCACTGGCAAGCCCTACAGACATTCAGTTTATGTAAATATATCAAAAAGTCAATCATCAACATATTTATTTCAAAATTAAAACTAGATCCAGTACAAGCTAGACACAGTGAAATAAATGGCAGAGTTCATAGGACTGAATCAGAGCCCAAATGTCTCATCATTACCTGTTCCACTAATTACAATTTTTTAATTAGCAGTGACAGAAAATACACATAACTAACACTTGCAAGACACACACACACACACACAAAGTGAAAACTATTATATTTGCATTAGGGCAAGCAGAGAATGTGTAGTGAAAAGTAACTCAGCCTCAGCTGTTTTATCTGAAGGGAGCATCATCCTGACATTTGGGCAGTGGGCACTTTAAGATCTCCCAGAAGGTTTAAGTCAAGAAATCTTGAGCAATTCTTCACAAGCAGCATAGTCCTATGTACAATCAAGGGCTGCATATGCTGGAATCCAGGTAGGGTGGACAGAAACTTACAATCAAATTTTAAGAATAAAATTCAATTTTTTAAGAAAAAAGTTGGGGTGGCATACCCAGAACAATGAGAAGCAGATCTTCACACTGAATAAAATCCCGCTTCACGTGGTTATGGCCAGCATGTGGAAAATCACACATTTTTAGCAGGTGAAAGAAACAAGTGTATACTTCTTTGCTGACTGTAATTTCAGCCTTGGCCCAAACTGTCCTTCTCCTTACCCAGGAGTGCACTTATTGCATCTTAGGTCGCATCTCTCTATAAAATACAGGTTTTAAGAGACAGCTCGTTTCTTTACCTTTAGGGAATGCCTGGGAAGTCTTTTCATTAAAATGCTAATAGAACCATAAAGTTTAACACCAAATTTCCCCCACTTGAGCTTGAAAGCAAATGCTTTGGTCTAATTCCGATCAGAACACTGTCTATTTTTTCATTAAAGTTTTATTCTGATGTATTCATTATTGAGGAGCCTATGAGGAGCTGCATTATATTCAAAAATGAACTGAAATGAACTTTGAAGCACGAAACAAAGCCCATCTATGCAAGGGAGCAAACTGCATAAGGAATTAAGAGATGAGACTTGCTGCATTTCTAAGTGGTTTGTCACTGTAATATACCAGTACTTTGTTGTTCTTGGGGCTACTAACTGCACTTATCCCTTTGGTCCACTTTATTTGGTGTATTCATTAAATAACAAAGCATCAACACTTAGCATGCACATTCATGATGTTTCCTAGGCTGGCTCTCAATTCATCTACATACTAATGCAAGAGGACACATTCTGCAACACAAACAAGCCCTTGTGTCACGTTGAGTTACATGTTCTCTGGCTTTTCCCAGTGTGTGGGAGGGTGCAGACTCTCTACAAAGCTACTGCTACCCAAAAAACCGGGCGAGAATGCTTCCAGCTTCCAGCCTCCTTGTCAGTCAACAAGAGGCGAGGATGAAAGAAATGCTTAGCTTAAAACTTGTCCTTCTCAAAATAGCTGTAGGATCAGCAGTGCCCAGTGCTTCTTTTACTTCACTACTGCAGTGGCCCAAAGATATAATTTGTGGGCCAGCCATGCAGAGCTAAAGTACATGATGAGATTTAAAGACGATTCAGTGCCCCAACACATTTTCCCTCAGCTCCACTCAGCCCTCTTGGAGTGCTCTTTAAGAGCATTGGTTTATACACTCTTGATAACAAAACACTTAGAGAAGCCGCAATCCATGCTCTTGCATGCACACAGCCACGTGGTTTTCTCACGGTAACCCTCTCCTTTTCCTCTGCCCTTTTTCCCATTGCCCTTTTCTCCTCATCCATTTGGATTACATCCTCCGTGGGACAGAGCCCAAACTCTCTACCTGACACCCTCTGTGAGTCCCCTCTAGTAAGGAGGAAGAACATACAGTAAAGTTAAGAAGAAAAAAAGGGAACACAGCACACACACACTTTCCATTTTGTATTTGAAAAGGAATCTACATTTTCCTGTGTCACCTGCCCTTATTTGAGAAATTTCTTTTCTTCTGTTTCTCATTATGGTTTTAATGAAGCAAGGAAAGCTGATTTAAAATGACTCTACTACAAATGAGCTGACTTTAGAAAAAAAAAAAAAAGGAATGCATTAGCAGAGGAGAGGTTTCTAGCCAACTCTCTAAGGCTGTGTTTGTACAGAGTCCATGGGGAGCACAGTATCAGGGAGGCAGATCTCTGCTTCCAGGAGACCCCTGAACAACAAAAAGGGGCCAACAGGGCTACCTCACTTCTGCTGCATTGGAGGAAGAGGGTAGCTCTGCACGATGCCAGCCCAAGGACTACAGGGCTGGAGGAACAGTGCCGAGGCAGGAGAGGATAGGAATGGGATGGGGAGAAGAGAGTAACCCCTCATGGCTGCTACTCCCACACAGGGCCACTGGCCTTCCTGCCGTCTTCTGTCCTGGTCATTGATTCTTACCAGTCCTCACGTTCTCCTCAGCCTTCCTCATCAAAATTCAATTGCAGGGCAACCCTCTCCTTCCCCTTATCCATTTGGTACTTTGTCACTAACACCAGGATTCCCAGACAAAGAGCAGCAGTGCCACAGGCGCTGAGGAGCGTGGGCTGGCCACAGGGCAGACAGGCCATGCTCCAGAGCCCACACTGGCTTCCCAGGTTGAGAAAAAAAGAATTTTAGCTTTGCCACTGATGGTGAAAAAAATAGAGAATGTTCCCAAAGCACTGGAAGCTTGGCCTATGAGAGAACTGTACACCATGCTCTCCCTTACTTCAGAAATCTGCCTTTGCATTTCAAGCAAAGATCTCAAAAACTAAAAGCTAACTAGGAAGAATAGAGCCAAACAACTTTCCATCTCAATTGCTGCACAAACATTCCTTCAAAACTGTTGGAGCTACATGAAAGGAAAATAAGCACAAAAAGAATTTGAATAATGCCTGTGTCTAAGGGTTACTATCTAAATACCACATACTCCAGCACTTATGAATCACAAGGCTCATTCAGGTATAAATCTCTCCAGAATACTGTCTGTTAACACCTCATGATGCCTCTATTTGTTTTTGATCCTCCACACCCACTTAAGGTCACTTAATGTCAAAGCACTAACACCACAATGCAAAATCAGTAGAGGGGTTCCCTGACTTACAGAAATTTCAAGGTGTTCTGAATTGTGCTTTTACCAAAACACCCAAAACCCAACCGCAAAACCATTTAATTGCTTAACAAAGTCCCAGCTAGCACTGACTAGACATAATCTTACAAAGGTCTTTTGTCTCTGCCCGAAATCTTCGGGTATAGAGCACTCTTTGCTGTGATAATTGGTTTGGCTGTCCATTCCACCCATCAGGTGATGGAAAATATCCATCAGACTAAATGCAATGTGAGAGAATTCTCTTTAGCCAATTAGTTGGTAATGAGAACATTAGCCACAGTATCTTCTGCAGAGGGCACCTTAGCAATTCCAGCGAAGCCCACAAAGATGACAGTTCTATCTGTGTGATTAATAGCAAGCCTGTGACACTATAGGAATTCTACACAGTTGTGTAAAATCAGGGAGGAATGATCCACTTTATGCTGTTAAATATTTTAAGAGCCACAGATGATTTTATATTACATTCTAATACATACACTTATTTTGTGTCTTGCAATTAACTCTCCTGCACCAAGAATAGTTTTTAAAGCATTTGGAGTTCTCCAGCCAAGAGGGATTGTATAAATTCAAGCAGCAGTTACAGAATGGTAAGATTCTTCCTTGTACAGTGTGGGTTTGAACATCTGGAGGGCAAAATTAAGTCAGCTTGTTTCTCCACTTTCACCTTAAGTATATTCTTCTGACTCTCTAGAAAGTGGCTTAACTTCCAACCTGGCAGGTCAGAAACAATCACCTGTGTAACGTGCAAGGCAAGGGGAAGTCAATATTTGTTCTTCACAAAGGGACTTTTGGGACAGAGAGTACTTTCCTTGTGAACTCACACGTACACATGCAAAGGCACACTCAGATGTTCTCTGATCTCAGTGGGATCACACCCCAAAGTCCTTCATACCAGCATAAAGCAAAGGGGGAACTGTGTACCCTCAGCTGTATTGTGGCACCAGCAAGGAGGGGATTTGAGCACCACTGCACCCAGAACTGTACCTGTGAGTTGTCCCTAAAACACCCTGAGGGCACTGCCACACGCCAGCACTCTGGGCTGACCGACTGAACGATCCTATGGGGAGTTTTAGACCCCACGTCTCAATTTCTGAATTGGGCAACACAGAAAGAAAAAAAACTATACTGACACGTGAATTGATTCAGCTACACCAGTCAAAAATCTTTAAATAGGCACACTGCAAGGCTACAGTCCAGATTAGCCTAATTGGAGTTAATTGCCAAATGAAATAAACAATTTGAGTTTCCTGTTGTGCCAGAAGGGTGCTTGTAAGAGAAGTCTACAATGGGGCAACTATTGATACATCAATTCATTTACACTGCAGGCTTGCCTAACACAGTCTGAGTTAGCTGTGTTGGGGCAGAAAAGGAGGGGAAAGGCAAAGTGGATTAGCGAATGGTGCAGTTATGGGAAGTGACAGAGCAATCAATAAACTCCAGGTTCAGAGGATAAATTGAACTGACAAAAGTCAGCCTTAGTTTGCATACCAAAATTTCACTTGTATAAATCCTCTGTGGAGAAGGACGGAGTAACGTAACAAGTAGGATAATCTGAATCTATTTTTCTTCTCTAACTACTCTTTCAAAGTGTCATTTCTTCATCAGTCCAGTCTTTCTCCTAACCGGAGCTTTGTTAAGCTCGGAACACATGGCAAATTTCAGGTGGAATGTATTAAAAAGTGCTTAGATACCATGGCAATAGGCACATTGGGAACACCACACAACACAACAGCTGAGACAGACAAATGGATTTGTACACAGTGAATTTTGTACAAGAGAATTAAAATAAATCTGCAAAAGTGTGTGTGGGGGGGAAACACACCAGCCTTCAAGGGAATTTTACAAATGCAGTAGACTATATAATGCAAACTCACACCTTTGTTGAGTGAAGAAGCCAAAGTAGTACAGAACATTCTCAAAGTAGTATGGAACACTCTCACACAGCATTATACAGAGATCTCAACAACCTAAAGCAGGCAGAAACAGCCTTTCAGAAGCACATGGACTTTGCTGTGTGAGCCCTACACAGACAGTAGGGCTCTGGGGCAGGGGAATAAGGAAGATGCCCAGGGCAGGACAGGCACTGAATTTCACCCAGAAGGGCAGTAGGTACCAGGTGCCCACTCTGCATCAGCTCACCCAGCACCATCCTGGCAAGGGCAGCAAGGAACGGGCAGGAGCAGCAAGAGGAGGGACACAGCTACACGAAGTCCAGGCAAGCTGAGTTGTTTTGTTTTCTTGAAGCCTATGGATCAGAACAATTTTTTTTATCGAGCACACTTCCGTGCTTTTATGTAAATTATTTTTTTTTATATAAGGACAGTTAATCTGGTAATATTGCAGAGGGAGTTGTTCAAAACTGGAAATTAAATTCGATTGATTGCAGATTGACAATGTGTCATCTGTTAATTAAAGGTGACAGCTGTAACATTATATTTCATTGTACAATGCAAAATTATTGACTGTGGCAAGCTCTTAGGAGTTTTATCACTCTTTTACAGTCATCACTGGGGCTAAAGAGGCAAGCATAGTATTAGCTCTACAAAGCACTAAATGAGTTTGCCAGATACTCACAAACAAATGGGTTCTGTTGTCTGTGCTTGGTGGGACAGTGGGAGCTGTGACATGTCAAGGCAAACGACATGAGTGATTCACATGGTACCTGACTGTAAGCAGAGCAATCTTTGGTTTCAAGGAATGCCCATTGAAGCACTGCTCACCCTAATCACATAGATTCGTTCAAATTTCTGGTTTCTCTTCCCTAGTAGACATAAGAACAATCTTTATGCTCAAATCCTTGCCTGGACATCGGCATCCTCACTGAACACCACCCTGCCTTCAGTTCCCCACTGCAGGCAGAGGTGCTGAAGGCAGAGCCACTCCAGCACCACAGGGAAAGCTCAATACTCCTTTGGCTGAACCATGAATAAAACCACGTTTTATTACACTACCTACAACCTGTGGGTTACATCAAGCACTGTGATACACTGTGGACTTCACCGTTTGATCACTGTCTTCTGGTGATATCTGGAGAAGACAGAGGTGTCTGCTGATGCCTTTAGATTATCACAGGAAACCCTTCACTGGTACTGCTCAGAGCCATCAATAAACTGTCTGCTAACAATCATGATGTGCCTTAATTGGATCAATTGTCCTTTATGAGTACAATCTTTGTAAAAATTTCATTTCTGCAATGGTATATCTGAGTTTCACAAGCTTACTCTGATCATCATGTCCAGCCACGAGTTCTGAGGATCATTTCACCCCACCCAACCACTCTCTCTCTGAAGATACCCACCATTTGTCTTGAGATCTGCAGCTAGGAAAACTTGGTGGCCATGACACACAAATAATCACTGAACATCCTCCTCTCACTTACAGGCAGCAAGAAGATTATGTCTTTTCCTTCCAGATCCAGTTCTAACTACAATCATCCACACTGCTACTTAGAGGCAAGGTGAGTACTGTATTCCCCACATACACCAGCAGAGTCAAGCCAGCCATAGGGCAAACACAGGTACTTTTTGTCACTGGCACTGAATGGTTTACAGATAAAATTCACTCATTTCTTAGCTGTGCCTAGAAAACTCTGCTCCAGATACAAACATTTTTGAACAGGAAAAACTTCATACACAAAATAATCTACAAGAAGACTTCACACCAGTTTCACATTAAACTACCAAGCACATGCTTTTGAATCACAAAAATCCTGTGCTGTATATGTGAGAAGGGAGGCATAGCCTATTTCTTTTTAACAAAATATGACTACAAGATGGCCAGTTCCTCTTAGTCACTGACCATGTGACTGTTTGCTCTTTGGGACTACAGCCATCACACAAGTGTCTGCAGTGTGCTGAGCAACACCCCCTTCCCAAATACTCCTGAAGGAGAGCAGGGAAACAATAGCTGTAGGGTAATAGACGTCAGAATTAGCGACAGGAAGGCTGAAGCCACACTCAGTGTTTCTCTGGTTGAAGGAAAGATGAGCCTCAGAATATACACCAGTGTCCATGACTAGTAGAAGATTAACAGCTGTGAAGAGCACAGCAGAATAACTTCACAGTGTTTACTCATTTCCTAATCACAGCTTGGAGCTCACAGCACAAGGAAAAACACTTTTGCCTGTGTGTGCATATAAATACAAAGCAGCATAATATTCTATTTCTTTCCCCAGGTATTACTGCATTTATCTCCAGAACATGAGTGGCTATTATGAATTATCTCCACCATCCTGTGTTCTCCCTCTCCCTTCCCCATGTCGCTGTGAAAGGGGGGGTGAGAGGAGAGCAAAGAAAAGATGGCACCGCTGGATTCCCTTTCTTCAGCTTTTACCAGCCTTCGGAGGTCAGGATGCTATTGGCTCCGCTCTGTGTGTGAGCTGGAGCTGTTCACTTAGCAACAGAAAGCAGAAGCAGCAGACAGCAAAACTATCTGGCTACGTGTGTGTGCGCCTGTGTGAGAGAGAAGGAGAAAGAGAGAGAGACAGAGAGAGAGAGAAAGAGAGAGAAAGAGAGAGAAAGAATGGCTTAGACGATGTTCTCTGCTGCTGCGAGCGGAGGGTCTGCTCTACAGAAGTGCTGCACACCTCCAGGGATGGCAGCAACAGGTGCTGGTGCTCTGCATCCCACTGAAAGCAGCACGGGTGCTCAGCATATTGCATTTTTAATATAGGAGCTTAATTAGAGCCTACTAACAACAACAGCAGACAATTTCAATAAAGCCTGTATTTAATGCAAGTCGTAAAGCACGGGTTCTGTGCCTGAAACAATACAGATATAAAACGTGATGTGTTATAAGGGAAAAGATGGGAAAGGAAGGAAGGTTATGCAGAAAGGACAAATGAGTTTACTTTCATCTATCTTTTCTCCCAGTGTCAAGGCAAAAAAAAATAAATCAAGACTTAACCAACTGTAGTAAGACATTGTCTGTACCATTATTTAACCTCCAGAAGTATGAGGTTGCATCCCAGCTACTTCTAAACAACAGTTTCTTACTTGGAAAGGAAAGAAATAGCAGAGGAAGGTATTAAGACAGGAGAAATACATATTTTGCAGATCTTAGTTCCTTTATGAAACACAAGAGACTTGTGCTGAGATATGACTGATTATTTCATGCTGTTGTTGAGAGCAACATAAGAGATTTCATGCAGATCATTCCACAGAGAACACACAGCCTGCAACTCTCCCATGCGACTGGCATCAGATATTTTCCTTCCTGCCACTGTTATGGAAGAGCTCTGAGTACCCACCAGGGAAAGCATAATTTTCTTATATGTAAGGAATATCTCCCTCCTCTCCACCCCATCCCCAAATAAATGGATTGTAGAGCCAATGTAACTGACCCTGTTCTTTCTTCCAATTGATCTACGTTTCTGTAGATGTAAAATTTTAGTTTTAAAACTAAATGTAAGTTCCTCTATGTGTGGAGTTTATCACTGCTAGTCTTTCCAGTTTTGAACATCTAATCTTGCAAATCAAGCCCACTGTAATGTAGCAGCTGAACAGCTACTCCAGTTCCCTACAGCTCTAAACAGATAGACTCAAAAAAACCCCAACCAGGACCCTCTTGGTATTCAGAATGGGGAGCTTGAAAGCAACCAAGGGTGTTGTTTTATCCTTTTCACCTCTTTTGTGTGACAATTCTATTACATTTTCCTTATATTCAACAATACAATGGATATGCAATAAAGGAAAGGAAATGGTACTTCCCTAGATTCAATATATCCAAAAAGTATATGTAATTGTTAAAGAGGAACCTATATTTTTCAAGGGACAGAACTACAGCATGGGTTGCAGGCCTAGTTCTTGTATTATTTCCTCCATAGGAGGACTTCACCTTGCCAACAAAAATCTTCTGATTACAGGAACCGGTCAGAGGTGGAAAATGTTGACTAGTGAGAGTAGGCCATTGGTACTATGAGAAGCAGTCTGGTGTAAAGAAAAAAAAGTAGGGAGGGGAAAAAAAACCCTAAGAGGTTTATCTGCCTGAGCAGGGCCAAAGAGCACTGCAAAAAGCCAAGCACTCAAAGATAAAAAAGAGTCCAAACAAGAGGTAGGAATCACAGCTACACCATGCAGTGCCAAAACTGAAGTTTGCTGTCATATTTTAACATTCCAGACATGGGGAAAAAAATTAACTAATTGAAAATGAGTGTCTACAAATGTGACCTGTAATATATCACCCCAAACCTCCACCTCAATGATTGGGAAGTGGAGGGCACACATGGTATGTGCAGGAAAAGCAGAGGCCCTGCAGTGCATGGCTGCTGCTCCCCACACGGGGCCTGGGAAACAGCCTCTTTCCTTTCTGCATCTTTTATAAATGCAAGTGAGCAGCAAAATGGTTTTTTTTCTGTTCCTAAAATTCATGCATTCACCTACACCCCACCAATCCCTCTTTTCACAGCTCTCTAAGACTGGAAGATCCTAACAGAAGCAAGGCCCTGCCGTGGTAACCTTTCCTGTGCTTCAGTCAAACTCTTACCAAAGCCAGTGGGGCAGTGAATGCTCCCTTACCAAAAACTGCTTGATTCTTCAGATTTTATAATTTAAGGAAAAGAAATACTGATTACACAGCTCTCCAGTAACATGAAAGGCATGACAGGGAAGTAAGTCACATTGATGGTTTATGATGGTGTATACATCTAGAATCTGTATTCTGTTGGTGAATGTGGTGAACCTGCATTCAAGAGTCACCAAGAGGAATATTCCATTTCCTCAAACTCTGCCAGGGCCTCAGTTTTACAACATCACCTACAACTCAGGTTGCAGCCTGCCATCATGTCACCTGCCACCACGGCAGCTGGTGACTTCCCCAGGGGTTTGCCTGGCTTGCCCTCTGCAGAACTGCTCTGGCAACGCCTGAACGTGTGGTATTACTACCACCAAGCTCCAGGGAAAGAAGCAGCAATTTGACAACTGCAGAAAGTCCATCTGGGAGTTAATGGACTTTTCAGAAGGTGCCTTTCAACACTTTTTTTCAGGGAGGTTATTTGAGGCATTTGAATTCACAGTCATCTTCTACAAGTGCCTAAAGAACTGACTGAAAATGTAAGCTTAGGTATTAGATGGCTTTGAGGATTCCCATTGGGATATATTCACAACTTTAAATGAAGTGATGGTCATTGTTATTATCTCATGAATGTGAAATCTGTTTGCAATATCAATACAGTTAGCTGAGATGAAAGCCCAGACCCAATAATACATTTAGTCTTCTGACATCCCATTTTCATCTGTCTGCAAGTAGCATGTTAAGTGGAAAAGAAAACAAAAACCTGTGATACTGGGGCTCCAAGCTCAGTGGCACTGGGACCCCTCTGCCTGTGGGTACCTCTGAGGCCCTTTCCTCTTCTATCATCTTTTTGCAGCAGCAGGAGCTGAAACACTTCTGCCAGAGACCCAGTGCCCACCTCATGTGGAGCACTGAGGTCCCAGAGGCTAGCAGCCCTACAGAGGGCAGGGACTTCGTTCTGCTGAGGGCATCACCTCCTATTTATTGCTGAACTCTGATCTTAGGAAGAGCTGGGAGTCAAGAGTAGTATCCTGCCTTGAAAGACAAGCATCTCTCAAGGCAGCCTGTTCCATGCCTGCAGGAATTATGGTACTCAATATATAGAAACACAGAATGGCTTGGGTTGAAAGAGACCTTAAAGATATCTTGTTCCAACCCCCCTGCCAAGAGCGAGGACACCTTCCACTTTCCACAGTTTGCTCAAAGCCCCATCCAACCTGGCCTTGAGTTAATTTCAAAAGTATATCACCAGGTATTGAAGTAATCTACTGTGTTACTCCTCAATTTGCTTTTCCAAGCACAGAACCTTGTGCCCGCAGGTGAAGGGATGACAAAAGGACTAGACTACAAGGCCCATCTTACTCAGAGCATGAGAAGTGGTTTCATCTGTTCAGTACCTATCATGAGCAGCATGACCCCAATCCTGCCTGTATTCCAAAAACCCTGATCCCACCGAGATGGTCTGGCTGAACAGCCTGCAGATTTGTCCCCTCTCTGAACTGACTGAAGTCCTGCAGCTGTGCTCAGAGAGTCACCAAGTCCTGAGGATGGGCAGAGCCCATTTGCTGGGCCTTAGAACAGCACTGACCCAGCCAGCACAGCCCTGAGCAGGGGTGCAGCAGGCAGGCTCTTGCTCGCAGTCAAACAAAGCTGCAGAGATACCAACTGTACCCCACAGTGTCTGCACAGGCTCAGGGCTGTCCCACGGTTTCCAAATTACACACACATGGTTTAAAAGCTTGCACTTTGAGTATGCATGTGCAGCTCTGAATTGGCACGATCTGAGGAAGAAGTATGTCTGCTAACAGCCCATCTTTTAATTTGTACTTTGAGTTACCGGAATAAGCAGAGGCAAAGGGAATCATTAAGTGATATTTTTTGTTTTTAAAACACCACAAACATCACATTTCCTATATGCTTCAGCAATTTCACTGCAAGAGACAAATCAATACTCTTCTCTTTGGAGTTAAAGATTCTCATTTGGTAAGGGAAAATAGGGGATTTACCTTAAGGAAAACAATATGTAATTCTTTACAATAACCCCCCCCCTTCCTTTTTTCTAGTTTCTGGGGTTTCTTTTAATAAAAACTAAGCATACTTAGAGGGAAGAGTTTTTCTGTACAGACAAGATTTCGAGATTTTCATAAACAAACTTGCTCCTTCCAACACAACCAAGGAAAAGCAGAAATATATGCAGAGAACAAGAAAAAGCCTAAAGAGGAAAAATGTTCTGGAAGCAATCTGGATTTGTCTCTCGAACCCCAGCTATCTTTTGTCCTTTCTGAGCAGCCATGGAGGAAAAGCTCAGGCCAACAGGATAAAGTAAAAACCAAAGCACACGTCCTCTGCATGTGATTCAGTTTTGCTTGTGTTTTGGGAGGGTTTTTTTTGGGAGTGATGGTGGGGATATCACTCTTCACCCAACCCCTAGTTCAGTGCATGCCTCTACCATGTTGCCAATACAATTGTTCCATCTGTGATGAACATGATGGCAAGCTCTAAGCTCCCATCTTTCCACACCACTCATTTTAGCACAGTTGTTTTCGCAGCCTAAACAGAAAGGTGTTCTTAGTGTAAATAATCTGGAATTCCTAGGAGCCAAAGGAGTCCCCCACTGCTTCTAAAACAGTGGTTTAGTTATATTTTAGTTATATTTTAGTTATATTTTATATAGATCCTCTTAAAGCAACAGCTTGCTTTTAAAGTGTCCGTGCTGGTTCAGAGAACAGAAGTCAAAGCACTGCAGAGAATGATGGTGTTCTGCTGACAGACAGACAGCTGGAAAGCAAAGCACCATGATGTGATCTTGCTAACTGGCACACTCTACACACTGTCTCTGAGGACTCCTCAGGAAACATGACCTGGCACTAAACCATTGCCTTTTTGCCTTTGTAATGGATTTTCTTCTCCATGTGGGAGTCCCTTCCTCTGCCTCATTTCATCAGAGCAACTCGAGACATTTCAGTGGGGTCACACCTTTCTTTCCTAGAGAGGGTCACCAGACCCTACATAGTCCAACATTATACAGCTTGACCAACTCTCCCAGCACATTCACAGCACATCTAGGGCAAAGGATGGGGAAGGATACATACTCCCTTTCCTCCTACAGATAAGAACCGAGGCAGCTGACATAACTGCTAAATCAGACAACAATATATAAATAGCAGCATGACAATGAAAAGAATGAGAAGCTCAACTAGTCAACTGCTGGCCCTAAACTTATTCTGATTGCTTCATTAATTACCTCTGGGAAGAAAAAAAAAAGTCTTACAAGATTATAATAAAAATACATTTATAAATGACTGTGACCCATTTGGTAAAGCTGCTGCTTTATGTCACTTGCATCGCTAGTTACAGAATGCCAGCTGAGAATCTTGCTGCTGATGTCAAGTGGCTCAACCAAAAAACAGACTTCGTTTTCAAAACCTCAGTGGAATGATGGCTCTTATCATGGAAAGAGAATTTCACAAGGCAGAAGAATAATGGTGAAATGCTCTGTGACTGGCAGAATGAAATCCAGTCCCACAGACAAGTCAGGAAGGCAGCACTGGTAGGTGGTTATCAAGACAGATTCATCAGACAGTTGAAGGCCATGCAAAGCTTTATAAATCAGCATGAAGAGTTTACAACTGACACACCACTGAACAGAGAACACTAAAGAGTTCTCCTGTTCTGAAAAGCTGATTTTTGGCAGCAGCCTTCCTGCAGCTTTTAGATTTTGCTTACAGGAGTTAAAGGCTGGAAGCAGATAGAATCAAATAACTCAGTCTCAAACTCAAGAAAGCATGAATTGAAATCTGTCTCCATGACTGAGAGAAATTATCTGTCGCTAATAATATTCTTCAGATAATAAAAGCCAGGATGTAAAACAGTCCAAGTGCTGCAGGGGAACAAAAACAATAAATCAGGGTGCTAGACAAGTGTGGCATCCTCTAGTACCCGACAGAGAGTTTTGCCCACCTGAGGTTGGACCTCACTGCCAGGGTCCTACACCCTTGTGAGAAATTAAGCAGGGAGACCTGCCCACAGATGCAGGTACCCCAGGCAGCACTGTCTGGGGTTCTGACACCCACAGTGGTGGCCTGGAGATGAAAGGAGTGCCCCTCAAACCAACTTCATGTGGAGCAAAATGGCACCTGCAAAGAACAGCCAAAACCTGTATGTCTTACAGGGAGACAACCATGGTATCTTCCTGAAAATCTGAAATGTGATAGTAGTGACAACTGCAACAATTCAACAGTCAACCTTTTAAGTTTGGAAAGGAAAGAATCGACAAGGGCACCCAAACATCATTTACAATTACACATTTCACTAGTCTAACATTACTGAGCAGTAATTGAAACTGGAAAATCTAAAACAATTGATAGGTGGCAAAGCATGTGGGAAAAGTGACATTTTACACTACAGAAAAATGAACTGAACATTAATCATCCCACACCTAACAATATCATAGTCACTGAAGAAGAAAACTTCCTCTCCACCATTTACCATCAAATGGAGATAACACAGAGGCACAAACAAGAAATCCACACAGACGAGGGTTACAGGAACTAGCAATGGGCTCAAAGTGGATATATCACTAGCTGAAAATTATCCCAGGTATCAAGGGAGTAGGCCTTCACTTTCCAGTAGAAATACAATTAAGGAAGAGGAACAACCATCCAGATAAAACTCACATATCCATTTTAGCTATACAGGCAAAAATTTCCATTAATAAACCCCAAGGAGAAAATCAGAGACTTTTTTTTCACCTATAAGTCAAAAACTATTCCTGTTCTTCAAACAATACAGAAGGCTTTTCATGCCCTGTGCAATTTTTTTTCTAAGGGGGAAAAACCAAAAGAGAGAGATTGAAGAAAGAGATGAGAGAGGCAGTTAGTTCTCATAGTAATAACCTGATTTCTTGGAAAGTCTGACCCTCCAGAGAAGATAATTAGCAGCCAGGACAGTAATTCTCTTTAGCCATACAAGTACAGCTATTAACCCTTTTGTAAAACAGGGATAAAGCACTGAGATAAAGGATAAGTATAACTACAGATTAGATCTTGTGTGTGACATTCCAACAGCTCAACGTTTTCTTCTCAAGTTTGATATGTCCTGCATCAAGCCAGCGATGTAGTGTGAGAGTTTAAGATGTCATCTACACCCAAGGAAGTCAAAGTGAAAAAAACCCCTGACAGTTAAGGGGAAAAAAGTCCATAGAATAAATAGAAGAAAGCTTGTAAAATGGTTTAAAGAAGGAATATAAAAAGTTTCCCTGTATAACAAATCCTTAGTACAGTTTGGAAGTGAATCACGACAGATATCCACCTCAGTGTGCTAATCACATGACACCAAGAAACAGAGACATCACAGTAGCAGATCTATGATAAAAACACGAGAAATCCAAAAGAAAATCTGAAGTGGGACTGAGAAGGCAATAAATGGCCAAAATTAAATGAAGATTCATGGTGCCATAAGAAATGGTAACATGTTCAAGAGAACTATCATGAACTGAGTGCCAAATGGAGCAATTTAAAAAACAGAGAGACATAACAGGAGTGTTACCATCATACCTAAGCAGTAGAGATTTGTGGGCAGCACAGATATCAGTGGGAGCATGTTTTAGCTATTATAAACCACCTCTTTACCGTTTAAAAAGCATTGTGGACTTCAGAGTGATGTGAAACACTCCTAGGGCCAGAGAGAGTTATGCTGACTCACATCTCTGAGAGTAACAGTGTATGACGCTGATGAAGCTAGAGCCAGCAAAGGGCATGCTCCAGTGACTTTGGAGGGGCTCTCTTAAACCTAGTCCACCTGAGGTACTCCCTCTCTACTCTCCCTACATAGGTTGGAGGTTTGGGCCCTGGGACTTCCCTGGACACTGTGCAGCTCAGTGTCCAACAGGAGGCCATATGGATAGACCAACCACTGGAAGAAGAAAGTTAAGAGGTTCCTCTTTTCTTGCTCAAACTCATCTCCACCCACCCTACCTGGAGGGGTCTGCATCAGGGTCCAAATTTTGTCCAGTGAAACAAACAGGGACTTTTGGCAAGAAAAATAATTCCCGTTAGACTTGAAAGAAATAACTTGTAAAACAGATCAACAAAAGCAGCAGTAACATAGTGACATATGTTCATAGCCAGTTTAACACAGAGAATGGAGGAGACAGTGCTCCACAACACACTGACTGTCCCCCCCAAAGCATACCTTCATGTGCACACTGACACTTTCAACCAGAAACAGACACACCAACCCATTGCAAGTTGCCCAGGCATTAGCAACACTTTGGTCCTACCATACTGACAGAAGTTCCTGTGTTAGGCAGCAGCTCTCATTAATGACTGGATGGTGGAACCATTTATGTAGCGGTTACTTTAGACTTTGGCACATAGTTAAACTTCAGTGCAATAATCTAAACACATTCCACTCAGTGATTTTGTGGTTCATTAACAAACCTTTTTATTTGAACCCCTTTGAGAGCTACATACCCTTTCTAGTGCTGTTTTGCTAGCAAAGAGCATCCTTGTCTAAATTGTTGGATCAAATCTAGAAAAAATGCATAACGACTGAAAGCCATCACCATCTGGTGACTGTTCAACATCCTATATGGATGTTAGCCTGTGTCCAGCACTGGGTGAACAGGTGTCCACATAATAGCAGCCATCAGAGTTGTCACTGGTTTGTAATCCCATTTGCAGACTTGACAGTCAGGCAAAATACTGAAATCCTGTCATCCTTCATCTGATCCCTCCCAGCATGCCTGGGAGGAAACCCCTCTCCCCTGCTCCTCTGCCTCACACTGTGGCTGGTGGTGAATTCTGTGCTGGATTTTCACTTGCTAATACCTCAGTTCTTGTTCATTTGAAAAGAACAAGCAAACAGCACTAACAAAAAGAAACGCCCTTGGAAATCCAGTGTTGTGCAAATACACAGGGACTAAGAATACTCTCTTTGCCATTCAGGCTCCAGAAACATCAATACTCCCCACAAAATGTGACCCCTTCGTGTAAGCACCAGTGAAACAAGCTATTATTTTTGTCCAGTAGAAGAAGTATTTACTACCTATAACTTTAAGGAAAATAAAAATAAAAGATTCCTCCTCTGGGTTCAGCGAGTATCTAAGAAAAATAATAATTTTCACCGAAAACAGCTGACCCAACTGCAAAGTTTTACTAACCTAAAAACCATATACACTCGATTAACAGACAGATGTCAAATCAATCGAAATAAAAATTAAAAAAAAAAAAAGGAAATACACAGAATAAGGCAGACTGTGGATTTCACCAGCATCTATGACTTCACAGAAGTAGTCAATTTTACAAACATAACAAATTAACAGGACTCGGATGAGCCACAGCAAGTAATTGTTTGGGCATTCCTAGATCATAGTAAATATGAGGTAAAGGCTCATTAACTTACAACTTTCCCACGGAGCTATGAACACACCGTACCTGGTGTCTCCGAAGGGCTCGCACATAGTCATTTTACTCTTCAGCTGAGGCTGGGAAGCTTCCAAAGCCAAGGATTTCCCTCAGGCACAGGACCCCTAAGACGAGTGCTAATAACTAACCCCATGTTCACAGGCAAAAGCATCCTCCACGTGGAAAACCCTGTCCCAGCAGCCACAGCCATGCAATGTGGCAGAGGAGCAAAGGCTGCCCACACCTCTCCATCCCAGCAAATTTTGTTACAGTCATTTGAATCCCTCCATTCCACTTGACAGGAGCCCTCTGAACCTTTGGCAGCCAAGCTGGTTGGAGCAGTTTTGAATAAAGTGAGGGGATATGTCCTCCAACAATTCTAATTAATAAAAAAAGCACTGTTAAGCTTGCTTGGGAGGATAAAATATGGTTACTTTCCAAACATCAAGAGGAAACCAGCTCCAGAAATCCTTTGGCAAGGTCTAGAAAATGAGATTCTTAAACTGAATCTGGAATGACCAAACTTAGCAACTACACATTTTACCACATAATGTACATATCTAAATTTTAGTCTTTGTGTGCAAACAGACAGGGCTTTGCCTGTTGCTCCAGCCTTATAACAAAATTACTCCCTTTGCATCATGAAAGTTAATTACACTAACACCCAACCACAGAAACAGAGAATCTGGACTGGTTTTTTTGTCCTATGCCTGCCTACATATGTTAATATCTGTCTGTATGCACACATACCCATGAACGTGCATGCTACGCTGAGATAAAACACGAACAGAACAATAAGGCTTTTGTCATCTTTGATACAGTCCTGTTATATATAACCTTGCAGTTTAAATATAAGCTTAAACCTGAATCTCTCACATGCATAAAGACATATACCTATTTATAGCTACAGCAATAGGGAGGCTGCTGAGAAAAGTAGAACATCTTTGGAAAAAGTGGGTGGTGATAATGCAAAACAGAATCCGCTTTTCAACTTTACTGGCATCTCTGGTCTACGAAAACTGTGAACTTGAATCTCCTTTTTCTGCCCATTGGAATTCTTTGAATCATCTACCATAATCCTATCTGTAGGATTTCTTATCTGCCCTATACCCTCAATCACCCTTCAGGAGTATTGGCTGCAATCTGGCCACCAGAAAATTGCAGAAGAAGGAATGGAAATGGACTTCTTCACTCCTTGTGTTCTCATACAAGCAAAAGAGTAACAGAAAGGTAATCCTGGGCATGAAGATAAGTTCTGAGTTACCTTGCCCCACACTGAGTGAAGATGTCTGAATGCTATGACTGCTGGAAATTGTGGGGCATCACCTCAGAGCTGAGGGTGCCTTACAAAACACAGAACTGACCAACCTCTCCCTTACTCTTTAATATCTGTGGATTAAATTTTGCTTTTCTTTCAAAATCCAGGGGAAGGGAACAGTTGGGAAAGTCAGTCACTTGAAAGACTAGTCACTCGAAATTCATTAATCACTGAAAGGGAAGTAAATGCCTGAGAACAGGTCATATGCTGCTGGGCTGTCCCCAGGAGTGCTGCATCGTGTGTACAAGCACAGCAGTGTCAGATAAAGAACAGGACGTGGTCTATTTGCAGTATAGGTACACTTGACTAGAACTATGTAAAGTTTGATGGCAAATGCATTGCAGTTTGTAGCTTATGCAGCTACATGCCTGCTTTCCTCTAGCCTTTCATCTATAAGGGTCTTCAGAGAAAATTTGTGTGCTCTGCAATATGAGCTTTAGTAAAGAGTAATTTGAGATGTTCATTATATGCAGTTATATAGTTTCTAATAACACCTCATAGGTTGTGATTTTAATGTGTAAATCCTGTCATGGGTATTTTGCAGGTTATATTTCTCTATGTGACTGCACAGACTATTTAGAGGCTCTATTCACGTGCCCTCAGCCCTCTCTTGTTCCTCTCAGCTCACAGTAACTGCAAGACATATAAAGCTGCATCTGTCTCCTCACAGTGAAGGTGATGGGAAATGGGAAACACTGAAAGATTCAGGACTGGCTCTCAACTTGCTAAACATTGCAGGTAAAATTGCCTTTCACTGCAGTCAGCACAAGGCCTGCTACTTTCTTCAGTAGCACCAGATTTTCACCTCTGCACATGTTTGTCTTGGCTTTATCCAGGCACTTACATCATACCAGCCACGCTAGTCTTTTAACTACAACTTAAAAATACTGCAAACTAATTTCAATATTTAACACTACATTAGAGAGGTCCAGTGAATATTATGAACATGGAAAAGGCTTCCTGTGCCTGCCTTGTGTAGGCAAAGACTTTATAAAGGCAGCCTGTACTTGGATAGGTTGTGCAAACTGTTCAGCTGCTAAAAAATTTTGCTGACCTCTTCTCTAAGTTAACTGCAGACTTGCAGGGAGATTTGTAAAACATCATTGCTTCTAATATGTTCGGTTTGTAATCAAGTAACTTGTTCACGGCTCACACAAGTCGGTCAGGCATAAAATGTCTTCTGTGGATAAGGCAGACAAAACAGCTGCATTCACTCCCATTCCCTGACCTTAGTTGGGCTGTTGGGATTTTGCATTTAGAGACAGGCAGAGAGAGCACTTGAAGAATGGGGTTAAAACTAAGTCAGCCTTTCTGTTCTCTCTCAGTGATTTTCGATCGATTCCAAGCTCTGCTATTGTCAGCTCAGCACAGATCAGATCCACTGTGAAGTTTTCCTGTCTCTGCATCTTGCATTACAGCCACTACCAAGGACTCTGCAGTGCTAGAACCACCTGACTATTGTGATCAGGAAAAAGAGAGACCTAACAGTGCTGCTCCACTGACATAGCAATGCTGGTAGGAGGCAGGAGTGAAGTCTTGGTTGTGTCATTGAAATGAATAGTTATGACTTGCTGGATGTGCTGGGAAAAGATCTGCTGAAACAGAGGGAATCCACTAGGTGGTTTCACCTTGGGAGCAGCTGTATTGCAGCCTGGACACCTTGCATGTTGTACTAATGCTCTGATGTACCCATCTGTGGGGCCTTGCACACACACAGGAGAAGAATGAGATCCTTGGACATAGAGATGACAAAACAAAAGCCAACTTTCAGCACAGCTGTGAGGGTGGTGAGGCACAGGTTGCCCAGTGAACCTGTGGATGCCCCACACCTGGAAGGAAAGTCTGAATGGGCCTTTGAGCCACTTGGTCTAGTGGAAGGTGTCCCTGCCCATAGCAGGGGGGTTGGAACCAGATGATCTTTAACAATTCCTCTCAAACCCAAATTCTATGATCCTCTGGAAAAAGAGGGAGGCCACACAGAAGCACTCTATGGGTCTAGCAGAACACACAGACCACTAACTGAATGAAATATTTCATCTACAGTGGCAGAGTGGCAGCATGACATACCATGGTATCATGACTGTAGTGACAAAAATATATCTGGGGGATTTATCAGTTATGTCGTGCTGTCTGAAATCTCTGCAGGCCCAGTAACTAAGCAACCTCTAAACCTTACACTCCTCATTAGGGTAATGCAAACCCATTAACTTTGCTTGGACTGGTAAGGGTCAGAATTTAACCCATTTTTTCCAATCTGGCTTTCTTTTTTTTTCCAGTGCTGATAGAAGTCACAGATGATTATCCCATAGGGTACCAAGAGCCAAGTAAACACCTAAAGGAACCCAATATTAATGACCCACATTAATAACCCAGCTCGTCATTCCCATCTATATGGGAACTAATATCTTTGTTTTGTCCATACAAAAAAGAATTTACATTCACACCTCTGCCATTCCCCTGTAGAACAACCCTGCTGTATCACCTATATCACCCTTTGGTTTCCTTTCTCTTCCCTGTTCCACTGGTGCTTATGTCTGCATGCCTCCCTTTGACCCTGTCCATCCCACTAAATAAAAATGGAATCAAAACAAAGCAAAACTGAAACGAAATGAAAGCAGCAAAATGCTTGCCAGGCATCACCAGGAGTTTCACTAATACACTCCATATCTTGCCTTTAGTTTTTCTATTTCAGCCTCATTCAACTGAGCATTCTTATTAGGATACAATCCAAACAAGTACTTAAATGCCTACTTAAATACAGATGGTTTAAATACTTTTCTGAATTAAACCTTTTACCTGTCAGCTCTTCAGGACACAATGCTTTAGTTTTGGCTTAAACAGAATTGAAAAATCAGATAGAAGAATGCTCTTCATGGCTGGATCGGTGGCTTGCTGACAGCACACACAAAACCAGAAATATCTTCTCACTTCCTCTTAACTTTGTGCTTTGGATCTTAAAGGAGGAGCAGACAACAGAAAACACTTACAAATCTCATCAGACAGACCACTAGGCATATGCTCAGAGAAAATCCACAGAGCTGCCATTTCTGGAATAGAATTACAATCATTCAACATCAGAGTCTTCACTCGTACAACAGGAAAAATGCTGTTCAATCCAATATCCCAAAAGACGTTAATACGATTTGTTGCTTACCCAGTGCTTTGAGATAAAAGGTCCTCTTTACACCAATATTAAAACTACCAGGAGCTCTTTTTTTCCCCCACCCCGAGTCTCCAGGTGTTATTCATGGTCTCTTACTGTGGGTGGGCCACCTCATCCTGACAACTGCTGAATGCAACTTCCACCAGTGCCTGTGAGCAGCACTCCTACAGAGACAAAAGGGTCACCACAAAACAACCACAGATGATGCAGAAGGGCTTCGTGGACCCTACAGTGCTCCCGAGCCTCCCTGCTCTTAAAGAGGAGTGTGCTCAACTCAGCATTTTTTGAGTTAGGAATTGCACTTTCCCTCCCTTTCCTTTGAATCGTTTAATTAAATCTTTGCTAAAACAATAACAAACAAGAAAACACCCCCACCCTCCCATCTTCCATTTTTACGACAGAAAGCACGGCCCATGTTTTCCTTGGGCAGCCTCCCTCCCAGCTGTAAACCGAAAGTCGTGAATGCAGAAAGGCCACAAGGAACATGTGCATATTGTACAGTCTCAAGCACACCCAGGACTCTGATGGTGGCGGCATGTTTTGTGTCATTTTAATGACGCATAGCCCTGCCAGCTTCCCCCTTCTAAAGCTTTATGTAGGAGGCATAATTATGTAATAAAATTCCTGTTTCTGCAGCACTCGCCCCGTACCAACACAGAAATGCAGGCTTTATTATTCTTCCCAATCAGCAGGCACTGAATTACTAGTGTTTTAACCCTCTTTGCACTAAACCCTCAGATTGATTTCTGACTTGCAGCAGCAGGAGAAACAGCCCGCTGATCATTTCGGCTCTCTCCGCTTGTGAGGTTGATTCTTGGCCTTTGAGATCATTTTTATCAGCCCATAAAACACCTGCTTGTTAAGGATCCAATCTATTTCCTGGAGAAACTTTTACTCACTGTGCTTGTGTTGCATCCAAGACTGATATGCCTTAGCCTCAGGACAGAGCTACTTGACCTGGTTTTACACTGTGGCTGCACGGAGAAGGATGGAACTCATGCTGCAAAAGGGCAAAGGTACAACTGAGCGGTGCGTTGTGCTGCTCTGCCGACTGTGTGGTCCCTGTAAAGCAGAGACTCCTGGTATGTGATCCATACTGGAAGGGCAACTGCCTTTGACATCTGGACCGCATGCTGGCAGGACATATCTTCCCTTGCAGCGAGGAGCTGGGTTTCTAGGCAGTCTTTGTTTCTGAACAGCAAGACATCAGTTTGCTTTTCAGGTTTGAAAGGTTTTTTCAGGTTTTTTTGGTTTGCTGTTACTCAGGGGCGCAGGCATTTTGGAAAAGCTGTTAAGCAAAACGTGGGCTGAAATTTCATTGAGATAGAAGTAAGTGGCCAACACACCTTACTGGTGTCTCTTCCACCCAGTGAAGGGACCTGTTTATTGCAGAAAGGTCATCCACATCCAGACAGCAAAATGGTGATCACCCAAAAAGAGAAGGTCTCTTACATTCCCAGATTTATGCTCTTTCAGCCAAAACACTAAAGACACTATGATGAAGGTTTCTGAAGCAGACGCTGTGAAGCTTATGTCTGAACGGAACAGCATTAAATTGTTAATTTGTTAATTAACAAATAACCTCTCTTGTGATACCAGAGCTCCCATGGATGATTTGGAAAGAGATGAGGTACCTGGGAACATGCACACTACTGGAGCAGTCTCAAGCAAGACCACATCTTGACATCTCCCTCTAGTGCCTATCACCAGAGACCAGAGCACAGCCCAGGCAAGGAGGTGCAAGGGAGCTCAACACAGCCCCTCTCCCCACGCTGCAGAGCAGAGCCTTTTCCAGCCCTGATAACAATGTCCTGGAGCCCCAATTCTTCCATGGCTAGGGGAGTGAACTGCCAGCTGAACAGTATCACATCTGACCCTCTTACTTCCAACTGTCCTCCCTACAGTGCAGTGACTCCCAGAGCCTTCCCTACACCTTTCCTTGTTGCGGTGATTCTGCCAGGTCAGTGAGCAAGGGGGGGACAGGGTTTGGTCCCTGAATGAGGTACTTGTTACAGGGGAAATGAGCCCCCAGCACAAGCATGCCCAGGAGCAGAACCTGAATTCTGCAGGCTTCAGAGCAGCATTATTGCCCTGGTGTGGGGCATCTGTATATCATTTCCACAACCATAATTCACAGCAGCTTTGTTTCCAGAGAACATGGCTGTCAACACTTTAACTCTATTCCTTCGTCAACCCTGACTGACCTTCATTCGCAATCTCCCTGAGCAAGTATTTCCAGCTACCTGTCTGTGGTTGCCTTGAAACACCCAGCAGCCTAATTCTGGGATACAGATACCTCTTTAGCCATTTAGTCACAGGGAGCCGTGAACACGATACATAATCTTTCCAATAATCTGCACTGAGTAGGGCCTGCTGAGTCACTATCTTCATTTTTCTCTAGGCATAAATTTTCACAGCCCACGACGAGCACAGTGTAAGCAGTTCCACAGCAGTGCAGACCAGAAGAATAACTTTAACATGAAGGAAGGAGGGGTGCTTTATCATCATGACCTGAATGCTTAAAAACAAGGAGGAATTGAGGACAAAACCACCTTCCCCCAGCCCTGCCCCACACGTGCTGACTGATCTGGTCAGCCTTACTGCCTCCACCAGCTGTCCTCCAGGAGGGCTAATGGGGGAGCATGATCCCTTGTTGGTTAGTTGTGTCCCAGAGCATTTGTGCTGCTAGTTAATGGAGCTGTCATCTGCTTATCCTGGATCGGGTGCTATAAATACACTTTCACTTTCGTCAGCAACCTAAAGCTATCAAAAGTTCTACACAGCATGGAACTCCAAAGAAATTCTGCATTCTTAAATAAAGTTATAGATCAGAGTTGAAAAACCTTTAGCTCACCTTTTATTCCTGTGACAGTTTGATTTTGTTGTGTAAAAATGTTTCACTGAGGAAAGAGGGAAAGAAAACATTTTTAAATATTAGGAAGATGAATTCTCTCCTTTCTCATTCCACAGCTTCCCTTATAATCAGACACTTAAATAAAAGGTGGGGTTTTTTTTTCCCCCGAGTCGTGCCACAAGAGATTGTGTGAGAGTGGGGAGCAGGCTGCAGAAGAAATGATGATCTGACCTTTGCCTATAGAATAGCTTGGGAGGGGTGGGGGGAGCTCAAGAAGGTTTTTCCTCCTGTGAAGCTTCAGGCAGCCACAGGAATGTATCTCTAGGAAGAGGCTGGCTGCTCAAACTGGATAGAACAAGTTCAGAGCAGTGCTGCAGCTTGCTCTGACGCCATGTCGAAGGGGGAGAGGGAGAGGGAGGGAGGGTTTCGGCTACAGAGAGAAGCAGCTGCTGTGGGGCTGCTGCCTTGTGCCCTCCACTACGAGGAGGCACGGTGCTGATGCTGATGGGGTTTGCAGCAGGAAGGGGGAACAGCTGCAGAAAGCAGAGCGGCAGGGTTTTGTTTTGGTAGCTGCTGCATCTCCACTCTGTGTGCTGGAGTGGTGTTTGCTGCCAAGGCTTGGCTGTGGTCGTGAAGAAGTTTGGGTAGGGCTGGGATCAGGCTGAGACATGAAGCCGTGTCCCTCAATATGCAGGGCTGGGATAGCAGCGTTTCCACTTTCTAATGATAAGTCTTATGAACTCTGTTTAACAGCAAGATCAGTGTGTGGGTGGATTTATGTTGAAATTAGCTTCTGCTTAATCACATACAGCAAATAGTTGGTTTTCTGTCTACTTTAACAGGGTCTGTTTCCTCCAACGAAAGTACTTGCCTGGATTTGAATGTTAATTCAGATTAAGGCAAGATGTGAAACTAAAGCACAACTGTTGATCCTGAAGAACTGCAACTGTGGGTATCCCCCTGTGGAACAAGAATATCTTGATCCAGTTTGGTGTGGCTTAGCTAAATCAGACAATAGCATGTCACACTTCTGAGAGGTCCCGAAAACCACTGATGGGCTTAATTCTTATTAGCAGATGTAATTTCTGTTATGTAGAGTCAGAAGTCAGATTATTTCTTTCTTGCTACTCCAACATTTTACTGTAACAGTTCAGATTTACTTGGCTGGGGGTTTTTTTTGTTGTTTGTTTTTTTGTGTTGTTTTTTTTTTTTCTGAAAAACTTTTGAGTTCAATTTAACCTGCTAAGAGGACATAGTTGCTGCTGAGTTTGGTCAGAGCTATGGCCATAGTGCCAGGACAGCAGGTGACATCCATGACTCTGTCCTGGGATGTCAAACCTCAGTGCTTGTTGGCCAGCCCAAAGTGAGCATAAGCACTGTCAACAAGCAGTATTTGATGGCATGGAGCTCCTTCTATAACACCAGCTTTATACTGCCATTGCTTGACTAACTTCCACAGAGACAGCATAGCTAGAAATTAGAGGAAGTTCAAGAGGAATCAAGTCCAGCAGTTCTTAGATGGAGCACAGTGGAATGGTTTTTCCTCTCAGTCACATTAGAGAGGCTTTGGAGCATCCCCGTACAACAGGCCCCTGCAGATATGGACTTACACTGGTACTAATGACTTTCAACTTGATCCAGATGTTTAAAACACCCTCTAGGAAGATAAATTTATATTCATTCTACAGATCCCATTGATACAACCTGATGCACCAAGAATCTAAATGACATGCCCAAACCTATAAAAGCCAGTAGAGAAAAGGTGAGAAATACTGAGTCTCGTACAGGAGACATTATCTGAACTCTCTACACTGGTTTTTTTTTAATATGAAACATGCATAGAAGCAACAAGCAAACACAGCATATTTATATTACCTTAGTTCTTCCCAATCTGAAAGCAAGTCTAGTAATTCAAGTATTTTTTTCTTCCAATTTACAAGTGTTAAAGATCCGATCCAATAGTACATATCTAGTTATAAGCACTATATAGATTTTTCTTTAAATGCATTCAAGTCTTTCTATTGTAAGTATATTTGTGTGCAAACACATTTCTCTTTCGATGGTTAATCTACAGGAAAGAAGAAGGGAATGTGTAATTAGCACAAATATGATCGGTATAAAATGATGGGAAGGCAAATTAAAAGTGCTTTAGAAAGGCTGTTAGTAACAGTGTGCTCTTTCAGATAAAGACTTTTCCATGCTTTCCTTGCAGGTTAGATCTAAATTTCTTTCTCGGTAAGTTTAGAAAGCCTGGGCCAAATTCTTCCTCAGAGTAATTCCACTTGGATTGATCAGGATGAATTCAGCCTAGTGCTTCAAAATCACACTTGATTTCTTTCTCAGGTAAAGCAGAATTATATAATGAAACTGAAGAATGAGATAGAGTAGACCAAAGTGACTTGAAAAACAAAGCATCTCATCTTTCTGGCTTTAATAAGGCAAAACTCTAATATGAGTTGTACCTAGAGTAGTGAGTTTTTTCCCTTTTTAGGACCCACATTACATGTTTCTTTTTTTCCTGTTTCACACTTGCTATTCTTACAAATTAACATTTATAACCTGTATAAGTGAAACACATTAGGGAAAAAAAATTTCCGTCTGTTTGACACAGTGAAGCTGGTGATTCACAGCTTCTACTGCAACTGCAGACACACAGCACAGAGGCATCCAGCTATAATGTAGTGACACTCCAGTTACAAAACAGTAATTGGCAGGCAAGTTTGGGCAGGTGCTGTCTGCAAAACAACTTTTACTACTTTTTATGACTATTTCTTTCTCAAAATATAGCTCACAGGTTTTCATGTCAACTATGTCCTCTTTAAGGACCATGGCTGTCAGCTTGTTTATCTTCTCCTTTTGCCTTATTTATTTTACATGCTCTGGCTTCACTCTTTCTATAATCAGAGACTCATTCAGGTCAGAAAAGACCTTTATCTTACACAGCTGGAGTTTACTAAGCTACTAGAACTGCAAAAATTTAAAAAGACTTTCAGTATTAGAACTGCATTATCTTCCCAGTTGAGTGAAGTTATCCTACAGACAGGAATATGTTTTAAAAAAAGAAAGAAAGAAAGAAAGAAAGGAAAAAAACCCCAAAATAATCAAAAGTAAAGCAACAAAATCCCAAACCCACTCATTAAAAATTTTTACAGACTTCAAAAGAACTGTGCAATTAAGAATAGAAAGGTACCCCACCACCTTTTTTTTTTTTTATTATTCTGGCTGATGTACAACCACATAATGAACAAACTTGAAATATGAAAGATAGCTATTAGGTTTATAAGAAATGATAGTGAAATAAAAATCACTTCTGAAAATCTTTTCCCAAGTAATTTCTTTTCAGTGCCATGTGACATTTTTCCCTTTTACTCTGGAAAAAAAAAATACACGCGCACAAACTCACACATAAAAAATTATCACTGTAGGAATCACAGTGAAAACTGAGACCCCACGAGGTGAGCAGTGACACAGAGAGCACAGCAGAGGAAAGCACTTGGGGTAATGATTGCCCTCTGCTGCAATGCAAACAGGTGGCTCCTGGCTCTGAGGCCACGTTTGATTATTTGGGCTCAAGTGGATAAAGCCACATGTCTACACAAACTTCTGCTGGTGTTATTAAGAGACAGCAGTGGCAGAGAGGAACCAGCTCCCCTTCAGTGCATGTCCCCCAGGAAGGCAAAGCCTCAGGGGGCAGAGAGCAGGAAGGGGATTACTCCGTAACGCTTCTGCTTGCTGGAAGCATACATCAAATTCTAGCAGATCAGATTTCATCACTGCTCTAGGAAACAGGGCCTACATTTGTGCCATTTCACCTAGACAGAAGCCTGAAATACAGCGAAGTGTATTCCGCAGTCCCAGAGACGGGCAGCATGTACCCTTCCCACATTAATAAACAGGGCAGGCCATCATCAAAGGCCCTTCTGGAATGGAGCTGGAGTTGTTTAAACTATCACTACTTCAATCAGATTTACATTTCCCACACTAACCTTCCCCTAGTTTACTGCCAGGTGCCTTTCTGCAGAATGGGAAGTTTGGCTTTGAAGGGCCGCTCTAAGAAAGCTAGGGGGGTAGTAAAGTTACAGCAGAAGCCATGGCAACAAAGGGCTAAACTGAAGTGACTGCTCCCATAGGAAAAAAAAAATAGCCTGAGAGTAGCTGTCCAATGGAGTTTGCTGCGTGAGCATAAGGAACAGGCTGGGAAGCTGCAGAATATAAAGAATTCCTGCTGTGTTTCCCCCAGTGTGTCTCCTTTATATTCAAGAGTGTGCACGAAAACAGTTTCTGAATGCATTAGCTTTTCACATCTGGAGACGTGGGTTCAATTGTGCATTAGCCTACACGTCTTCATTTCTTCCCTAAAGAAAGAAGTGTATCCATAGGCGAGCACATATCCAGAGGAACCCTGCAATAACAGGGAAAATAATGCATGTTAACTTCCAAGCAGATAACATCTTGCTACAGGTTTTCAGCATCTTGCATGTTTTCTCGTGAAGTACTCCCAAGCTGTAAAAATAGTTTTTGGAACAACTCTTTTGAATGTGAGAATGTGCAACCATAGAGAAGTACGGATGAGTATTTAGGAGATTTAAAGTCATGCTTAGGGCACGAAACCCCTCACCAACCCACAGGAACCAAAAAGAGGAGCTCCCATGTTTCTGCCTCTCACTCCTCCCAGCTATAAAGATTAATCTGTGTTGCACTGATCCTTGTCATATCTGCCAGTGAGCCATTTTAATATGTTTAAAGGGTCAAAAGCACAGGGGGTGGGCAGCAGGAAAGATACATAGATTTCCTGTGGTTTAGGGAGTTCAAACGCAAACCAACCAACCAACCAAATCTCCTGAGATGGCCTAACAATTGGCAAAACAGTGAGGAAGTAGAGACCAGGAGGAGCTGGAAATTGTAGGTAGTGAAAGTTGCACACAGAAAAGCATTTCTTCCCTTTCCAGGTTTTTCAGAAAGCCATTTCTGAGCCTTTCAGAGAGGGTCTGAAACCAACAGGAAGACACTGCTTGCTGTGCAACTGCAGAAAACTGGGAAATTGTGGGTGCAGACCAAAACAAAGAATGGGCTCAGTCAGGTATTAAAACAAGTTAATAGACTGTAGATCCATCAAGTGTTTCTAAACATGAAGGTCTTTGGTTGAAGAATTTCCTTGGCCACTGATTATCAGAAACTGGAAGGCTTAAAGGCAGGATATAAGGAGGATCACTCTCTGCCCCCTTGGGATCAGCAAATGGCTACTACCAAAAATCAGAAGGCTAAATACAGCTTGGCACAAAAGCATCCCAGAAGACACCGCTTTTAACTGGTTCTGTCCCACCCAGAGAGGCCAGACCTGCATTAGCCAGCTGAAGCTGTTTCCAGCACAGATCAGAGCTGGACATAACCACATAACCACGGACTTCTCATGCAAAGGCAACTATTTCACCACTGAGCCTCTTGAAGATGCTTTCACATGACTGTGCCATAAATGCTTGAATATATATAGTTAAATATTTATTATATGCCTGGTTTTACTTTATCTTTGCACACCTTCATCAAAGTCCTTACACTCCAGCGGATGTTTCCTCACACTGAGGGTTCAGCTGGACTAAGTGCTTTAAAAACTCCTCTTGGAAGGTTTCCCAATTCATCTATATAGGCTTGATTGACAAAACCAATGTTGTATCTCTTTCAAGGGTTGGTAATCAGGCTGCTTAGCCTCTCTTCCAGATCATTAGTATTGTCATCACTCTGTGCAGGAGTATGACCCCCGAGGTGCTCTGCGGTTAACATTTTCCCAGGATGACAAAACAGCCTTTTCCCCTGGTACAAATTTGCAATTTCTTTGCTTCCTATTTAAGAGAGTTATTAAACCTGCAGTATGATTATAAGACTCACCCCATGATTACCAGCTTTCCCTAATAGCCTCTTCTGAGAAACTTCAACAAAAGCCTTTTAGGAGTGTAAATAAGTCACAGTGTATCTAACATTTCTCCCATTATGCACTATTTTAACTTTTTCAAAGAATTCTAATATATTGGAGAAAGTTTACACCTAGAGAAAGTTACGCCGGTTTGAGCCTCGGGTACTTTATAATGACATCTATAATGACTTTCTCAACAATTTTCTTAGGCACTTAAATGAGGGTCATGAGTTTATAATTCCCTGGATCACCCTTATCATCTCTCCCACCTCAATAAAAAGAGTACTGGCAATCTTCCTGATTCTTATTATAGCTATAATGATAAATTAAATCACATTTATTTTGGAGTTGTTTTTTCCTGGGAGGTAATTCAGCTAATACTAAAGAAATTAACTGCTGACTTAATAGATTAATGTAGCCCAAATATTAATAATATTAATACTCTCTGCATTTACATACACATATCAGTCAGTCTCAAACTGCTTTAACAACAAAGCCCAGGTCTTTGTCTCCATTTTGAAGACAAGGAAAATGAAGCATAGGCAAGGGCATCATGGGGTAAAGCTATGAGCAGAGTCCAAGTCTCATACTTGTATCACTGTCTGCTAAATCATGGGATTCAAGGAGGGCTTATTAACTATAAAAGTATCTCTACTCCCGCCAACTCTTTACCTTTACCGAACGGCCATGTTAAGCTCACGAGGTATTCCTCTGTATAGAAGATCAGTGTAAAAAGTATTTTACATTCTAATTTTCTCTTCTTAATTGTCCCTGGAGCCTCCAGAGCTATTCAGGCTCATCAGCTCTCTAGTGGATTTCTAATATAATTCTGGAAGAAAATTACTCTTTTTTTTTTTAATGTATTTGTCCTTTTAACTTCCTTTCATCCATCTTGGTCTCTACCTTTCCTACAAGAGCATATACTTCACTACTTGCATGACTCGTGTTGAGCTTATTTCCCCCTCACCAAGTGTTGCTCTACCAGCATAAATATTTGCCCCTTTTAATTTAAGCACTTTTTTTTTCATTTTCCCTCCTTCTACTCCTTTCTTTCCCATTTTGCTATAAAAATAAGTGTCATCATTCTGTGTCACTCTTTTATTCATATAAACATCTAATCACATTCAGTAGGGCCAAGCTGATGGATGCAGAGATACCCTGCAGTCATCACTTCCATGCAGTAAGCAATTAGGTTCTTAATTTCTTTTTTTTTTTTCAGGGCCAGATCCTCAAAATGGGATAAAATAGAGCTGTTCAGTGCAGACCAAGAGATAAATCAGTCTTCCTTATATTAAGTCAACGGATTACTCCACGTTGTTTCGGGCTCTTTTTAATTAGTTTCCTCAGTCTTCTGGTAATGACAACCTGATAATTCTTTCATTTCTCTTTCCTGAAAAAAAACCCCTTCCTGATGCTAGGCATCACATTAACATTAATAACTTCAGTGTACATAGCGACTTTTATCTAGAAGGATCCCAAAGAGTTTTGGAAACCCTACACAGTTTCATTGGCTGAAGCAACTCATCCATGAACAGAAGGAAGATATAACAGCAGCTGTTTATCACCCCATGGAAACATGGAGCACAGTAGGATGGGAGTTGCAAATTGATGATGGAGTGAGAAGTTAGGTGAACAAAATATAATTCTTGCACCTGGAATTGTGTTGGGCATCACAGTTAACGGCCTTTTTCTAGGAGAAGTGTCATGGGATAGCTACTAATAGCATTTTTCAAATTCTTGAATAAGCATTTTATCCAAAATACACAAGGTGAAATTTCAGCTCTTGCTTCAGTACTTGTGTGCTGAAGGGAAAAAGGGAAGGGAAACTCAACATGAAAGCTCCCATGATGTGGTAAAAATAAAAGCCAGCTCTACAGTTCACTTCACGGTCTTCCTTGGAAGAGTTTCCAAGCAGCAATATAGAATCATAGCATTGTTAAGGTTGATAAAGACCTTTAAGACCATCAAGTCCAACCGTCAACCTAGCATCACCACCACGTTCACCACTAAACCATGTCCTCAAGTGCCATATCTACACATTTTTTGAACACTTCCAGGGATGGCGACTCCACCAGTTTCCTGAGCAGTCTATTCCAATGCATTACAACCCTTTCCATGGAGAAATTTTTCCTTATATCCAACCTAAACCTCCCCTGATGCAATCTGAGGTCATTTCCTCTCATCCTGTCACTTGTTAGCTGGGAGAAGAGGCTGACCCCAACCTGGCTACAACCTCCTTTCAGGTAGTTGTAGAGAGCAATAAGGTCTCCCCCAAGCCTCCTTTTCTCCAGGCTAAACAACCCCAGTTCCTTCAGCCTCTACTCATGAGACTCATGCTCCAGACCCTTCACCAGCTTCATTGCCTTTCTCTGGACATGCTCTTCCACGCCTTTCTTGGGGTGAGGGGCCCAAAACTGGACACAGCACTTGAGGTATGGCCTCAACAGTGCCGATGATCGCTTTCACAGTCCTGCTGGCCACACTGTTTCTGATGCAAGCCACTATGCCATTGGCTTTCTTGGCCACTGGGCACACTGCTGGCTCATGTTCAGACAGCAGCATGAAGCAAGTATCCCAAGAAATACACTTCAGTGGGCCCTTACTACACAGACCTGCAGACCTGCTGGTAGTGCTGCGGTCCCGTGGTCAGTGCACAGGACCCCAGGGCACACACTCACTCAGGAGCATGTGGTGGCTTATTTGTGACAGCAGATCAAGTTACTTGCTACATGGACAACTGTGTGTTTTGTAGCCAATCCTGACTTATAGCAATGCCATTTTTAGGTCAGCAAACACCAGTATACCTAAAACAGCAGGCTGCAAACCCTAGACTCAAAAGCTACTGTGAGCAGCTCTGCCACCCATACAGCAGAAGTCAGCAAATAGCTCAGGGTGATATCTCAGCCAGTTATCCTAATGTAAGTCACCTCTACTTTCATGTCAGACCATTAGGCTGTGTAAATAATGTTGAAGTTGCTTCAAGCTGCAGATCAGCCCAGGATCAGGAGCACACGAGAGCAGTTTTATTCTGCTCCATACTGTATCTTTCTTAAAAACAGACATTTCATGTAAACTACCCTTTTCCTTTATTCTTCATCATGCTGTAAACAATATCTGGGCATGGAATCAAGGCATTTCAGCTGTAGGTACCTGAGTGTTATGCATTATGTGTCATGTTTTTCAGCAAAATTATCACTTTTCCCTCTCCCCTACAATTAGCCATGTTAGTGTCTCCCAACAGTGACCTGATCAGTCTAGTACTTTAAAGATGAGATAAGACAGCATTTCACAGTAGAGCGTAACCACATCCCTTGTAGAGGATAACTACTGGAAGACATAAAAGGAGCCATTGAAAGGGGCCAGACATATTTACTCCCAGAACGAAAAAAACCCTTAAAACTCAAAACAGCCTTTCCTCTTGAATATTTCAGAAAACTAAAACCAACCCCGTTTCAAAACCTTATTGTTTGGGGTCCTTTACCCACTCTTACAAGCTATGTCCTCTATAATTTACAACCTGTTTACATTAGTGGGCAGATGGAGCCATTATTGCCCTTCTGGCCCATTTTGCCGGCTCTTTAAACTCTTCCTGAGCTTGCTGCACTTGCTATCACAGGTTTGATCCAGAGACTGACCACACACTACTTACTGCTGCAGTTTTACTGTCTATTTTGGAATTTTTATCCCTGCCATTTCACTGCTTTATAGGCTTTCAAGCTGAAACACTTCTGCAAGGGAGCTCCTGGAATTTTTTATGTAACGCATCACTTTTCCATGGGTACAACCAACCTGTGTTTTCTACAGAGTTTGTTCTGTGTCAGCGTTGCAATATTCATTGCCCACACTGTGTTTCAGACATGCCAGGCCAGTCTGTTCTGTGATGGCATCAGCATCTCACTCCAGGACTCTCTTTTACTCAGTCTTTAAAATCGAGCAAGGAAGTAAGTTTTGGTTGTCACATCAGTGAATTAACTATTTCCATGTGTTAATACTACAAAGCAGGATGGAAAGACATCAAGGAAGCCCAGTCAGAGTCTTCCACATTATGGCTAGTGTTGAATCTCAAGCTGTAAAAAATAATTTTCAAATTAGGGATAAATTATGTATACACTGAAAAATAACTCTTCAGTAAAATAACTATGTATATTTTCTATCCATTTAAGTTGTTGCTGCTCGAGTTTTTCTTCATGTGTGAAGGAAATAGTCATCCCTTAAGCTGATCAGTGTGCAATGTAGATTTTTAATTTGTAAGCTTATCAGGAATACTAAACCCTATTTCTAAGTTGCAGCTAATACTACATCTAGCTTGTATTATTTCTCTCCTAGCAGCTTCTACCTTAAAAAAAAAAAAGGCAACTAGTCAATCTTAGGAGACGACATGACAAATGACACACATTTCAATAGGATTTAACAATAAACAGCCACCTCAACAAAGAGAAGCCTTCCCCACCTCCCCACTAAAGCAGCATCAGACAAGAAACTAAGTGAGACACGTTAACAGAGAAGCACTCCAATTAACGTGTTACAGCTCCTCTAAAGCAGAGACCAAAGGGGGCTGCTGCTGGGGATGCTGGGGGATGCAGAGCAGTAATTGTCACTTAGGCACTTCACTCCCCGCCGCCCGGCTCCCTCCCAGCCGGGTTTATCTGTCGCCAATTACTGCTGTCATTTGCATTTCAACGTGTGCCATCGGGAGCCGGGGCAGAGGCACCAGCCACGGCAACACACAGCAAAGCCAACCGGTTCTGAAGGCAGGCTGATGCCACGCCCGCGTCGTTGGGGTCCAAGATCCCCCAGCACCACGCTTTGTTCCAAGGGGGGCCCAGGGAACTGCCAGCCATGCCTGTGCCCACTCCAGGCTGGTGGCCAGGGATGGGAAAGACACCCCAAGGCCAACTGAGAGCCTGCAAGAGATTACAGAGGAAGTTTGCAGGAGGAGGCCGTGCATGAGACGCATGCTGGATACCAACAGTGCAAGTCTTGTTTCGGATGCATCTCCCGATGATTGGGTTTGCATTTTCTACTCAAAATCCATTTGCACTGCAAAGCTGCAGGACAAGCAGGGTTGGTGTACTTCAGTACTACTATTCTTTAGTACTTCACACAGAATCACAGAATGGGTAAGGTTAGAGGGGACCACCAGAGGTCTAGTCCAACCTCCCTGCTCGAGCAGGGTCCCCTACAATATGTTAACTGAGGATTGTGTACAGATGAATTTTTAATACCCCCAGGGAAGGAGAGTCCATAACCAATCTGGGCAGACTGTTCCAGTGCTCAGTCACCTTCACAGTAAAGAAGTTCTTCCTCATATTCAGGTGGAACTTCCTGTATTCCAGTATGTTGGCTCTCATCCTATTGCTCAGCACCATCAAAAAGAGCCTGGCTCCATCCTCTTGACGCCCCCCTTCAGATACATATATACATTGATAAGATTCCCTCTCAGTCTTCTCCAGGCTAAACTGGCCCAGTTCCTTCAGTCTTTCCTCCATAAGAGAAATGTTCCTGCCCCTGAAATCATCGCCATTGCCCTCCAGGAGCTTTGTGTCTCTGGTGCTGAGCAGCAAAAAACTGGGCACAGTACTCCACGTGAGGTGTCACCAGGGTATGAGTACAGGCCACCAGCATTTGAACTCTTGTAGCATCTACACACGCATGCTGCACATAAGATGCCAGTTCTATATAGAATCAGAACAGGAGCAGCCTGTGTTGCACACCCTCTATATCACAGGAGGTATACAGGTAAGAGTTAGAAAGTGCTCTCCAGTAGATGTAGGAGACAATGTTTATAGAAAGTGAAAAGACAGACAAGGTTTGGAAGTACCTTCCCCATAAGAGCAAAGCAGCAAACAGAGCACCCAATGAGGTTATCCAAACACCATGGGTCATGTTCAGAGAAAGAGGATGACATTAAATGTGTGTGTGTGTGTATGTATATATATATATAATTGCTACTGCATTTTGCATGAGAAGAGGCAAAAGCAGAGAAAAGTATGCTGCAATAATTTAGAAGTGATGGGATGAGAACCTCAGCAAGTGCTTGTTGAGATGTCCAGAAACAAAACTGTTATCTTCAGCAAGATGAAGTGTAATCAGCTCAGTTGTCTTAGGTGGGGAACTACAGGCTGTGGCTAAACAATTCTCATGGAAGATGCCCTACCCAGGAATGGAAAGGGTACTTGAGCAGGTAGAAAGTACTGGACTGGTCAAGGAGGAATGGGGATGAAACACAGGTTCTCAGTTTCTCAGATAGGGAATGGTCATGATACATATTGGTGGGGTGCTGTGACTTGACTGCACATCACTGGGAGTGGATGCAAGAGGGTCTAGGATAGATTGGGGAGGCTGGAAGCCCAGAGGGCAACTGTTGACTGCAATGTTTGTGGAGGGAAGGTGAAAACACAGCACCTTCAGGTATTCATACCTATTGCTTTGCTTCCTAAACACTGCAGCTAAGAGAATAACACAGAAGTTCATCAATACTTAATGGATTCCCTTTGCTAAAGGTTGAAGCCTGGCTATTTGCTAAGTATCACAACTGAAATTTACCACCAGTTTTAGAGGTATTTCAGGACTTTAAACAATCCATGTACTAAATAGTATTTGGAGCTCAGAGAGCTCTTCCTAGCTGACAGAAAAGTCTGTACTGCCTCCATTTGTCAGCCTGCTCTGTGACAACTCATCACCCCATGAGGTGCAGCAGAGACCTCTGAGGAGAGGGAAGAACCACTTCAGCTAGATCTAATTCAACATGGCCTCTGTCACTGAAAATAGTATTTCTTCTGATGTCTGCAGCCAAAAAGAAGCAGAGGTACAGAACCATCGGTTTTATTTGCTGACAAGATGCATTTCCATGGGTTTTCCCCATGAGTGAGAGAATTAAAAAAAATTCTGTGGGCAACTCAGACTGTCCACCCACTGCCCAAATGGAGTGGGATACAAATAGCCAGCAAGTGCAGAACAAATGCTACCTCCTACTTGGGAGGTGTTAAGGAAAGGTTGTTTGTCACTGATGAGCTGCAATCATAGGGCTATAAACTATCCTTAGCATATCTGAGAAACGTTTTGCTCCATGCTAACCAAAGAAAATCTGAGATAAAAATCAAACCAAAACAAAGCCACATTTCATGCCTTTTCTTCTTAATGAGCCACTAGAAAAGTGATGGAAGACTAAGATTTGCTGTGACACCTAGATTGCAGCTTCAAATCAAGAAAAGCACCTGCATGTAAAGCTCACACACACAGAACTTATTTTCCCCTGCCATCAAGACCTCTCTCCCTGGAGAAAGAGATACTTAAATAAGTAAGCTAAAGCAGCTTATAAGAAGTAGCCAGATCGTGGACTACGGTTAATTGAAGGCCAACACAAAAGTAATTTACCCCTTTTTTGTTTCTTTTTAGTTGTTTTTAAACAGGCTTTTTTTGGCTGACTGTGCATTTGAAACCCTCTGTATTAATAAGCTGATCAGTTACTGGCTCTTTATCTGTTAACCTGAGCCAAAAAAACTGCTCTTTTCTCTTTTGTCTCCAAGCCAAAAGAAATTTTTATGGGGAGTAAGTTCCCTCCCTCCTCCTTCACTGAGTCACAACACAATGGTGATTTGAAAACCTTCCATTTATCACCAGGAACAAAAATGCTAAGCCAGAGAGCAAAAAAAGAGTTTGAAACAGTCTCCAGAACAAAAACTCCCACCACCACAGTCCACACAACTCCTGACTCAGGCATTCCACCTCTGAGCACCACCTTGGCACAGACAGGGCTATCTTTCTGTTTCGCTTCAAACTGGCTTGACCGACCTCGTGTTGTCCTGTAATTCTATATTATTTAAGTATGGTTTTTTCCCTGCTACTGAATGTAACTCAGCCTTTTATTACTCAGTTTACCAGTCTGGTTCTGCCAAACTCAAAAGCTGCGTTTACGAAGTAGGCGTTTTCTTCTGCACTTTTGAAAGTGGAACAGCGATCTGACCCAGGCATCGAACACGTTCAGGTGGAAAAGAAGTTCCACAGAGGGAATTTCTTAAGACAAGTTGAATGACAGCTGGGGAAGAAGGGCCTGCTGGAATCATCTGGGATGAATACACTGACTGCCACTGCTTCTCAAAGTCACACAGCAAGACAGTCTTGACAGTAGCTAAAGACTGAGGGTGGCTCCTTAGTGTTGGGACTAAGGAGCGATGGCTGCCCAAATGCTCCACTTCAAGTTTATCCTGTTAACCCTGCCTTTAGCAACCAGTCCAGCCAGCTCTCATTTAGCTAAAAGATCTTGGCCCTGAAGAGCTCAACTTCCCTTCAGCAGAGTGGTTGAATTAGTACAGATTTGTGGAGACCTCTGTCACTTCTTACAGAGGTTTGAAAAAAACCTGCTGTTACTCTCCATTGTGGTGTCCAGGTCATACAAACTGAGGGATGTATGTGCTCCCATCCTACCCAGAGATGCTGCTTCCTTAAGAACACACAGTATCTGCCCTCTGTGTACCAGTAGCTGTGAAATACTCTCCACATGTAGTTTTCTAGGAGGATCCTAGTTATTCTCTAAATCAACCTAATTCATTGTTTTAGTGACCATCACCACCACCTTTACATGCACAGTACCCTTTCAATACTGAATTCTCAGAGAATTATGCAATCTGAATGCCAGAAAGTATCAACAAGAGACAGAACAATAACTTGACTGGTTAGGTTATGAGAGCTGTACATTGGGTCCTCCCAGCCGAGATAGACTAGGACCTTGGCTGAGTAGCAGTAAATATTTGAATGTTAAACTATAAAAAAAACAAGACAAACTGCACTGAAATCCTGTACCACTTTGAAGTAGGATGCACAGTAGAGCCAGTTTCCTTTCTGCCTGTCCCACATCCTAAATACAATGAGTCAAAGAGTATGAGAAACCCAGCTCTGAGATTAATAGTGCATACAGTCTTTCAGAAGTCCACAAAAAGAAAGGCACTGCCAGAATTGCAACAGATAACTACTTATTTTTTTTTTAACCCACACAGGACAAAACACCTTCTCTTTTGGGATTGAGGTATAGTGTTGCATCAGAGGCAGAGCTCTCTCATCCATGCATGTGCATATATCATCCCAAACAGCTGAGAACATATACATTTCAGCTTCTCTTCCAATGGTCAGTCAATTTCATTAACAGCAATCATTAATTGCTGCTGCAGGCAGAAGTAACCTGACTATAATTTACATCTTGACAGTAAGCCATCAACCAGATTTACAGAGGCAGAGAGCACTCACTGATCTTAACTGAACTTTACTGAAGTTTGGTTGCTTGGCACCTACTGTGTTTTATTTCAGTTTCAGACTTGGCCTCTTTTCCAGGATTTCCTGCCCCAAACCCCTATCAGTCTCTTTTTTTGTGGGTCGTCAGCTTCTTCTTTTGCTTGAAGTCTCCCCTTGTCATGTCATGTTATATTACATCTACAGCTCATTTCTCCCTTCCTGCATCCACTGTAGAAGCCCTTACAGCTTTTCTTCAGTGCAGTGTAGCTCCAGCTGTAACCAATAGAGCTTGGTTGTATATGACTGATGCAGGACTCTGGCTTGAGCTAAGGGTTGTCTTTAGCCAAACTACCTGGACCAAAGTTGCAGGTTGAAGCGTTGTCTGTTACAAACACTGGCTGAACATGCTATGAAGAGCTGGCTATTCAGTGCTATTGCTCTAAACACTTCAACTGGCAATATTTTACAGTCTAGCACTGACAAGAATGAGGCCACCCCTGGAGTCAGCAACACAGAAATATAGGTATCATGACCTCTTCACTGCAGTGAAGACACAGTTTGAATATTGAACTCTGCCATTAAACCCCTCTTTCACATGTTATTCCAGTTCTGGACAAATAAGGTTAGATTGAAGTGGAAGATGACGCTTATGGAGCATAAGGATGGTGTTGTAGAACCCCAGAAGATAAGGGGCTAATGTGTATGCCTCAAACACTGCCAGGAGGATGGCTATGGAGCCAGCCAAGGATTGTTGGTAATAATAGACAAGGATTGTTGGTAATAACACGTTGTGAGAGAGAACAAGATGCAGCTGAAGAAGGGGGCCATGCAGAGGTAGGGCAGCACTTTTCTGGGACAAACATCCCTGTTCTAGTTCCTGGAGAGAATTCTGCACAACACAGTAGTGCACAACCACAGGAACGAGGATTGTAGGGCGGATCAAGACCACCAAAGACCCCCAGAGCCCTCTGATCCATTTCCAGAAAGGTCTAGACGAATGGACTGTGCATGATAATTAATTTGCACAGCAAGCAAGCAACCTACCTATAAAAATGTACCCCCTACCAAGCCCAGGCGGCTTCTGGTCCCTCACTGCTGTGTTCAGTTCAAGTGGTACTTATTACACAGAGCAGATGAAACATTTCTTCAATCTCCATAGTTAATGCATACTCATAAATGAATGAGAGATGCCTTAATAACTCCAAATCCCATAAGCAAAGAAGTACTCCACTGTACACTGTAAACTCTAATAAAAGAAAATTAAGGATGTAAAGTCAAACCATGAGAAAGAATGGAAAATGTAATTTTTTGCCAGCATATACAACACTTGGCTACCAAATCTGAAGCAGTAAGTGCATCAAGTACACCTTTTAAATCTTTTTTGTTTTGCTCCTAAATGTACAATTCATCAGAAAATGCTCCTGCTTCTCCTCATCTACTTCTCTTTCTCAAAGGTACTCATGAAAATTATTTTTTCCTAGCAAACAGAAGTCTATAAAAATTTCCAAGTCAACCATATATGCTACACCAACTTGATTTTATTATGGAAGAACAATTCCAGCACCGATATTCTACTATAAAATATTTCATTTAGTAATTTTCAAACCCAGGTCTCTAAAGTTAGGCTTCCAGAAGTCCCCAGAAGTGTACTTCAGCACTTAAAAAAACTATTTGGCTGGAAAAAGTATCCTCTGGTTTTGAAGCAGTGAGAGGCAATTAAGTACAGCATTCCTTTTTCCTGCCTTGACAAACAGTCTAGCCTCAATATACCCATCCCAAATGCACTTCAAAGGGGTTGTATTAGGTTCTGGATTGATTTTTTTATGGCCTTGCAGATCTTCTCTAGGAAGATACTTCTCTTTGCATTCAAGGTTCTTCATAGCCTATTTCTTCCTCTCTTCCAAATCACATTTAGACTTCCACCTCTGATCAGCCCATGGCAGACACCGACCCCTCTCCACTTGTTAAATTATCAAACAAATCTCTTCAGACTCTCCCTTGTGCCTGTCAGCCTCCCCATAAACTCTCATAATTGCTCAAATTCCTCCAATTTTGGGATGGAGAAAGTACCAAGACCATTGCTATCATGTTGTTCAATATCCTGTCGCAGCCACTTTACTTTCTACCTGCTGTCCATCTGGGGTCTCTTTTTATACCTGGAACACAACTGGTTTTTGTACAGCACCTAACAGAAGAGAGCCTTGGGCTTTGGCAAAGCTCTTGATACTCTGGTAATACAAAAAAGTAAAGAGTAGCAGCAACAGGGAAACTACAGGCAGGTTTAATAGATTTGACCACATACTACACAAACCTGTGGGAGAACATATCAGTCCCCTTACCTGTGCTGACCTTCATCAAAATAGTTGCACAAAAGCTTCAGAAATCACCACTATCAGCATCACCTCCTCTACTACTTGGGCAGTGACTCTTTTACCTTTCTTTTCTTTAGCAACAGGATGAGAGGACATAGTCTTAAGCTGTACCAGGGGGGGTTCAGGTTGGACACTGGGAGAAACTTCACAGAAAGGGTGATCAGACATTGGAATGGACTGCCCAGGGAGGTGGTAGAGTCACAGTCCCCAGAGGTGTTTAAGGACAGACTGAGTGTGGAACTTGGTGCCACAGTCTAATTGATATTGGTGGTATTAGGCCACAGGCTGAACTCCATGATGTCAGAGGTCTTTTCCAACCTAGCTGATTCTGTGATTCTTCCATTACTGCTAGAAGGAATGGAAAAGAATCTCTGGAGTCCTTTATCCTGGTCCCTGAAGGCAGGTATGTTTTCTTCTTCTCCAGAGTATTTATTATTTCCTCTACTGTGCAAGGGCATTTCCAAGCAGACAGGAAGGAAGAGTTGCTCTCACTAGTACATGATAATCTAAAGGCATATGGAGTACCCATCAAGTTAGCATGACAGTGATGGCCTAATACAGCCCAAGCTTTGGTGTGTGGTTTCGAAGAGAACCAAAACTCTCAGAGACAGAATATCCATATTTCCTGGGAACAGACTATGTGTCTACTCCACCTTCACTTCAGTTTTTAACCTTGCTAGCTATCTTAAAGCCAGGATAAATCACACTAGCCTATACCACAGCTACAGCTTCTTGATAACATGTGAATACTATTTGCTTTCCTCTGTCTGGTCCAGGGCACATGTTGATCAGTCAGATCATGCACATGTAAAAGCACATGCTCTGATCCCCTTTTGTTTTGCAGCACAGCTGCACTCAAATTGACAGCGTGTCAGTGTTGGCATCACTGGCAGAACAAAGGAGACAAAGGCTGACATAGGAGAGGGAGACTTTGCTGGGCTCCTGAAGCACCAATGTTAAAAAAAAGAAAATTAAATAAAAAGCAAACTAGGAAAGGATGCACCTGGACCAATTTTTAAAGGAGGAAGTTCTGCCCATCTGGCATATGTGAAGTCGAGGGCTCACCATTCATAAATCCCAGAATTTCCTTACAGTGTTTTGCAAGAGAGCATGGATTTGGTGAACTGAGACAGATCCAGGGGGTTATTTCCTGTGCTACTACAGCCCTAGCAATGCATGCATTGCCTTATCTCTTTGTAAACAAGCTAAACTAGGCTGGGCTAAGTGCACAGGAAAGTACACTAACCACGAGTGGATTTAAGGCTCTTGGCACTAGACACAGCCACTTGGTTTAAGTGGCACGTGTCTTAGTATTAAGGCTCATGCTGAGCAGTTGCAACTGGATGTGGCAGGCACACTACACTCAGCACCGAGTTTAATGCAGGAAATTGTGTGTGCTCCAACACAGTAACACATGAAACCTCAGAGCTAAAAATGCTTGTTGGGGAATTAAGTCTCTGCTCCTCTTCTCCCTCATCTCCAACTCAAGAGTGCCCTGAATGGCCTTTGTATAGCCTCACCTTCAAACTACCCTGATCTGCACTTCATTCCGGTGCTACCTAACATGCAAGGGACACTTCCAAGGAGACAAAAGGCTGTATCTCCATCCCAAGCAGCTCACAAACTAAAGATATGCAGAGACGACTGATGTGCCACTTCATCTCTTCCTCTGCACAGCATCAGAGCCAAAACTTCCTTCTACTCACCCAATTAAAAGAAGTGCATCGCTGCATTTATTTGTTAGTACAGCAAGAGATATCCTCAGCAGCAGCACTGAGGCTGTGCAAGTGACTTTTGCAAATGCCATTGTTCTTAGACATAGGATTTCATTACATAAAGCCTGCCCACTGCGAGATAGGTTGGGGAGGGAGGGGACAGGGAGGAGCGGGAGGGAGGAAAGGGGCGGGAGGCTTTAAACAGAAGGGGGAAAGAAACCCTCAGAGATCCAAAATAAATGATTCTTGATTCACAGGGAGGCAGGAAACGGCTCACACCCAAACAGAGACACTCCTCCATGGCAGACAAGCATCCTGATGATTGTTGGCTTTGTTGTTACAACAGGAAACTCCCCCGCCCCGCTCTGCAGCGCTGGATTCTCTGAGGCACCCACCGGTACTTGCCTTTTGCTGCTCCCTTTTCTGCAGGAGCCAGCGATAGGAGCAGCTGGAACACGCTGCACAGTAGTTGAAATGACAAACATCTCTGAGACACAGCATCTTTCAACTCGCCCAACAAATAATCTGCTTTTATTCAAAGGGTTGACACTGAACAAGATATTACAAAAACATGTTCCTGTGGGTTAGCACAGCAAACAGCATAGTACAAAACTCACGATATGCCACCATATGGCTTCTGCCATATTATTTTTACTAATCATGTAAAACAACATGTACTGTGGTAACTGCAACAACCACAACGCCAGTACAGCCTGTTTGTTCTGGGATTAAAGTGGTTTCCTACTAATTGTTTAGGTATAACTAGTAGTGCATTTAAAAAAACAAAAACAAAACACCAAAACAAACAGAAACAAACAAACGAACA
The DNA here is from genome assembly GCF_001715985.3 of Manacus vitellinus. Classification (NCBI taxonomy): domain Eukaryota; kingdom Metazoa; phylum Chordata; class Aves; order Passeriformes; family Pipridae; genus Manacus; species Manacus vitellinus. The sequence continues at coordinate 56,840,380 of NW_021938789.1, forward strand.
AAAAACACAACCAAAAAAAAAAACAAACCCTGAGGATGGAATAATAATGTTTTTGTTTAGCCATTTTTTACCTAGAGTATGATTAAACTGTTTGAAAGTCAGGAGTCCCAGTTTTTCAGAAAAAGTGTGATGTGAAAACACTGCTTACTTCAAAAACAGAAAGCATGATGTCAGCAACCTAATAAAAATACCTGCTAAAAGGCGTGGGTTTATACCAAGCAATAACTGCAGCCACTATTCTGAGCTGAAAAGATGAGACGGAACCAGAGAGCTCTGTCCTGCTGTGATGCACGGCAAACTTAAATCAGGATCCATACTGGCTTGAAATATGTGATCTGTATTGTCCATTTTCCTCCTCCTCTCTGTGTGCATACAGATGGTCAAAATCTTACAGCTAACCCTGAGCAATGGATAATGAGGCAATAACACTTCCCAGCCTCCAGCCTCTATGGTTACTTCCAAATTAACATCCAAACTGCATTATCTGATTCACACCACCAGAAACAAGAGTCTAATTCACCAGTCAGACCAGCTTGTTAGTCAAGAAATTATTAAAGCAGCTAGATTTCTGCACCTATTTCAGCTCTTTAAAGTGTACAGCTACTGTAAACATAAACATCAAACCATCTCTATGTTCCAGCTTCAAGAGAAAAAGAGCAACAACAAAAAACACTGGGAGAAAAAAAATAAAAAATAACCCCCTCCTACCCAGACTTTTCCTGAATACTAATGCTAAAACTATTACAAAATGCTAATTTGGTACCAACAACCTATGATTAAAAAAACAATGAAGCACCTCAAGCACATGAATTAAGGCATCATCTTAAACATGCTCTTTTCATCTTAAGCTAGAAAACCCTTATATATACACACATCTGGGCCTTTTTCTGCTCTCAATGATCTCAAAGCTACATTAAAGATGCAAGTCTTTATGTAAGCTAATCTAATGCATTTTGGGTCTGAATGAAAGCTAAAGACAGCACAGTACTTTTGAAGAGAGCTACAGATGAAGCCAAAATCTCAGTTGAGATTGATTTCTATCAGCAAACTCCCACTGAAGGCAATTCTCATGGATTACTGGGATGCCTATTGAGTAACTCAAGCACCATTACCTGACATCCAGTACTTGGTATAGAACATCACTACACAGGCTTTTGGTTCTTAATATACTTAAGCACAAGTGGCAAGTGCACAGCACTTTGGAGGCAAGGATCCCCAGGTTTTAGTAACACTGATTCATCTCTACAGTTTTTGTTTCCTCTCCAGTTTAAGGCATAGGAAAGGCTGATTTCCCTTTCCACAGTGCACTGTTCACCAAGAGCAAACCTTGAAATAGAAACCTTAGTGCTCAATTTCTTTTCATGTGCTCTAAACTTCTGACACTCTTCCCCCCAGTACTATATCGAACTTTTTTACTCTGATCTTGCATTTGTGCATAATGTTTAACTTATATCATGTCTTCCATCAACACAGTGAAAAAGTAGGCAACCCCCCCAAAATTCTTGCAAACATACTGGCCATTAAAGAGAATGTAGAATAATAGATTGCTCGGCCAGTGACAACTGTTAAACTGCAGGATCTCCCTTTCCCACCCCATCCTTCACTTCTGCCTAGAACACTGAAATGTTTAGAACTGGGGCAAAGACCTAACCTTGGTCAAAAAATGGCAAGAAAAAAAAAAGGAGAGAGACATCCAATGAAAATATGTAATGCTGTGTTCTGGAGTGCAGAGAAGCTGAATACGAGATTGGAAAGCACTAAGCCAGGAAGTTAACAAATAATTTTATGTATATATTTTTTTTTATTTGAAAGTAGTACCCACATCAGATTGATCATACTTTTCAACTGATGGAACATTTCCATAGCTTGGCTGATGTTTTCCAATTCACAGTTCCATGCAATTAACAATTCCAGGCTCATTGCTGACCACTAAGTTTATGCTTAAAAAAAGCCTCTTCTTCTCAATTACACTTTGGGTTTACTGTTTTTCTGTTTATGATCTTGCAAAAGGTGCAACTAACAATGGAAAGAGGTAAGCAAATCTCCCATACTATCTCCCAGAACTAGACAAAGTAATATTTCCACTTCAGATCAGAGCAAACTACCAAAACCAACTAAATTCCCATGGACAAAGTACCGCAGGAAACAAATACTTCACGTTTGACAAGAATAAAATTTAATTGTTTCACCATCACTTCCATTATTCTCTTTGCAAAGATTTTTGTCCCCATTAGAGAGGAAAGGTGGTTAAACAGCTAGTATAAGGCAGCGAGACTTGGGAAAATGACACAGATTAATTTTAGTGTCAGGAACTACTATAAATCTCAGCAGTTTGAAAGGTGCCCTCAGCTGGAAAGGGGAGGGGATCAGTCAGAATCTTTTTGCAACTTCATGGAATATAGACCTCAAACCCATGAGAGATAACTGCTCCGGAAAAGAAATTACTTCGTAGCAAGTCTGATGAACGTTTTCTGCAAGACATCTCAACTTTCAGATGCTATTTCACAGTTTAGGTTTTTCTTAACATCTCCACATCTGGTTAACTTTCTATTAGCAACTCTGAGATACAGTAGTGAATTATCATCTTTTCCTCAGTTACTATTGAGGTTCTGGGGTCTGCTCCAGCTGTCATTAGAAGTATTTGCCTTTCTTTCCATTTCTTTTCCACCTCAGCCTAACACTATCGTCATTTTGACTTTGAGAAAGTGGCAAAGACGTAATCAAGATGTATATTTGTACATATTTTCCACCTTTAAAAGTGATTTTGCTCATATGGAGGCATAAACACTCTGAAGAACCATACCCGAGCCATCCACGGCTTTCACAAAAAGCTGCTTTTAAAGCTGTCTAGCTCTCTTCCACCTGATCCTATAAACACTGCTGGCAATTTTTCCCCCATGCCTCTAACATATTTTCACTTAGCACCAGTTTGATGTATAAGATCTGACAGCCAGGCAGTTATAGGCCACCTGCATCACTGTCGCCATGACAACAGTGAAAGACAATCCATGATCCCATGCCCTGGTCACACGTTTCAATACAGCTTATCTGTCCAAAGCCACTGAGTCTAATGGAAGGGAGTAATTACAATCTTCTACTCATTGTCAAAATTCTCACCATATAATGCTCTTCAAAATTATTTTATTCCTCTCACATGGCTCCTTTGCAAAAAAAAAAAACAAAACCACAAAAAAACCCAACCAAAACAAAAGCCAAAACAACAACAAAAAAAATCAAAACAAGAGAAACAAAACCCCAAAGAAACCTTAAGTGTGTTTGGGAGGGAGGGAAAGAGCAAAAAGCAAGGCTGTGCCCAATACAAAAATGCAGCAGTGTGAGCAAACTGGCTCTTGCAGTGTTAAAGGACTAATCAGAAGCAGGGGAATGTACCAACCACTAAGAGGGATAAATGAAAATTTCTCTTCTGTTCGTACAGCATCACTTAAGATCCTTTTGGCTTTGCACTGAAGGTGAAGAGAGGATATTAGCTGCTCTCTTTTCCCCTCCCCTTCCTGGAAAACTTCTTCCTATCAAAATGAACAAGCACCACACTGCACTGTGCAGCAGCAGCAGCCTCACCGAGCAGCATGGCTCTTCAGATGATCATGTCACTCTGAAGAGAGAGGGAACCCTGTGTCTGAGACAGCAGAGCAGCAGCTCCTCCTCTTCATTTCACCCTCTTCAACAGACTGTCCCTTCGTTTTTCATTTTTAAAGCAGAGGTGTGGGAAACAGCTTCAGAGTTGTATCCTTTCTGATTACCATCCCTGAAGGATCACTGCATTCCCTCCACCTCTGGCAGAAAATGCCAAAATGTTACTCCTTTGTCTATGGCCACAGCCATAATTAGGATGGACTGGGTGCTTCAGCCCAGCACAGGAGATCAGGGGAAAATGAGACTCAGTTTGCACCCGTAAAACAGGGACATGACTTACCTGCCTTACAGTGCACTGAGAGGATACAGCCACACTGCAGAGCAGAGGACAACAATGACAAAGACCAGCGAGCAGCACTTATTTGGAACTATGGCAAATGTTGTACACCGAGTGCCCTGGACCATCATCCTGCAGTAGATACAAATACAACCCCTTCTGGCACAGAATTCAATGCTGGAGGATCAGGCCACAGCCACAATCAAGGAAAGAAGGTTTGCTTTCTGCTTGATACTCCCTGTTCCAACACTTTTCTTCTCCAAGCACCTTAATGCAAATCAGTCAGCACATCAAAGCTCCAATTTATTAGGCATGTAATAAATACATCTTGAATTAGTAAGATGTGATAAATCAGGAACAAACAGACAAAAAGACACAGTAATTTATTAAAATGTTTCATCTGCCCATGTCCAAACCACACTAGTAAATAAAAATGTCAGATGACTGCCCATTTTAGAGACGTATTTTTAGTTGGATGCTTTAGGCCACAGTGTTGGCACCAGGAACTGAATGCTTCATTCACAGCACATTACTTGCATTTGCCATCCACGGTTACCGTGGATCAGCTGACACACAGTAACCCGACTGTACGCTCGGGCCCCAGAGCCCTGACTCTCAACTCCTAAACCACAAGGTAAATAAAAAGTCAGCCTTTTTCGGTCTGTACTTACAGGAACACAAACAGGTCTGAGGACCCTCAGTCCTGGTGTAGTTCAAGCACACATTTGAAATACCTTCAGCATTCATGGCAGAATTACTTTAAAGAGAAGCGATGCTGTGATTTAATGAGCATCTTTTAACATGTTAGCCAAATAAAATGCTCTAACCAAAGGAGGTAACAGTATCTTTAAGTTTGTGTAGAGCTGTATCTCCCTCCCAAAGCCTGATACACATGTTGTGCCTGCATGCATGACGCTGCCCACCACAGAAACAGAGCTGCTGCTGTGGCTGAACACCAGATTCGGCCAAGGCTGCCGAAGGGGGGTGCAGGGGTGCCCTCAGAGGGGCAGTAGGCATGGCCTGGCATGGGCTCTGCCTACACAGCAGATCCCATGGAGCATGAGTCGTGAAATCTCCACTGATGAAAAGTAGGCAAAGCCCTGCGTTCACCTGGAGTTTTTAAGACAGAGGACAGATTTTTTCAGCTGGAGCACATCAGGCACCCCAGCACATCTGTGGGGATTTACACCAGCCGAGCATCTGGTCCAGGGCTCCCCCGCGCAGAGTGCCCCCAACCCCTTCCTTCCTTCTGGCACTGGTTCAGCACCATCGCAAAGGGAAGGGTGCCACCTACAGCACTGCACACAGCGCTTCCTCCAGCACCATGGCTTGCCTTGGACGTCTCCCAGTGAAGAATTAATCAGGGCCAGCCACCCTAAATGGAAGCTTGGCGATTCTTCCATGACAGAGGTAGACCACGCCCTCAAACTGGTTTTTTATTTTAAGAATGCAGAGGTAGTGCCTCTCAGATAGATTCCTTGCCTTTATTTCCATGGTGTCTTACTGTTGCAGTGTGAGCATTTCCTGTTCTGTCATACCTGCGTGTCAGTGCTATCAAAACAACTGCACTATCTTAAAATAAAATAAAATAGAAGTTATCTTAGAGTGTCAAATGTGCTTTACTTTAGAAGTTCTTCAAAGAAGATTTGGTCCCTGCCCCTCACAGTTATGCCCTTTATTCCTTTTTCTCTCTCTTCCATGGGAAAGATCAATTCAAATAACATATTTTCAGTCTTGTATAAGCCACATCTTTTGGAGTTCCTCTGTGTGAGACATCCAACCTCTGGAAAGGTATTAGAAATGAGATGCCCCTTCCTGTTTTTAATCTTACTAAACCACTATTAATTCATACAGGAGATGCATAACCAATAGGTAGAGTCTGAAAACCAATTCTCACTTTTATGGAAGCATGCTGGCTCTATTCGTCAATGCTAATCTGAGATAAATGTCCCTGTGCAGAATACATGACACACACACTGTCCAGAAGGAAGACAAAGAAGCTGAATTAGTCCGACAGAACACACCTGCCACTGTTGATGAAACAGTCAGTAAATGAATAGGTATCTATAGCCCCTGCGAGAACTAAAAGCCTAATCCTGTAAACCAGAATAACAGTTTAGCTAAATAGGAGGATTAGGTTCTCCTCTTTTCTTCATGCACTGGTTTTTATTATGCAAGAATCTTTCTAATTATTACAAATTTGCAATGAAAAGCAAGCTCTGGTCACAGTCTTAAGACTCTACAAAGTCAGGAAATAGGAAATTACAGAATTAATAACCGCTCCATTCACAACTGCCTGAGTGTTCTCCCTGCTTGGGGTGACTTCAGGAATTACTCCAGTGAGCCAAAGGCCACAACAGCATGCTTCACTGAAGCTTGATGTGGTCAGAAAGCATCTTGTCTAGCAAATTCTGGACACCATGAGGTGAAATCCACTGCCAATGTGCCATTTGGTGCCTCTCCATGTCTAGAGGCATGTGCCTGGGGACAGGCTAGAAAGCAACCACAGGGGACAGCCACAGGCCACCACCACGCAGGATCCGTGTCAGCACTGTGTACAACCAGTCTGGAGCGAAAAATCATTCAGCAAAGAGGGCAGAGAAATGTCACAAGTCTACCTTTGCACTAATCCAGCCATTTTTGGTGCTCTGTGTCTCTGGTGCAGTCCGGCTACCAGAGGAACAGCAGCTGGGAAGCCCCTTCGCCAGTTCCCGTGTCTTCCACGTACCCACCATGCCAACACTGGGCTTCTACACACCGTGGTGCACCTTCCACTCCCCAGGCCTCATCCACATCTACAGTTGCTTCGAGGACCTCACTACTTATCAAATGTGGCGCAGGGGCACGGGGAGCAGGACAGAAGGACACGCTGCTTGTGGCAGGATCTTGTGCCTGCACAGGATCACTGGAGACTTCACACCGCGGCTTACTGGCAGTGAGCCAGCTGGAAAGGGCCACATGGAGAAGCAAGCCTGGTAGCCTGACAGCAGAACCCCAGTGCAGAAATATGAAGGGGAAAAAAACACATGTCCAATATCAGAGCTCTGCTGTTCTGCCCCTCTCACACTGTCCTGAGACATTTGGCCTGTTAATATTCTTATTCCTGTGGCTCTTAGCCAGCAAAGACTTTGAACTTCCATGGAAACCACTATGACCCGATGAGTCTTTGGCATTCAGAAGGGCAAAATCCTACCACTGAAAGGGACAGGGGTCAGAAAATCTTGGGTACAGTTTGATCTATCTGAATTTATATATATTTATATATAATATTTATTTTTATTTATAGCTATTTATATATAATTAAAGACTACTGGAGGACAAAATGTGACAAGAACAGCAGGCAGCAGGGAAAAAAAAAAACAACCAAACAAATAACAAAACCACAAACAGAAATGTGAATCACACCTAAAAGTGAGGGGAAGCATCTCACACTAAAAACAGTGACCAGAGAGACCTATGTACCTATGCACCACGTGCTTCCACAACTGTCATGCATATCCTCCACAAATACAGGTGTCTTCAGCAGCTGGCAGTATGCTGAAGAGGAGAGGTGTAACACTCGATACCTGCTTTGCCAACTGAGCTGTTTTTGGACAGACACAGCAGATGTGGATGTACCTGCACATTTAGTATTTGCACACAGTGACTGCTTCTATGCTAGTGAGCCACCACATTCACATACAGCAAGTCATATGTGGAACTGGACATTCATGTTCAACTGGACATGTCAGACATCTCCAGCTTCATTGTCACTGCAGGTGTTAGTATCTAACTCCATTTTTGTTCTGGTATTTGTTTATTTACCCTCTCAGGCTTAATTTATTCAGATTTAATTTTCATACAGATGCAGAAGACGCAGGATCCTGAGCTCATAACAACACTTGTCTGCCAGGCTTTACAACGACCCAAAGACATGCCTAACTTGTGTTGTCTAAGATCTATTGCTTAGGAAAAAAAAAAAAAAAGGAAAAGAAAAAAAATATCCTAACTGTGTTTAAACTTTTATCCTCCAGGTTCTTTGAGTTTCAAAATAGCACCTGAAGTCCAAGGACAGCGCAGGTTTGCCAGTTGGATGCAGCATGGAGAATGGAACTAATTCCTACCAGTACTTTCCTGGTTTATTTCACAACAAGCAAGTGCTTTTCACAGTGCTGACCTCCTGCTGGAGCCAAGAAGCTCAGCTACTTCAACAAGAACTGTTGCAACACAGCTTCTTTTGTAGTTGACAAGTAGATACAGACTCTCAGGAGTGAAATCCCCTTTCACTACTTCTTTCTCAAATGTGCTAGAAGGATGGTTTTGCTAATAGCAAAAGGGAAAAAAGTATATTCATTAAACTCCCATTTTGTAGAACTAATACTTGTACAGAGTCTTGTAAGCTTCCAAACCATGTAACTTTGAATCAGTGTTCAGTCTTTCCTCATGAATAAGCACAAGAAATCCCCTTTCTCTTCCCGAAATGCAAACTCTGCCACAAACAAGCCACAGCATTCCTTCCCTAGCATTATTTCCCTATCTCCCTACAGCAGACAGAGACTAATCCTAAAGAATATGTGCAGCAGAGGATTAATAAAAACATCTACTTTTCTAAGATACAACAATAACAGATTTTTCCAGGTGAAAACAGAAAATATGCCATGACTGAAAATTCCCAACAGTGATCAATATCAACAAGTAAACTAATATTAGCTGTAAAGAAAGCCACAAATTACAACCAACTGCATCTCCCGAGTGAAGCCTGACTAAAGGGGAACACCTACAACATGAACCTGGATGCCTTTGCTAATGAGTAATGAGAGGTATTAAATTACAGGCTGCCACAGGCACTTCCCCTGAAAAAGCCCAGCTTTTAGGGAAGGTGGAGACAAGATTACACAACAAGCAACTAACTATGGAAAAACCAACAGAACCCTCTCAGTAACTCAGGAATACTCCAAACTGATCCTGAAATGCGCTCTGTATTTTCACGATTATTTAGTGAGCCACAATTCGTAAAACTATGACCATACTTAATGAACAGTTAAACACTGTTGACACCAGAGCCATTACCACTGTCTTTGCTTCTCATAATAGACTGCCTTCTTAGTGAGTTTTCATATTTCATATAATATTAAATTTATTATATTAAACCCTATGCCCACCTACAGGTGTGAGCACTGAATCTGATCTCTGTCTGGAATGCATTGTAGCTATCTGTACAGTCTGTTTCAGGCCCTTGCAGTCCTCAGACCACATTATCTGGGAGTTACTTGGCCTACCAGTACCTAGGAAAAAAAAAAGGTTACATTTAACTGAGGTTTCAAACTTCAGGAAAAGTTTCTTCTAGCAAACATTGCAGTAATTTCTCATCAAGGGGAAGGTGGTGGCTCCATTACTCTTTCTCAGTTACAGCAATTAAGAAAATATAATTAATATTAGAGTATAGATTATTTACTCCAGCATAACAGAAGGCCTGGGGTAACCTGGTCTGAATTTCACAGAAAGGTAAAATCTTTGAGCCAGTTGTGAACACCAATCGAATTCTGGCTGAGCATTCCAGATGTCATTAAATACAGAAATAAACTCTGCAGGTATTTATTGATTAACAACTGTGATGCATGGCAGATCATTTCTACTCTTGTGCTACTTCATTAGGTATCCATTTTTATTTCTACAAAATAACCAATGATGACTCATTTTTCAAGATTTCACTTGGAACTTTAGTGCCAAGTGTGTCTGCAAAGAAATGGCCTAGATGTATCTGTCCACATTCTACAATAAATGTAACAGGGAAAAGGAGATCAAGCCACATTAATGTTTCTACATTAATCTGTTCCATGTCATCGTTTTCTTATTTTCCCCCCACAGTCCAATTTTTGAAATTCTAATTTTAGTCTATCAGAAATTGATCCTTTTCCATGCTCAGAAAGGAAAGGTTGGTCACAGCTAAGATTTGCTAATGTTTTCCTAATCACAGAATCTGTGGGGGAAGAAAGGTATGCAAATGTATTTTATTACTCTGCATTCAATATCTAACTCCAAAGAGAAAAAGAGGAGAGAGTTCCCTCTTACATGTGTATCTACAAATTAAAAAAAGAGATCATGATATCTGAGCAATCTCCAGCTAAGTAACTTTCAACATGGTACACCAGGTCACAGCTGACAAACTACACTTAAATTATGCCAAGATACAAAGGTTGCCCCTTTCTACAGAAAGCAACATTTACTGGATTTGCTAGAAGATCTCTGCGGACTGCTGACTTGGCAACAGTATCAATTATATTTTCATTAAGTAAACATGGACTTACATTAGTGTTTTTGGCAAAACTGCATATCATGTTATATATCATTACACAACTTTAAACCAACTGTTCATTTCAGTCACAATTAAGACAACCTCAAAAATTTGTTTCTTGGCTTTGGGCATCTCCATGTGCTGTGAGGAAGGAAACTTAGTAACCAAAACCACAGTGAACCATGCTGCCTATTCGCTCTTAATGTTGCATCCCAGGTGTGCAAGTACTTCCCAAACTTATCACAGCCTGCTTGTTCCAGGAATTACCAGGAAAGGTTAAAACCTCATAACTTTCCCTTAATTTTCTACTGCAGCAAGATCTGTACAGTCAGAAAAGTAAAACATCTGCCAAACAAGTTTTTTCTTTTAATCCCCATATAAACCCATTTCCTCAAGGAATTTCACTGTCAAGCACCCTCACATTTCCCATTCATGTTCTTCTAAGGGTAAAGGGCTATCAGAATTGGGTCTTCATCAAATCCAACACAGACTTGAAACTCACTGGTGATGGAAACATGTCCCAGTCTGCACTGGTTTTATTGTAAACTATACACTAAATAATGCTGAGAAGGAACGTAGATAAAAAGATGCATTCCAGAAAGCCAGGCTAACTGATGCTTAAGAGCAGCTGAACAATATAGCCTAGACACTTAAACTCACCTCTACTAGTACTTCAAACTTTCTTGATTGCATTTGATTCCTTGCCCTTGAAGAACAGGAAAACAAGCCCTTTAACAGTCTAGGCACTGAAACTGAGACTCCAGAGATGATAGCAGCATTTCACAACCCTCTAGCCCACCTCCTAATTAACTATAAGCATTGTGGTATGAAATCTGGTGCATTACTCTTGAATTTAAACACAAATATTTCTTTTGTCACAATGTCTGTTCACTAGTTATTCAACCAGTGGTGGGGTGGGGTGTGTGTGTGTGCTTTTCAAAACCCTCCACCAAAGAAACTTCTAACACCTGCTAAAATAACAAACCCCTAGTTTACAACTAAATTTCTCCAAAATTTCTGTTTTCCTTAAACATTTTGTCCTTCTTCATTGTTTTTGACACTCGAACTGACAAATTATTCTGAAATGCTGGTTGGTGAGTAAACAAACTTCCCATTATTATATACCATAAACCACAATTAATAAAATAATCAATTTACCCTAGTGAGCAGAGCAGTGCATTTATGGGGCCTGCTTGCTCTGAAGACAACAACACACACCTTTACCACCTGACCATAGACAAAGCCCATTCAATCTGGAAACTGGAGTGGAAAAAGCACCTTTTCTCCTATGATTCCAAGTTAAAGGAAAAAGGACAGAAAGGACCAGAGTTTGATGTCCTTAGTTAAAAAAAGCCAAACTCACTGAATTTCAGCTCAGTAAAAACCAAACAGAACTGAAAATGGTAAAAGCATAAAAGCAATTAACTGTATGTAAATAAGTGTCATTATGATACAAAGTACTTACTGCTCATGAACATCTTTGTAAGTTACACACCTGTGCTGCATTATCATCTAAATTACACTGTTAAACTACTAAACCCCTTTCTTATTCTGATAAGAGAACCCCTTCCTTATTCCAATACAAGGTAAGTGTTCAAAAACTCACACAAAGGAAGATGTGAGTTCAAAAACTCACACAAAGAGCTGATGAGCACAGCAAAGGAAGTGCAGATAGGTATCAGACAAACCTGTGACTTAAAACAGGAAGATGGAATAAGTGTAGTGCTAAATTGTAAAGGGCCTTGAGTCCCAGCCTGTTCTCCCTTCATTTGAAGGCAGAATGGCTGATATAAATCAAAGTGATGTAAATTACCAAGCAGGAAACCCTGATATGAATAAATCAGATTGGGGGCATTTTTGTTTTTTCTAAGGAAGGGTCAATTCTTATTGGCTGGTACATATTAAAATGTGTTACTTGGCAACTCCATGTGCCCTTTGCGTGAATACACAAACCACTCTGCATTAACACAGCAAAATACTGGTCTTTAATTAGTTCTAAAAATACCTTCAGTGCACCTGTAAGAATGAAAGTTTATGAAACTGGATTTTCTCTATATTTAAAAATATTTAAAGATTAGTAGATACTTTGGTTTTCACTCTGTGGGAAGCAGAAATCTCCTCTGGCTGTCTTCACACTCAGTTTTCAGCCTTACATGAACTACTTGAATCAAGTAAACTGACGAAGACACCATGTCAGTGTGTCAGCACAGAAGGCTTCTATTGTCTTGTTTAGAATTTTAGGACCCCCTTGTTTCAGAATACTTCCCAAATGTCAACCTCTACTGGTTCAATTTCCTTTAAAACTTCAGTATAAATATGGTGTTCAATTTGCCTTTTTTTTTTTTATGGTTGTATTATTCTAACAGGTGACATCAGTTTAGGCATAAGCTATCCTATTTTCACATCTGATTTGTGTTTTGAAAATTAATTTTAAGTTTACTAATAGAGCTCATAAATCTGAATTAAGAATTGGGTAAAATTCTGTGATTCAGGCGAGTGTTTTTTACCCCCTTACATTTGGTGGTCAGTGTGGGTATGTGTTAAAAAAAAAGAAAAAAAAAATTAAAAAAATCAAATCACACTCCAAACTAGGGCCTGAGCAGAGAAATGGAAGTTAACACCTCTGACAAATGTCTCATGAAAGAATAACTGCAGCTGACAGATGAAAAAAAAAAACCAAAAAGTCCCTTTATCTATCAGTTTAATCTGGTCAATTTTTAATCATCTTCTTGGAACACAGACTGCAAGTAACCAGAGGAACAACAGCATAAGGTTGGATGGGGCTTTGAGCAACTTGGTCCAGCAGAAGGTTTCCCTGCCCATGGCAGTGGGGCTGGAAGTAGATGATCTTTAAGGTCCCTTTCAAACCATTCTATAGCCACCACAAAAACTGGGGGAGGAAGAGTGCTTTATGGACCTGAGGGAAAGGAGCATTAGGATAAGATATTCTAAATCTCTAGATCTTGTTTCACAATTTCTTGTCTTACTATTCTAATTCCTTCTAAGTAGGAGATTTACGTGAAAAATCCAGACGGAAGTTGCACGCGAGGGGTAGTGATGCTGCCATTAGTGTTTCTTCACTATGACAGGGACTGTGTTGTGGGAAACGTGAAAGAAACCTTCCAGAATGCTCTGTAGTGATCAACAGATATGGCTTAATTTTAGGCTCCCTGCATCCTTCTTCAGTTTGAAAAGAACAGCATCACTCACGTTTGCAGGAAAAAAAGGCAGCAGATTTTTCCTTTACCTAGTCTAATCTATTTTAATAAGTATGGCAGCATTTTTTCAGAGAAAGACACCAAGTAATTGCTGCGATTATCAACATAATCCACCTTGGGTTTATTCCTGCTGTCTTACTGAATTCTTCACTTACTGCCTCTGTCAACTTTCTGGGGCAAAAGCTGAGTGAACAGGGTATAGTATGGGGTGGTCAGTAATACACCTGTATAAAAGTGCTCAAGGGCTACAGTGAATCTGCAAGCCTTTTTCACACACCAGTCCATGTCAAAATATGAAAAACTATAGAAATAGTACGTTTGTTTTAAAGCTATTGTCAAATCTTTCTCTGGTTGCACAAAGTGAGCAAGAGAGACTGCACAAAGCCCACTGGAAGAAATGACTATAGAAAATTATTAAATGAAAAAATAAAATGAAAATCAGAATGTGCAAAGGGGAATATGAAAGGGACATATATTTTGTACACTATCTTTTTGAAAGTATTTGCTCCTCTACCACAAAACCATTCACTCGACAACTGAATTTTAGACCCAGAAGGAAATACTAGTACTTTGGCATTGCTTTGATTTAATAAATTACATTTTAACACCTGGAGCAGACCTCAGTTGGATGGTCACCAAAAGCATTTATAAGTTTACAAAGCAATAATTTAAAAAAAGGAGAACATTCAACAATTAACGCCAAGTCAAAAAAGTTGCTCATTGCCAATCATCTTAGAAAGGCTCTGTAGAAACACACTTTTAAAGGCAAGGCAGCTCCAATTAAAACCATCACACTCTTAGCACAGGGCAAAGTCGGAAGATGCCTGGGACTGAGTGCCTACAGGCTTTCTGGGGCCATTTGGAGCTCCACTCCACACACCTGCTGTGGGACAGAGCCTCTGTTCCCACACCCACCACACTGGGCAGCAGCTGGACTCCCCTTGCCGTGGTTCCTCTCACACAACTGCATCAATGGCAGTGACTGGGCATGAAGGGAAGGAGTCCAGGCTAAAATTGAGTAGATCTGGCCAGTGGCCACCAGAACAGGCATTTCCATGGCTTTGAACACTCCTGCAGCTTCATGGGACTCCCCACCAGAACGACCTCACAGCTATTCTTCATTTCCTTCAGCCTTAAGGAAAGTTCCTACCCTTTCTTTTGCCCAACTCAATTTCCAGCAGCGAGAAGGGATTAAATAAATACCCAAGCTGTAGAACAAAAAGGGGTGATACAAAACCTTCCTCCAAATTAAAATTACTTCCCTTAACATAAGCCCCATCTCTTGCTTGTGCTGCTGGCCAGCACATCACACAATGACTAACAGAGAGTACACATCTCCTCCCTCCTAAGCCTCCTCCTAGCCAGAGCCTGGACAGCTGGCTATTTTTGTCCCAGGGATAGCGTGTGAGCTCAGAGCTTATTACCCGGGGTTTCCCCCTGCACACAGGAGTAATGCCTGGGATTTTTTTTTTCTTTTTTAATCGTGGCAATGGGCTCCAGATATTGCACAGCTTATAGCATCTTACACTTTGTGAGAGATTTAAGTACCTTTATGTACTTCCCGTAACTTGTATGTTAAGAATAGACTTTATTCCAGCATTTATAATCGTTTTGTTTAATTCTTTAAGGTACCCAATATACTTACTTATATGAATGTATTACACCAGTAAGTGCCTTTGATAGTAAATATGGAAGAAAGCCACTTTTTGATGCTCATTTGTCCTCCAGAAAAAAAAAACCAAACCCTGAAATCACACAAGTAAGTGGATCAACCTACAGCTTAGCACATAATGATCAGGGACCAGGGGGATTCTGCCTCTCCACAATATCTTTCTCTAGCTTGACCAGCAAACCAGGGCACTCAGATGGATTCAACAGGGCAACAGGGAACAAGCCAGCAGCATGGTTTTATTCCTTTTTACCTTGTGCTGCTCTGGCATGAAGAGGCAGAGGAATGCCCTTTTCCCAGTGCTTCCTCATTTGTTGGACTAACACAGACAGGTGTTACTATTCCAGAAATACAGAGCCAGCATCACCTTGAGAACAGGCACTGAAATGAAAACGCCTGCTACTTTTGCCCATCAGGGTCTCTGGGCTGTGTGGAATTAGCCCTTCCAAGTCAGTGGCTATTTGCTACTAAAATTCAAGATGCATATTTTTGTTGTTGTCCACAAGAAAACCTGCAGCCTTCATTACTGTGTGGGTCAGAATATATTTCTTCTGACATCACACCGAATGAAAATAGCTTCATATACCACTGCTGGGAAAGACATTGCCACTTCTCCATTCCCACACATTCTGCTCAATGAGATATCTAGATTACAATCCAATTTTCACAAAAGCAATGGTCTACACCTCACAGAAGTTTCACCCAGAAAGAATAAAGCCAACACTAAACAAAATTTTAAATATGGCCCAGTTCTGAAACTTCTTCTCCAGTATGTCACTGAGTCATTATTGAGATAAATCCACATGCCAGTTACAGCAGGAACAGAATTGAAGCAGCCAGTAAAACCCTGCTGCAGAAACAGAGAGAGTTTTGTTGGGGGTTTTTACCCACACACACTTCCCTTGGAGGAATTAAACTAACTTAGCAGTGCCAGGATGAAAGGCCTTTGCAGAAAAATGATTTTGGAGGAAATGAAGACTTTTTCCAATCACATAATTTTCTTGAAGTGTCAGAGCCCTCCAATTCTTCAAACTTCCACCTTACAAACGGAAATTAAAAGTATGGTCCCAGTTGTCAAAACACACATTCACCATAAATAAATCCATTACTCATTGCAAGGTTCTCTCTATAAGAATTATACTGTCTTATGAGCAATTTCAGCATGAGGCTACTGAACTGCAAAGGGTAGCTGTATGGATCTTCCCTGATACTTAAAAAAACTAATGCAACATCCTTGCTACAACAAATTATATCCTCAGAGCAACGTGACATATTTGTTATTATAGAGAACTTGTGAAAGTATGTTTTCTTAATAAAAACTGAACCATCAGTGGACATCATCTATGCTGAACAAAACCAATCATACAGTGACTGCACTTAAACATACACACACGTATATGAAATGTAGCACAGGTTTACTCTGAGGAATTAGAAATACAGTGTTTATGTGCTTTTACGGCAAGTACACCGTTCAGAATTATGAAGATTTGTGTCTCTTCCCCTTGAAGGACTGACACAGGCCCCTGCCACTCCAAAAAACAAAAACAAAAACAAAACAAAACAAAAAAAAGAAAAGGTCTGTTTTGCACTCATAAACCCTTTATCTTTTTCCTTTCAGTCAGAGCCCGGCCAACACACATTAACCATCATTTGAACTTAGTATCTCTTAAACTTGTAAAAATATCTTGCATTTGACATGGGGCTTTTAATGTCTGTATTAGTTTTCAATAGCTTATAACTTGTAGATCCTTGGCTTTCAGGGATGGGGTTGTTTCTGGCAGAGATCCAAAAATTTCCCATACACAAATTGTTTTTCTTAACTGTGAGAAATGACATCTCTAGATTTCTAAATTCTAGAGTTTAGAAATAAAACCTATGTATAGGGAATATTGAAAAACAGGGCCAGGAGCACTGACATATGACAGAAAAAAAGTTATAAGTAAAATCATCTATATAAATGGCTCAAATATAAGCAATGAGTTGGGGATTTCTGGAGTTTCTTTTTTTACCCATGCAGTTTGCCAAAACTCAGTTAATTACAAGAATTAGTGTAGTTCTTTATGCAAGTATTAGGTTCTTCCTGTCAGCAGTAACTTTCTAAGACATACCCCCAAATTTGCTCTAAATATCACCAATAAGGTTAAACATCTGTCTCCACAGATATCTTTCACTTTGTTTCTTTTCTTACATGTTCTGTGTCTCAAAGATGAACTCAGTGAAGTTAAATGAGCCTTTAATACCTCATTATACAAACAATGTCTTCACAGCATAATAAAGAATAAGAGATTGATGTATATTGATATTTACAGAACAACAAAAGGAACAGAAGCAACACAAAAACACAGCTGTGAATAACAAGAGAGGAAAATAAGCACACTATTACTTAATATTACCAAAATACACTAGACCTTCCATTCAGTTCTACAATCCTAGGAGAAAGGGTCTCTTTCATGAGGCAGTCTACATACTAGGTGTGAAACTGGTTGGATTTTCCTGTGCTCTCACAACACTAATTGTCTGTATTAGTCTTTGTCTTTACCTTAAGGCCAAACTTCTTGTCATGAAGGCAAGTCCAATTACCTAAACTGAGTACAGACACTTCTTGGACAGGTAAAACGTTGTGCTGAAAATATGTCCTTCTGCCAACTCCCTCAAATCAGAGGGCAACTCTATGACATAAAGATCCTTACTGAAATTTCAGTATTATGAGTGATAACTAATTGAGGAACGCTGTCATCTCAGTGTTATGACTGAAACATGAAATATTGCAGATAAAAGTTCTGTCAACTTCACAATCAATTGAAGCCTGCAAAAAAACCACTCTTCGATCATACCAATCCTATTACAAGGCACTCTGAAGAGTTCTTAAGACATTTTTATAGAAAAACTAAATTCTTTTTTGCCTGAGACAGTAATGGCCCAAGTAGGTCTGATGAAACTGCATTAATATTCAAGCTCACCTGTTCCAGAGGATGCAAATCACCCCAACAACCTAAAGTGCCAGCTACCCACCTCACACACTAAGTCACAGATAGGATTGCTCAGCCAACAAGAGGACACAGCTATGGTTTATTGCACTATCCAATCTGTAAATCTTCCAAAAACCCTGGCTGTTTGGTGGTGCAGTTTGACCTCAAGGGCAGAAGCTTATTCCCTCCCTTCCAAAAATACGAGACGCTACCACCCAAGGGAAAGGAAATCTCTCAGAGCTGTTTAGTAACACAGGACCTGCAGTGCACTCCTCAGCATTTCTCTATCCATTGGAAAACAGGAACGCAGTCAGCCACTAAACCACTGTGCCTAAACCACCTAAAATGCTTTTTACTTGTTTCACTGGTTTGAGAAATGTGCATTGCCTTCTACCTACCACAGTAATTGCTTTTTGTGAACAGATTTGTATTAACAACCAATTCATACATAGAGCGGGGAAAAACGTATTGAAATGTATCTTGTTTTAGCAAAACAAAACTAGTCCATCAGGAGAAAAAAACCCCATGCCGCTTACTTAACCAACTTCAGAAACGTGTAAATAGGATTTACACATAAAGGACTTACAATACACACATGTGTCCATTACTAACATGTAAGAGGGTCACCTGGGCAATGGTTTTCACATGAACTGCTGCAGTCTGTTGGTGACTTGCAAGGAATATGAAACAGGTAAATAAGAAAAGCAAGTCTGCTGTCCAGGGGCTCACATTTGCTGAATGATTGCCACATATATTCATTACCTGTGTCACTAGTAAGTGTTCAGAATTCCTTAAATCTGAACAAAATATACAAAAAAAGGTCACCACCTAGCTTAACAATAGTGCAGGAAATCCACTGGCATAACACACTATTAATACTTTGATGGACATAAGGTTTGGAAACCAAAACTCTAAACCAACTCATTTGCCTGATATTTGCAGCTAACCACGAGTATGGCTCTGTCAAACATCCCAGCACCAAGCTCTGGCTGCCCAAGGTAGCAAAAGCTGAGTTCATTAGAGGTACCTGTGCTCTCCCTGACTAGCTGTGGACAGCGCTTTGTGAAGCCCAAGTACACAGCCAGAGGCAAGGTTCTACTCTCCAGCCTGATTTAACAAACCCACAACAGCCTCTTACATATTTCTGTCCTTCCACTACAGCTGATGTCTGCTTTGCTCTACTCTGTCTACCCCAGCCTGGGTTCCATCCATCTCCTGACCCACACTTTCTCCCTGTCCTTCCATCTGCCTCCTCAGGTCTCTGCCTTTCTGATGCAGCACCGTCTTGTTCCTCCTTCCAAACCACAAAACCAGCCAACCAAAACACCTCCAAGAATACCAAAAAGCAACTCACCCCACAAACCCCCCAACTAATCAAACCAAGGGAAAAAGGCAAGAAAAATATCCTACCCAGAGTGAATTATTGCAAAAAATCTATCAATATGTATTATAAAATTAATATGGATCTTGTCTAGTAAAAAGAAATATTATGTTTGCTATCACATTGATAGATGTTTTCTACAACTGTAGGCATTTAGTTTCCTCCCTTCAAAGCAGGAAAGACATCTGACCCCCAGCTTAAATATTGAATCTTAAAACATATAAGAACAATATATTTGTAAACAAAAAGCATCTCTGAATTATACGAAGTATTTTATGAGTCTTTTTATGCTACATTCCTTATAGAGCCCTATGCACAGGACTCAATCATTGTTTTTCACTTACTGGCCTTGGTTATCAGTCATATTCCTGTATTTGCAAACATCTGAGTTAATAGATGAAGAGTTCAGAAAAGCTCCTCTTACCTTACTAAAAAAAAAAAAAAAAAAAAAAAAGAGTCATATTGTAAAAGTGGGGGGAAAGTATGAGGTGAAGTACTTTGGTTAGAATTTGTTACTAATTCTACTGTTATTTGAGACAACCAGTACAATTTGCTCCTGCCGTTACATTTATGGACAAGCTAACCAGCCCAGATCTGTTCTGATAAACTCTTTATGTGACTTTATGAGAGATGTTCACCATGCACTCACATCTGCAAGAGATAAGTCACAGATTTGGGAAGTAAATAATTTTTAAACCAGATACAATGTCTTCTCCACTAGTGAAACTTGACATATGGGACTCACTGCATTAGAAATACCAATATTGCTAATACTGCTATCTGCTTGTTGTGCTAACAGGTTGGATTCTAACAAGTGAGATAATTCTGAAATAAAACATCTGAGAAAGGAGAAAAAACCACACCAAAAAGATTCTCTCAAAAACGAAAAATCCAAAACAACAACAAAAAAAGTCCCAAACAAGCAAACAAGAAAATCCCACTGACCCTCCCCATCACTAACATATTTTAAAAATAATAAAAATTAAATCACCTATGCTAATCAGCATTCCAAGTACAATTTAATAACTTACATCATCTTTACTAATTCTCATTTTACAAAGCAAAGTTGGCAGAAGCTGCTCCATATATGATTTTTTTCCCCCCTGGATTATTTGAATAACAACTATCATTATATTGCCCAGACACGGATTCAGAGAGAAGGAAAATAAAACTACATGCAATGTCTTGGACACAGCCCCTCATTTGAGTGTTACCTCAAGTCCCATATGCAAGTCAAGGCATCACACTCCATGAATGGTGATGACTATTTACATGGGCCATTCCTAATTATTTAACCTGATTTACTGTTCTACCTGGAATTAAAATGAGCATAAACCCATTGACTAGCCTGAAAAAAAGAAATGCAATTACCATACTGTAAAGATCAAGCAAAACCACATTCTTCCTTCTTTTATCACGAGAGACATAAAAAAAGTTTATCACTTTTCAGAAGGAAATTAGCAAACAAAAGAAACATTGCTTCCCCCCCTCCCCCCAGGAAGGACAGTGGTCATTTACCTGATACAAGTCCACACTGTGGCCAGTCTGATGTCTTCTTTGGACTATACTGGGGTGAAAAGATATTCTCCTCAGCATTCTTTACACTTTGGATCAGCACCTCACCCTTAAGAGTAACTATATCGCTATTCCTGAAGACACTTGCCATAATGCTCTGTCTGGTGTTCCATAAACTGGCTAAGTATTCCCAAATTCACTACAGCAATGCAACACAACTACCAGGCTTTCAACTGGCAGCTGAGCAGAGAACTGCAAGAGGACAAGGGCATAGGGGAGGGCAGAGCTTCTTTCACAACTTTGCTGACATAGAATCATTTAGCTAGAAAAGACCCTTAGGGTCATCAAGTCCAAATGTTGACCCAGAACTGCCAAATCCACCACTAAACCATGTCCTTAAGTACCACATCTCCGTGTCTGTTAAATACCTCAAGGGATGGCGATTCCAGCACTTCCCTGGGCAGCGTGATCCAGTACCTGACCACAAAGAAACTTTTCCTGATATCCAGAACTGGCTTGTCCATGGAAATGGGTAGCTGTATCGACATGCATAAATCTTGTGAGTAAAACTGCTGTCTTTGCAGAGTTGTAAAGGACAGCACCTGCAAAATTCCAGGAGATATTCTAAATCGTTGATCAATTTGATTATAAGAGCTACTGCAGTTTAAAGCAAACTACATGGGACCTTCTGCCTCTCCTTTCCTTTAGTCCCTCTTCCCTAGTACCACACCAAGAAATAAACACTGTTTTTCTCCTGTGCAGCTAATTTTCCTCCTGTGTTAGTACCACAGTCAGATTTGTAGGCACAAGTGTAGGTCTAGGACTGCAGCATGGAGACCACCCCATTTAATGGCAACAAACCCTTAACTTGCCTCAGCTGCCACATCTAATTAACCCTAAAGCAGTAACAGGTGAAGAGATCATAAAGTAGTTAACTAGTAGGTTTTACAGAGACAGCAATGTTTTTCAGAACTTGCATAATAGAGGTTTTGTATTGTATGCAGTGTGCTGTGAAAATGCCAATATTTTGTTTGGATAAACTTAAAAGACAGGTAAACATAATGTGTTCTTACCAATAGCTTTAAACAACATGAAATAAGTAAAAAGAGAATAAGAGACAAAATTGCCATCCCTGAGGTATCACTTTTTCAAAGTGCTTTCTACTCTGACCAAAAATTAAAACCACAAATTACTGTGTTTCTTCTATTCAAATATCTATAGCAACTATAAAGAAATAGAGTGTATGCCAACTTCTCAGAACCCCTCTCTGGCTGTAACTAGACTGCCACACACTTTACTACAGTGATAGGTGAAGAAGTGGTGAAACTTTCAGTGCCACTAGTCAAAATCAATTTTTAGGTTTTTTTACTCTACATGCACAATTCTCCATTATCCCTTCTCAGTGCTGGCATTTTCCACAACAAAAATGTTACTGAGAAGGGCAGTAAACCTTAGGGTGACCATAAAGTTTTTTGGTTTGTTTTGTTGTAAATTAAATGGAGGAGAGAAAATAAATGGGGGGAGGGGGTGTTTAATTATTTTTCATGATGTAGAATGGATATTAAAATGGGTTAGAAAAAATAAGCCCCAGCCAAATCCCATGGGGTGAAAAAAAACTTAAATCCAGATTCTCTCAGGTGAATTTTCAAAACTGCAGCAATTCAGCATTTAAATCTTTCAGTCTGCAAACTACCTAGCACAAATTAGAAGAAAAAAGAAAAAGATAGCACTGCAACCTCAGCATGGTATCTCTGCTTTTACTGGAATGCAAAGACTGCAAGCTCAGCCCAGAGATGTGCAGTAATAGAAGGGACATACAGATTATTTTGAACCAGTACTTCATATCCAGCCATGCCAGAGTGCCTCAGCCAGTTTGGAGCTCAAACAGTGTGGCCACCATTCAGTTCCAGAAGCTTACAGTCTTCTGCATGAGTCCACTAAAGCCTTCAAAGCTCCATTACCTGCTTCGATGACAACAAAAAACATGTCTAATGAATAGCAAAACTGCTTACCAAAAGCATCATTAAAAATCTGTTATTTAATGTCAGCAGCAGTTTTCCCTATGCTGCCTCAGCTACGCACCGGAATGCAATCCAGGGAAATCAGAACAGCCACCAGCTTCAGAGACAAAAAGGAACAGCAGCAAAGATCACAGTTGAAACATAACTACCTCTTTAGCAGTCTAAAGGCAGCTGGTGCCAGCTAAGGCAACCATATTTAAAGTCATTTTTGCAAATACTAGAGTCTGAAACACAATATTCAGCACAAACAGAAGTGGTAGGAAGTGCAAGGGTTTCTCTTTTGGTAAAGCACTGGTCTATTCTCCTCAATTTAAGGAGTTATCTTAAATCATTAAAAAACTCCCTTATTTTCCAGAACTCTTCTAGGATCTCGTTTGCCATAGACACCTCCCTTCCTCCTGTAGATTAAACACAATGCAGAAGTGCCAAAACAACATGGAAGATTAGATATGAGCTAAAGGAAAGAGAAAGAGGAGGACACTATAGAAAATGGGTGTGTATCAGTGGTTCTCAAACTTATTGGACTATTACATCCTCTTTCACCATCAAAACCGATCATGAATTCTTTCACCTTGTCTTGGAGAGCAGCTTAAAAAACAGTGTATAAGTACATGTACTGGTTTATACAAACACACATACATAGGCATATTGGCTTCTTGTTGTGACACTGCCCAGGGTCAGAGCAAGGTTAAGGACCAATTCTCTGCTCTCTTCCCAGGTGCACAATATCCAAGGACTTTCTGAACTGGCCTGAAATTTTCACAAGCATCATGAAGATGATGCAGAAAAGCTACACCTTCACTACAGCACGGAACAGCTGTTCCTCTGAACCTGAAGACCAGAGGAAACTGAAGTCGAATTGTTTTATTAAACCTGAAATGCTCCTGTATGGCACATAGTGAAATTAATGTGGGGAGGAGACTGAAGTGTGAAGAAGGGGGGAGGGGAAGAGGCACAGCCCAGCAGCACCACCTTCCATCAGTGAAAACACAACTCCACCAAGGCTTCAGCTGATGAGAGCTGAGAACTTATAGAACACTATAGAGCCCTATATAAAAACCCCACAGAAAGTGATAAAAAGCAAGAAAAGGAAGAAAAAAAAAATCCTTGAGCTTGTGATCTTTCTGTTTATTAGCTTAGCTATTCTGAAAGTCATAAATTCAAACCTCCTTCCTACTTTGTGTATGCTGTGGTTGTGCAGAACTGACAGCAAGCAAACAGCAATAGATCCTCTGTGCTACCAACAGCACTGCAGCACCAGCTTCAGCAGCTTCACAAACATATATAAAACGCAAAGTTCCTATGGGTGGACACACTTCTCTCTTCTCTCAGGTCAACTAAAGACTAAAGTGTTCTTATCTCCTCACCAATTTTAACGGTATGTGGTGGCAAACAAAATCAATATGAAAGAGGGAAGTCTTGAAAGAAGGCAGTTCAACCCCTTCCTGTAAGCACAGAATTTCAGCAGCTGCAATCTTATTAGCTACTGCAAGTTTAAAAAGACATTTTCTCTTAATCCCTATGAAACTGGGTTTCAAGTATTCAAAAAGCAAACAGGAGCCTTTGGTGGTGACTTTTGAGCTGCAAACATTGTGAAACTAAAGTGTGTGAGGGGGAAGCAAAAGAGCAATCAAAGTTATATGATTTTGTGATTCACCAGCTCAGACAAACTAGGAAAATAAATATTTCAAACTCTTAAGGGTCCCAAATTCTCACTGAATGTACAAGTATGTTGCTTATCTGAACAGCCTGTGAGATCCCAGGCTGGAAAACTGACTACAGGTCCATAACTTCAGTCAGACATTGTACCTCACATTTCAATTCACAAACCAACACACTTGAAGGATTCCAGTCAGCAGTTACTAGCTGTCAGACCTGTCCTTAAACCTCTGCTAATCCAAGCACATCTCACATGAATTATACATATGCAACCAAATGTCATATACACGCAAGTGTTTAAGTAAAAATGAACTCTGTGTCCTTTGCTACACACAGCCTTCCCTGTTTCAGTGCCTGTGTTCAGCAACAGGATCATGTACACCAGGTGTAACTTAGCTGAGGTTCAGTGTAGGCTACCAGGTGAGCATGTTTGAACTAATAGGTCCCAGATGTTTATCCTGGGATAAAGGTGAAGTTTCACAAGAGGATTAAGATGTTGTAAGACTGTGCTGCCCACGGGAGGGACAGTCAAACAAGTGATGGATATGATCCAGCCAAAAACTAACCCAGAAGAAAAGGAAGTAGTGTGTCTGCCCTTCCCACCTGCTTGGAGGACCAGCTGACAGTGGGGGTACATGAGCAAGGGCCACCCTTAGCAAAGGCAGGCAGAAAACCTGACCCCTGACAGGAACATGAAAAACAAGACTTCCTCAGTGGTGCAGCTCAGGTTTACACCAGCTGGAGCCACTTGTGAAGCCTTAAGCTTTAGGTCAAGTTACTGTAAATTGAGGTTAATCCAAACGCAACTAATTGTCCTAACACAGTCACATATTAATATTTTTGGCTCTGCATTAGCAGAATGATTTTTGGATGTATTCCAGTAAAAGTTGTTCTTCCTGAACTTGACACTGCCTAGAACTTCACTGCAGTGAAGCAAGTAGATGCTATTTGGTCAATGTGAACCTTAGATTTCACTATGACTGGCTACCCTATGTCAAAACACAACTTGCCCTGCTCCAGCTACAGCTCATAATAACACAACCCACTATCTTTTAAAGGGACACACTTTCTATGAGAGCATATAAAGGTCATCAGAGGCTAGCAGTGCTTGAAGTGAAGACTCTTCATTCCTTTCAGTTTGCTAAACTGAAACCTATTGTGCTGACTAGCTGCAAAAGGAGGTCAGCACAAAAACTCCTTGTCCTAAAGGACAGTAATCACACAGGAGCATCAAGCGTGAGTTGGTATGAAAAGGAGAAGAAAAATGGGAGAGGCTGTGGAGTAAGAAAGACATAGAGATCCACCCTTATAGGAAGAGGAAAATAAAAAGGGTTACACAATGACTCCTTCTATGATGCTTATGAAAGAGAAGGAGCATTGCTGGCCTGGGATTTAATTCTGGTATCATCCCAGTTTTGCATTTACTACTGACTTTACCTCAGTGTGAGCAAGATCAGACATAGCTTATTAACTAAAGAGATGCTTAATCCTACTTAGTCATCAGGCGTGAGTAAGGGCTACAGTATTTGACCTCTTGTGGAAAACAAAACATCTAAAAAATCATCTTTATTTTTCATTTTTGCAATGGCAGAGAAATAAACTATATACACTATAGTGTAACTGATGAACTCCTAAGCACCTATAAAGTAAGTTAAATAGCAATATTACCTGAGAAAGAACACAATAAATGTGCACAGCTTATGAACATACACATAAGTACACATTAAATACAGCAGGTGTAAACTTTAAAAAAATACTCACAAGCCTGACAGCATTCTTCAGCACTCAATTTCATTACAGACATTATCCATGAATCACTAAGACAAATGAAAATGGTACACTTTTCACTCTGGACACCTTTTTTCAACAAAAAGGGCAAAAAGGAGAGACTGAGGGGGAGGGAGGAACTACTTTTCTGTGGTGGAATATTTGCCAACAAGGAAGACGTATAACCAGATTTCTATAATTCTGGATATGTCATTCTGTCCTTGCACAGAGAAAGCTGAAAGGAGTGGCCTGCCCATCTCCCTTCCCTCAGGTAGAAGGGCAATGTGATCATTAACTTCCAGGAGGCAGAGCATTAGCCTAGAATGAGTAAAGAGCAGTACTGGAAAATACCGTATTTTCCAGCCATGTTTTCTGTAACTTTAAACTAATTCTGAACTGGCATAGTAGCTGGGAGCAGAAAAGATGATCTAATAGGTCATTTGACTTCTGTCACTAATTGCTCTGCTCTAAATAACATTTTACGCTTACGGTGTTTAAAACTCAATTTCCTGAGGACTGGTTTTAGGTTTAGAAATGGTCACTGTGACAGTAGCTATCAAACCTATAATGATGCTAAATAAAGCCTTTAGGGGCCTTAAAACAGGAAGAAGCAGCTCCAGCCCCTTTATACTTCATAAGAAAGCTCAGGAGCAAACAAATGTGCATTAGAAGGTCAGTGTGGTAATTATACGTGCAGTGTTTCATTGGACAAAAAATGCACAGTAAAAACAACAGTCATGGGGATAAGAAACAGAGGTGATATAACTTGCAATGTTTATTATACATTTGGCTACTGTATACTAAATATACATTATTTATTATTTATTCTAAATATAACGTATGTGTATACACACAGAATCTCTGAACTCCACACAATAGCACAGATACAGAATCAGAAGACTCTTGCACTGAAAGGAGGAAACAAGAAAGCAGATTAGCTCACAAAGAACCAAAGAACTGAAATGATGTGTTGATATTTCCTGGAACCAGTCTGAAGATGAGCAGCAGAGTTTTGGACGGACTGCAAATTTTTCCAGTACTTCCTTTGAAAACCAGGCTGCTACAGCATTTTAATAATTCAAGTGAAAAGCACAGAAAACAACTTTGGTTTTTGCCAGGTCGAACCGAGGTGGAGAGAAAGGTCCTTGCAGACATTTGCAAACAATTTTAATTCTTGTGCATGCCCCAATCAATGTATGGGAGCAAGCTAGTTCTGCAACCCACTGTCCTCCTCAAGTAGAAAAGATTGAAATAGTTATAAATCCAGATACATAAAAATTCAGCAAGTGAAAATTTGGTCTATAACAAGACACAAATTCAGGGTAGAACAGCGATTCATGAAATACAGCCAAGCCTATGCTCCTACACCCTGTGTTGAAAAAAGACTCCCATTGACAACTGCCTGTTAGTTGACAGAGTCCTAAACAGTGGAAACTGCGTAATCCCTTTCATGAACTCAGGGAGTGAGGGTGCAAACTGAGGGGGTGGCAACAAGAAGCATTGTACAAACTGGACTGCTTGTACTCCATCCAGTGAAGAAAATCAGAGTGCATGCCTTTAAATAATCATCTTCTAAAGATGGTGTGTTTTTTTTTTAACCCAGCTTGCTGAAGGGCACTCAGCACATGTGTCAGCTCCAGCTTCTGGGAGGGTTTGCTGGGTGACTGGCTGCCTGGATCCAGCACACATCTCCCCTCCCTTCTCAGCACCTCTCAGTTTGGAGAGGGAAGGAGACACACACACACATACATACAACTTTCTTTTGATTTTCCTTGATTTAAAAAAAAAAAAAAAAATTAGGAAAAGTATTCCTTGCTGTCCTCATTGCATTTGTTGTCATTTAATCCTGACAGCTTCATTTCCAAACCGTGTAGTTTAATAATCTGAGGGAAGAATTTAATAATGATTTTGCGTGAAGAGCAAAGCAGTAGCAGATGCATATGACTGTTCCAGTTTACAGTTATCACTGTAAACCTCTCAGCTGGAATTTACCAGAGAATAAAGACAGGGAGAAAACCCTGAAGTATAGTTTACTGTTTTCTCATGCGGGGGAGGAAAAACAAAAGTTAAATAAAGTTGAACTGCTTGTCTAAATAAAAATTATGATGCACAGAAACAGTGAAACTCACCACGCTGTTATGATTGCTAGAAATTAATAAGTTTGAGGGTTTTCTTTTGATTTTACTATAAAAAAGCATGAATGCCTCAAAGAAACTACTTTTCAACTGCTTCAAGAGGAGCAATTTCTCAGGTTCAAAGTATTACTTTCTTGTGCCCATGGATGTTCCCTAATGCTCTTAGACATTAGTAAAAAATCATCATTAACCCTTCACAAGTGCAACAAAGCAGATGATGTTTCTAATTTTTTGGCAACATCTGTCTACCTTCTTTAAAAAAAATACGGAAATGGATATTTTTGTTTAATAAGGCAGCAAAATGTATCTTTTTAAGATTAAAAGCATAGTGCACATCGAGTACATTTAAATAACATGAAGATCACAGCACAGGAATTCAGTTACCACGAATTTCATGGCAAACTACCCTTTAATAAGGCTACTCTTAGCTCTTCAAGTGTCCCAATCTTAGACAAACTAGCAACAGTGAGAGCCGAAACTGCATTTCCTCCTTTTGTTACTTTGTTTCCACAACTTTCACGTTGTAGCTTGGCTTTGTGTCTGTCCCACATCTTCAAGGGAAGGCCAGCAAACGAGCTGCCTGACTAAAAATCCTGACTCTTAATGCTCCAGGGGTGTGTAAAGAAGGGGAAAGGACAACGCACCACTAGCTAGGGCCCAGAAGCTGCTCTGGAGCTGGATTGGGACACAGCTCACCACAACGCTGCCCTGGAGAGAAGTCATTCTGAGAATGTCTCCTGAGCCTCCAGCCTCTTTCCTGTATCTTGTGGAAATGAGATGGGATGTGAAAAGGCATTTGAGGACAGTTTGGCTGACGAAAAGACAGTCCCTGTTCGTGGGGTTTGGTGAGCCACTCGGTTGCAGCCCGGGAGTAAGTGCACGCCAAGGCGGAGAACCGTGGTGCGGCAGCACCGCGTCCGGGGTGTATTTAAAACCCTCGGTCCTGTGGAAAGGCACCAGGAGGAAGAGAAACATGGTTGTGCCTCGCTGGCTAACATCAGGAAAGCAACAAGATGTCAGTGAGGTTGTTCTGCTTCCTGTTTGCGAAGCGCACACACAACACACAC